>NC_066583.1:91958201-92285424 GCF_024323335.1 Lathyrus oleraceus
AAGAAAGGAGGATTATTTGGGTTTCCATCTGATTTCCTCATCAAGGAAGCTACTGCCTTTGCTCAAGTCGGTAGTTTGGATGCTTTTGAATCTATCTTTGTGTTGCTCATTTATGGATTAGCTTTGTTCCCTAACATTGACGATTTTGTTGATGTTAACGCCATTAGACTTTTCTTGATTGGGAATCCTTTGCATACTTTGTTGAGTGATATGTATTTCTCTTTGCATCAAAGGAATTCTAAGGGTGGTGGAACGATTTTCTGTTGCATTCCTCTTCTGTACAAGTGGTTTATTTTGCACTTGCCTCAGACACCTGCTTTTATGGATAACAAACAATGTCTAAGGTGGTCTCAGAGACTTATGTCTCTCACTAATGATGATATAGTTTGGTATGATCCCTCATTAAGAGGTTTGGATATTATTGATAGTTGTGGTGAATTCTCTAATGTGCCTCTCATTGGTACACAAGGAGGAATTAACTACAACCCTGCTTTGGCTCGTCGTCAACTTGGGTTCCCCTTGAGAGACAAACCTAATAACACTTTGTTAGAAGGTCTTTTCTATCAAGAGGGTAAAGGTCCCCAACATTTGAGCAGAAGATTGTGCATGCTTGGCATAATATGCATAGGAAAGGAAGATCCGAGCTTGGTCCGTGCATTTGTGTAGCTTTGGAAGCTTACACTCTTTGGGTGAAGAAGAGAGCTTTGGAGTTGAATATTCCTTATCCTTGTGAAAGACCTATGTTTACGGTTGTGGTTGAGCCATTAACTCTCCTTAACCAAGATATATAGGAGTTGGAAGACGCGTTCGCCAAGATGAAGCAAGAAAAGGATATGTGGGAAGAGCGTTTCCGTGCTTTGAGCAAGAAGCATGAAGAGTTGCAATTGGAGTCTAAAGACAAAGATGCACTTATTGAGCTACTTGAAGACCGAGTGACGAAGAGACAGAGAGAGCCATAGGTTTCATCTTCTAGCATGCCTCAGCCTTCTGTTGCTTGGAAGAAGATTGTTGACCAACTAGTCCTCGAGAAGACTCAGATGAAGGCTTCTTTTGAGACCGAGATCCGTCGCATTCGAAGGAAATACGCGCCTACATCCAGATCTTCTGACATTATTGTTAGGGATCCTTAGGATGACTAGTCTCCTTTCCTCTTGTATTTTTCATTTGGTTTCTGAAATTGTATTCAGTGTAATCCTTCCAACATATATAAATAAAAAGAGATTTTTGGTCATATTAAATTGTTGCAATTGCCATTTAAATATATATATATATATATATATATATATATATATATATATATATATATATATATATATATATATATATATATATATATATATTGTAAGTTCCTTGAAAAATAAAAATAATCAAGTATTGCATTTCATGCATCATTTGCATAAGCAGGTTTTCGCCAGATGTCTGATAGGTGTTTCTTCTGTGCTTTAGCCAGGCTGACTCACCGGTACAATACCCGAGCCAATCATCTAAGAATCATGGAGCACTTAGAGCAAGAGAACAGAGAGATGAAGGACGAAATCGCCCGCCTGACTGCCATGATGGAGTCAGTTCTTGCCGCTCAGAGTCAATCTTCTCCAACGCCCATAACTCCTCCTGCGAGGACTATTATTTCAGAGGTGGTTACCTCTACCTTGCATGCTGCTGCCGCCAATTTTGTGCCAACTATGCCTGCCGAATTCCCGTGGGGAATGTCGTTCAACTTTGTGCCAGAAGGCTTTGCGCCTACCTTTTCTTCCATGCCGGCATCTAGCCCGGTCATGTCCGTGCCACCTCCCGTTGTGCACACTTTGCCTCACGTAGAGGACACCATTTATCACTCTGAGTCGTCTGAGGGTCCGGATGTCTATGAGAAATGGACAAAATGAAAGATCAGTTTCTTGAGTTGCGCAAGGAATTGAAGACACTGAGGGGTAAAGACCTGTTTCGAAAGAGTGCTTCCGAGTGGTGTTCGGTGCCCAACGTTAAGATCCTGGTGAAGTCCAAAGTGCCTGACTTTGAAAAGTATAAGAGGAACTCTTGTCCGCTTAGTCATCTTGTGATGTATGCTCGCAAGATGTCTCCTTAGACCGACAATGATCAATTGCTTATTCACTACTTCCAAGATAGTTTGACCAGTGTTACGCTTCGTTGGTATATGGGATTGGACAGTGCCAGCATTCTCACTTTCAACGACTTGGGGGAGGCTTTTGTCAAGCAGTATAAATATAATGTGGACATGGCACCAGATAGAGACCAGTTGAGGTCTATGTCTCAGAAGGACAAAGAGACATTCAAAGAGTATGCGCAGTGATTGAGGGAGTTGGCTGCCCAGATCACTCCTCCTTTGGAGGAAAAAGAAATGACAAAGATCTTCTTGAAAACTCTGAGTTCATTTTACTATGAACGAATGATTGCTAGTGCCATCAGTGACTTTACCTAAATGGTAAACATGGGGATGAGGCTTGAGGAAGGAGTCCGAGAGGGACGTTTGTCAAGAGATGAGGCGTCAACAAGAAAGAGGTATGGTAGTAATTTCGGTAAGAAGAAGGACAGTGAGACGAATGCAGTAATCAGTGGGAGGCAGAGGAGGCCTCAGATCAGAAGGAATCCACCATCTCTCCAACATCACTATCATCAAGTATCTTCCGATATCCCGGTATTTTCTAATCAACAAAAAACATCAATTCAACAACAACAACGTCAACAATAACAACTGCAACAATGAACAAACACCTACAGCAACAACAATACCAAAACAATCATCATCAACAAAACTTTGAGAGGAAGAAGGTCTCTTTTGACCCGATTCCTATGTCATATGCCAAGTTGTATCCCTCGTTAGTTCTCAAGAATTTAATTCAACCGAGGAACCCACCGCAGATTCCAGAACCACTTCCTTGGTGGTATAAACCTAAACTCCGTTGCGATTTTCACCAAGGAGCACCCGGTCACGACATTGAAAACTGCTATCCATTGAAGTATGAGGTTCAAAAATTGATGAAGAGTGGTATGGTGTCCTTCGAGGACCGTGCGCCAAATGTTAAAGCAAACCATTTGCCTGCTCATGGGAACTCTTCTGTGAATATGGTGGATGGTTGTCCTGGCGAATTCAAAGTTTTTGATGTGCGTTTCATCATAAGGTCCTTAGTGCAGATGCATAAGGATGTTTGTATGGTGAGTGAATGTGAGCACGACCATGATGGTTGTGCTGTTTGTAGTGTTAACCCGAGGGGTTGTGAGGTTGTGAAAAGGGACATCCAACGTCTGATGGATGAAGGTGTAACACCCCGATAAAAATAAGATAATTATTTAAAATAAGTTAATAATATATTTATTAATTTAATTAAATAATTGGATTATTATTATTGGAATTATTATTATTGGAATATAATGTTGGAATCAGTAAAAAGAGTCCCATTTGGCAAAAAGAGGTTTTCACGTGAAAACAGAGAAACGACTCTAAAGTGGAAAAAGGGCAAAGAGCCAGAGAACAAGGGTTGAAGAGAGGAAGAGCTCGAAGCTAAAGGATTGCCGGATTAACTCAGGTAAGGGGGGTTTATCGTCGTTTAATGGGTATTATGGGTTAACATGTAATGGGTAGTGATAAACCATTGATTTGACTCTGATTAGAATGATGTATGCTAAAATTTGTGAAATATTGGATGAACGAAATTTGGATTATAATTGAAGGAAATTCGTAGGAATTAGAGGTAATAAGGTTAGAAATTATGAGATTGAAAGTGTATGATCTGTGTTAGGCAATATGAATGAATGTTGTGTAAAAATTGGAATGTGGAAGGTTGGATCTGAGAATCTCGTAGCAGAGAAAACCATAGCAGATCTGAAAATCTGGTTTTTGGTCATACGCGTATGGCACTAGGCAATACGCGTATGAGATGGTCTGGTACGCGTATGGCACTAGGCAATACGCGTATGGATGAGGCAGATGATGTTTTGAACGTGGTTTTGTCTCTGTTGGTACGCGTATGAGGAAGTGGTACGCGTAGCATACGCGTATGAGGTAGACAATACGCGTATGGGATTGGCTGAGAAATGGGCCATACGCGTATGGGACTAGGCAATACGCGTATGGGCAGAATTGTGATTTTTCTGAGTTGTTGTTGTGCAGTTCTGGTCATTGCAGCTGGGTGATGTAATTTAGCTGATGTATGATATAGTAGGGATCATTTCCCGTTGTTTGAGCAGTGTAGGTATTAGTAGAGTGTGCTAATACGATGATTTATTATTAAGCATGATATGATATGATTCTGTGATAAACATGCTGATGATGTATGATGGTATGCATAATACTGTGAATGTATCTGTTATGTATGCAATTGTGAATGGACTGTTTATGGCTTAGAGTGTGAGCATATGTCTATTTTGAATTGTTGTTGATGTTTGCATGCTAGGTGATTTAGCATGTATATTATGGCCTTTATGGTGGTAGCTAATTCCCATGGTGAGGAATTAGTGAGTGAGTCACTAGGTCTCAAATGAGTGGGACTAGTGAGCTTGGTAGCCGTATCTGGATTTGATCGGTAAGGTTGAACTATATGTTCACGAATAGTCGGTACCGCATGCATGGAGTCTCATTGCATAATGTATGTATGGCGTATAATATGAATGGATGTATTCCAATATTATACGTGTGTTGTGTGTTTATGTTGAGTATGACTATGATATTGAGTTGATGTTGCTGTTGCTGAATGTGTGATCTGATTAGGGTGATGAGATGTGTTAATTTACTTAGCATTACATGATATCTTATAATGCTTATTATATCGATTGAGGAACTCACCCTTACAACTATGTTTCAGGTAACGAGCAGTGATTGAGTAGAAGTTAGTCCTTGGAGTCTAGTGGAGTTCCTTAGTGGGTCATGCTCTGGTAGATGTAACATCGGGACGGGATGTTTTACTTGTTTTTCATTGATGATTGTTGAACAAGTTTACATGTAATGTGTTACATGTTTTGCATTGTTGTTAGACTTTATCCGCTGCGAATTATGCAAATGTTTTATTTTGATTAAATAAATGAGCATGACAGAATATTTTGGAAAACGGTGTGAAGTGTCAAGTGTGACACCCTTAATTGCATATTTACTCTGAGTTATATTTTGTTGTTTTAATTAATATTTGGGGTATTTTTACAAGGGTGTTACATTAGTGGTATCAGAGCATAGTCGGTCGAGTCGAGTCGTAATTATTTTGTTTCCCTGTATGTGATAGGTGTTGTGTAACCCTATCAATACTTATTGTTTTAGCTTGTTGAGTTCTCAGAATAGAGATGGCTGGAAGAGGTAGAGACGATGCTGCGATTGCTGAGGCTCTGGGTATGCTAGCTGGAGTACTTGGAGGGAATCCGAATGTTGTGGAAATGGGAGCTGCTCGCCAGCTGAGTGAGTTCCAGAAGAACAGTCCTCCAATGTTCAAGGGAGCATACGATCCAGATGGTGCTCAGAAGTGGTTGAAGGAGATCGAGAGGATCTTCCGAGTGACTGAGTGTGCCGATAACCAGAAGGTCAGGTTCGGTACGCATATGCTGTCAGAGGAAGCAGATGATTGGTGGGTTGCTGCCCACACTGAGTTGGAAGCTGCTGGGAATGCTGAGATCACTTGGGCGGTGTTCAGAGAGAGATTCCTGAGGAAGTACTTTCCAGAGGATGTCAGAGGAAAGAAAGAGATAGAGTTCTTAGTATTGAAGCAGGGCAACCGGTCTGTTACTGAGTATGCTGCTAAGTTCACAGAGCTGTCGAAGTATTACACTCCCTATGATGAGGCTACTGGGGAATTTTCAAAATGTGTGAAGTTTGAGAATGGGTTACGTCCCGAGATCAAGCAGGCTATTGGGTATCAGCGGATTAGAGTGTTTTCTGACTTGGTTGACTGTTGCAGGATTTTCGAACAGGATACCAAGGCCAGAGCGGAGAGCTATCAGCAGAGGGTTGATAGGAAAGGCAAGAATCAGAATGATCGTGGGAAACCGTATGCAGCTGGCAAAGGTTTCCAGAGACAGAGTGGGATGAAGAGACCTAGTGGGGGAGACTCCAGTGCCCCTGCTAAGTGTTACAGATGTGGTCAGGCTGGACATCGTATCCATGAGTGTACCAGTAATGAGAAGAAGTGTTTTAAGTGTGGCAAAGGTGGTCACTTGGCTGCAGAGTGTCGGTTGAAGACTATGACTTGTTTCAACTGTGGAGAGGTGGGTCATATCAGTCCACAGTGTCCTAAGCCGAAGAGAGAGAACCAGTCGGGAGGCAAGGTCTTTGCTTTATCGGGTTCTGAGACTTCTGCAGATGATCGTTTGATCCGAGGTACGTGTTATATTAATGGCTTTCCTCTTGTGGCTATTATTGACACAGGTGCGACTCATTCCTTTATATCTTTGGATTGTGCTGTGAAACTTAGATTAGAGATATCTGAGATGCATGGGAGTATGGTGATTGATACTCCTGCGGAGGGTTCAGTGACTACTACTTCAGTTTGTTTAAATTGCCCTTTGAGTATTTTTGGTAGAGACTTTGGGATGGACCTCGTGTGTCTTCCACTAGTGCAGATTGATGTTATCCTGGGTATGAACTGGTTGGTGTTTAACCGAGTTTATATCAACTGTTTTGATAAGACTGTGATTTTTCCTGAGATTGAGGAAGGAAAGAGTCTGTTTCTATCAGCAAGGCAGGTGAATGAGGCAGTAGCAGATGGGGCAGAGTTGTTTATGCTGTTAGCGACTTTGGAGGCTAAAGATAAACTGGTGATTTGCGATCTAGCCGTGGTGTGTGATTTTCCTGATGTGTTTCCTGAAGAAGTGAATGAATTACCGCCAGAGCGTGAAGTTGAGTTCTCGATTGATTTGGTACCTGGTACTAGGCCGATATCGATGGCTCCGTACCGTATGTCTGCTGTTGAGTTAACTGAATTGAAGAGTCAGCTGGAAGATCTGTTGGATAAGAAATTTATTCGTTCGAGTGTGTCACCGTGGGGTGCACCAGTGTTATTGGTTAAAAAGAAAGAAGGTACTATGAGGTTGTGTGTGGACTACAGGCAACTGAATAAAGTGACGATCAAGAATCGGTATCCTTTGCCGAGGATTGATGATTTGATGGATCAGTTGGTTGGTGCGAGTGTGTTCAGCAAGATAGATTTGAGATCGGGGTATCATCAGATACGTGTGAAAACTGAGGATATTCAGAAGACTGCTTTCAGAACAAGGTATGGACATTATGAGTATTCTGTAATGCCTTTTGGTGTGACTAATGCGCCTGGGGTATTTATGGAGTATATGAATAGGATTTTCCATCCGTACCTAGACAAGTTTGTTGTGGTGTTTATTGACGATATTTTGGTGTATTTGAAATCTGAAGAAGAGCATGCTGAACATTTGAGAGTGGTTTTAGGAGTTCTTCGAGAAAAGAACTTATTTGCTAAACTGTCCAAGTGTGAATTTTGGTTAGAAGAGGTTAGTTTTCTTGGTCATGTGATTTCAAGAGGTGGTGTTGCTGTTGATTCTTCTAAGATAGAAGCGGTATCTAAGTGGGAAGCTCCGAAGTCAGTTTCTGAGATAAGGAGTTTTCTTGGACTTGTAGGTTATTATAGGAAATTCATTGAGGGATTTTCTAAGTTGGCGTTACCGTTGACGATGTTGACTAGAAAGGGGCAAGCGTTTGTTTGGGACTCAAAATGTGGAGAAGGTTTCCAAGAGTTAAAGAGAAGGTTAACTACTGCTCCTATTTTGATATTACCAAGTCCATCGGAACCATTTGAAGTTTACTGTGATGCTTCATTGTTGGGTTTGGGTGGTGTTTTGATGCAGAATAAGCACGTTGTAGCTTATGCTTCGAGACAACTCAAGGTTCATGAGAGGAACTATTCGACACACGATTTAGAGTTGGCAGTTGTGGTATTTGTTCTGAAGTTATGGAGGCATTACTTGTACGGGTCAAGATTTGAGGTTTTCAGTGACCATAAAAGTTTAAAGTATTTGTTTGATCAGAAAGAGCTGAATATGAGACAGAGGAGATGGTTAGAGTTTCTGAAGGATTATGACTTTGGTTTGAATTACCATCCGGGTAAAGCAAACGTAGTAGCTGATGCATTGAGTCGGAAATCATTACATATGTCTATGTTAATGGTTAAGGAATTGGATTTAATTGAGCAGTTTAGAGACTTGAGTTTGGTGTGTGAGAGTACTCACAATAGTGTTAAATTGGGAACGTTGAAGTTAACGAGTGGTATTCTGGATGAGATTAGAGAGGGTCAGAAATCCGATGTGCTTTTGGTTGATAAGTTGACACTAGTGAATCAAGGTCAAGGTGGTGAATTCAGAGTTGATGAGAATGGTGTTTTGAAATTTGGTAATCGGGTGTGTATTCCGGATGTTACCGAACTTAAGAAGAGTATTCTTGAGGAAGGACATCGTAGTGGCCTGAGTATTCATCCTGGGGCTACTAAGATGTATCATGATTTGAAAAGGTTATTTTGGTGGCCGGGAATGAAAAGAGAAATTGCGAGTTTTGTTTATTCCTGTTTGACTTGTCAGAAGTCAAAGATTGAGCATCAGAAGCCGTCTAGGCTAATGCAACCGTTGGCTATTCCCGAGTGGAAGTGGGATAGTATCAGTATGGATTTTGTTTCTGGTTTACCGAGGACAATTAAGAATTTTGAAGCTATTTGGGTGATTGTTGACAGATTGACAAAATCGGCTCATTTCATTCCGATCAGAATGGATTATTCGTTAGAGAGATTAGCTGAATTGTATATTGAGAAAATTGTAAGTTTGCATGGTATTCCGTCGAGTATTGTTTCGGACAGAGATCCTAGATTTACATCGAAGTTCTGGGAAGGTTTGTAGAGGGCTTTGGGAACTAAGCTGAGATTGAGTTCTGCATATCATCCGCAGACTGATGGTCAGACTGAGAGGACGATTCAGTCACTGGAGGATCTTTTGAGGGCGTGTGTTTTGGAAAAGGGAGGTGCTTGGGATTGTTATTTACCTTTGATTGAGTTTACCTACAACAATAGTTTTTATTCGAGCATTGGTATGGCACCGTTTGAAGCTTTGTATGGTAGGAGATGTCGGACACCTTTATGTTGGTATGAGTCCGGTGAGAGTGTTGTGGTTGGACCGGAGATTGTTCAACAAACTACGGAAAAGATTAAGATGATTCAGGAGAAGATGAGGATTGCTCAGAGTCGTCAGAAGAGTTACCACGACAAGAGGAGGAAATCACTTGAGTTTCAAGAGGGAGATCATGTGTTTCTTCGTGTTACTCCGATAACTGGGGTTGGTCGAGCTTTGAAGTCGAAGAAGTTGACACCTCGATTTATTGGTCCTTATCAGATTTTGGAGAGGATAGGGGAGGTAGCCTATCGTATCGCTTTACCGCCGTCACTTGCGAATTTGCATGAGGTTTTTCATGTGTCTCAGTTGAGGAGGTACATTCCTGATCCGTCGCATGTTGTCCAAGTAGATGATGTACAGGTGAGAGATAACCTGACTGTTGAAACATCACCTATGAGGATCGAGGATCGAGAGTTGAAGCAGTTGCGGGGTAAAGAGATTGCTTTGGTAAAGGTAGCTTGGGGAGGACCAGCAGGTGGCAATGTGACTTGGGAGCTTGAGAGTCAGATGAAGGAGTCTTATCCTGAGTTATTCGTTTGAGGTATGTTTTCGAGGACGAAAACTCTTTTAGTGGGGGAGAGTTGTAACACCCCGATAAAAATAAGATAATTATTTAAAATAAGTTAATAATATATTTATTAATTTAATTAAATAATTGGATTATTATTATTGGAATTATTATTATTGGAATATAATGTTGGAATCAGTAAAAAGAGTCCCATTTGGCAAAAAGAGGTTTTCACGTGAAAACAGAGAAACGACTCTAAAGTGGAAAAAGGGCAAAGAGCCAGAGAACAAGGATTGAAGAGAGGAAGAGCTCGAAGCTAAAGGGTTGCCGGATTAACTCAGGTAAGGGGGTTTATCGTCGTTTAATGGGTATTATGGGTTAACATGTAATGGGTAGTGATAAACCATTGATTTGACTCTGATTAGAATGATGTATGCTGAAATTTGTGAAATATTGGATGAACGAAATTTGGATTATAATTGAAGGAAATTCGTAGGAATTAGAGGTAATAAGGTTAGAAATTGTGAGATTGAAAGTGTATGATCTGTGTTAGGCAATATGAATGAATGTTGTGTAAAAATTGGAATGTGGAAGGTTGGATCTGAGAATCTCGTAGCAGAGAAAACCATAGCAGATCTGAAAATCTGGTTTTTGGTCATACGCGTATGGCACTAGGCAATACGCGTATGAGATGGTCTGGTACGCGTATGGCACTAGGCAATACGCGTATGGATGAGGAAGATGATGTTTTGAACGTAGTTTTGTCTCTGTTGGTACGCGTATGAGGAAGTGGTACGCGTAGCATACGCGTATGAGGTAGACAATACGCGTATGGGATTGGCTGAGAAATGGGCCATACGCGTATGGGACTAGGCAATACGCGTATGGGCAGAATTGTGATTTTTCTGAGCTGTTGTTGTGCAGTTCTGGTCATTGCAGCTGGGTGATGTAATTTAGCTGATGTATGATATAGTAGGGATCATTTCCCGTTGTTTGAGCAGTGTAGGTATTAGTAGAGTGTGCTAATACGGTGATTTATTATTTAGCATGATATGATATGATTCTGTGATAAACATGCTGATGATGTATGATGGTATGCATAATACTGTGAATGTATCTGTTATGTATGCAATTGTGAATGGACTGTTTATGGCTTAGAGTGTGAGCATATGTCTATTTTGAATTGTTGTTGATGTTTGCATGCTAGGTGATTTAGCATGTATATTATGGCCTTTATGGTGGTAGCTAATTCCCATGGTGAGGAATTAGTGAGTGAGTTGTTGTGGATTGTTGTTGATGTTTGCATGCTAGGTGATTAGCGTGCATATCATAGCCCTTGGGGTGGTAGCTAATTCCCATGGTGAGGAATTAGTGAGTGAGTCACTAGGTCTCAAATGAGTGGGACTAGTGAGCTTGGTAGCCGTATCTGGATTTGATCGGTGAGGTTGAACTATATGTTCACGAATAGTCGGTACCGCATGCATGGAGTCTCATTGCATAATGTATGTATGGCGTATAATATGAATGGATGTATTCCAATATTATACGTGTGTTGTGTGTTTATGTTGAGTATGACTATGATATTGAGTTGATGTTGCTGTTGCTGAATGTGTGATCTGATTAGGGTGATGAGATGTGTTAATTTACTTAGCATTACATGATATCTTATAATGCTTATTATATCGATTGAGGAACTCACCCTTACAACTATGTTTCAGGTAACGAGCAGTGATTGAGTAGAAGTTAGTCCTTGGAGTCTAGTGGAGTTCCTTAGTGGGTCATGCTCTGGTAGATGTAACATCGGGACGGGATGTTTTACTTGTTTTTCATTGATGATTGTTGAACAAGTTTACATGTAATGTGTTACATGTTTTGCATTGTTGTTAGACTTTATCCGCTGCGAATTATGCAAATTTTTTATTTTGATTAAATAAATGAGCATGACAGGATATTTTGGAAAACGGTGTGAAGTGTCAAGTGTGACACCCTTAATTGCATATTTACTCTGAGTTATATTTTGTTGTTTTAATTAATATTTGGGGTATTTTTAGAAGGGTGTTACAGAAGGCATGATCCAAATTGTTCAATCTTGTCTTGTAGATGACGATGTTAATGTCATAGTGCCTGTTTTCAAGCAACCTGAGAAGTTGGTGATTCAGTATGACTCCAGTAAAAGCAATAGTCAAAGATCAGTATCGTTGTTGGTAATACGGTTAGCGGGCCCAGTCCCGTATTCATCTGATAAAGTTGTGCCATATCAGTATAATGCTACAATGATGAAGGATGGTCAAGAGGTCCCGTTCTCTACAACTAGTTCGGTAGTGAGCATTGTTGATGTTACAAAGGTGACCCGCAGTGGTCGAGTGTTTGGGTCGGTGTTCCCAAAGGATAAAGAGGAAACAATTGTTGGTAATAAAGTAGAAGTGCCTAGTGTAGACCCAGTTGGCTGTTCAAAAGATAAGTCTAGTGAATCCAGCAACTTGAAACCCAATGATGATGATGAGGTACTTCGATTGATTAAAAGAAGCGAGTTTTATGTGGTGGAGCATCTGCTCCAAACCCCCTCAAAGATCTCGGTATTGTCTCTGCTGATGAACTCTGAAGCACACCGAGAAGCACTACAGCGAGTTCTAGAGCAAGCTTTTGTAGAACATGATGTTACAGTGGATCAATTCGATAATACTATGGCTAACATCACTTCTTGCAATAATCTCAGCTTCTGTGATGAAGAACTCCCTGCGGAGGGAAGAAATCATAATCTGGCTTCGCACATCTCGATGAATTAAAAAGAGGATGCTTTGTCAAATGTGATTGTTGACACCGGTTCGTCACTGAATGTGCTTCCGAAGTCAACTTTGTCAAAGTTATCTTACCAAGGAGCGCCTATGAGGTATAGCGGTGTAATCGTCAAAGCTTTTGATGATTCACGCAAAACGGTTATTGGTGAAGTGGACCTTCCAATCAAGATAGGTCCGAGTGGTTTTCAAATTACTTTTCAAGTAATGGATATCCACCTGGCCTACAGTTGCTTATTGGGAAGGCCATGGATTCATGAAGCGGGAGCTGTTACTTCCACTCTGCGCCAGAAATTAAAATTTTTGAAGAATGGCAAGCTAGTGATTGTTGGTGGAGAGAAGGCGTAGTTGGTTAGCCATTTATCATCTTTCTCTTACGTTGAAGTTGAGGATGAGGTAGGAACTCTGTTCCAGGCATTATCTATTGCTGCTAAAAAGAGAGTTGGGGCACCTATGTCCTCATTAAAAGATGCTAAGAAGATTGTGGAAGAAGGCAATGTTGATCAGTGGGGGCGCATGGTAGAGGTCTCCGACAACAAAGGCAGAACTGGTTTGGGGTTCCAGAAAGGTTCATCAACTGCAAGGACTGAATATATGCAACTTAGCTTACGTAGCAGAGGGTTCATTCATGGCAATGAACAACACTCAGCTGTTGTGCTAGAGGATGACGAAGAGGAAGACTGCACCAATTTTGTAACGCATGGAAAGGCTTGCAACAATTGGACTGCTGCTGATACTCCTGTTATTTTGCATCAATCTAAGAAATTGCTTTTATATGTTTTTCAAATCCTTCTCCTATGCCTAAGGGAGAAGTGAACATTGTTTGGGCATTTTCAAATTGATCATCAATAAAATTAATTCTATTCATCCACATCTATGATGTTTGTTTTTACTTTTTGCTTTATTATGAAAATGGTAATCACAAAAAACATAAATAAATAATATAATTGTCCATCTGCATAATATTTGGTCACAAATTCACTTCTCTAAAATCAAAATATCAAATCATTATGCAGGTTGGCTCCTAACCCTATTGAATACAATGATCCTTCTCCTTCTCCAAATTTTGAATTCCCTGTGTTTGAGGCCGAGGAGGAAAGTGATGTAGAAGTGAGTGATGAATTATCTCGTCTTCTTGAGCAAGATGAAAAGACCATGCAGTCGTTCGAAGAGAAGATTGAGCTAGTCAACTTGGGTTACGAGGATGATGTGAAGGAAGTCAAGATTGGGTCTCGATTGTGTCCAGAAGTCAAGAAGGGGTTGATTGATCTTCTTCGAGAGTATTCAGATGTGTTTGCTCGATCCTATCAAGACATGCCTGGTTTAGATTATGAGATTGTGGAGCATAGATTGCAGTTGAAGCCAGAATGCCCACCAGTCAAGCAGAAGTTGAGAAGAACGCATCATGATATGGCTGTGAAGATAAAAGAGGAAGTGCAAAAGCAGATTGATGTTGGTTTCCATGTAACCGCTGAGTGTCTGCAATGGGTGGCCAATATTGTGCCTGTTCCGAAGAAAGATAGAAAAGTTTGCATGTGTGTTGACAATAGAGATTTGAATAAAGCCAATCCGAAAGATGATTTCCCTCTACCACGCATTAATATGTTGGTAGACAATACTGCTAAATTCAAAGTCTTTTCGTTTATGGATGGATTTTCCGGATATAATCAGATTAAGATGGAACCCGAAGATATGGAGAAGACCAAATTCATTACACCTTGGGGAACATTCTGTTATAGAGTGATGCCTTTCGGTTTGAAGAATGCTGGTGCAACTTATGAAAGAGCAATGACTACTCTTTTTCATGATATGATGCATAAAGAGATCGAAGTTTATGTCGATGACATGATTGCCAAATCAATTGATGAAGAGGAACATGTTGAGCATTTATTCCAGCGTTTGAGGAAGTATAAACTCCGCTTGAATCCCAATAAGTGTACTTTTGGTGTTCGTTCTGGTAAGTTGTTGGGCTTTATTGATAGCGAGAAGGGTATTGAAGTTGATCCTGCCAAGGTCAAAGCAATACAAGAGATGCCTGCGCCCAAAACTAAGAAGCAAGTCAGAGGTTTTCTTTGCCGCTTGAATTATATTTCCAGATTTATTTCCCACATGATTGCCACATGTGCGCCTATATTCAAGCTTCTTCGGAAAGATCAGTCTTGTGATTGGACCAAAGACTGCCAGAAAGCTTTTGACAGTATCAAGGAATATTTGCTTGAGCCTCCGATTTTGTCTCCACCTGTTGAAGGAAGACCGTTGATCATGTATTTGACTGTGCTCGAAGATAGTATGGGTTGTGTTCTTGGTCAGCAAGATGAGACTGGAAAGAAAGAATTTGCAATTTACTACCTCAGTAAGAAGTTAACAGAATGTGAGACTCGGTATTCTATGCTTGAGAAGACTTATTGCGCATTGGCTTGGGTTGCTAAGCGTCTGCACCAGTATATGTTGAATCATACCACTTGGTTGATATCCAAAATGGATCCAATCAAGTATATATTTGAGAAGCCTGCTTTAACTAGGAGAATTACCCGTTGGCAGAAGTTATTGTCAGAGTATGATATCGAATACTGATCTCAGAAAGCAATCAAGGGTAGTATCTTGGCTGACCATTTGGCTCACCAACCGATTGAAGATTATCAGTCAGTGCAGTACGACTTTCCTGATGAAGAAATTTTGTACTTGAAAATGAAAGATTGTGATGAACCATTGCTTTAAGAAGGTCCAGAACCTGGTTCCCGTTGGGGCATGGTATTTGATGGAGTTGTTAATCAATATGGAAATGGAATTGGGGCAGTGATTATTACTCTTCAAGGCACGCATCTACCATTTATAGCTAGATTGACTTTCAAGTGTACAAACAATATGGCAGAATATGAAGCTTGCATTATGGGGCTTGAAGAGGCCATGAATCTCAGAATCAAGTATTTGGATGTCTTCGGTGATTCGGCTTTGGTTGTGAATCAAATCAAAGGAGAATGGGATACAAATCAACCCGGTTTAATACCATATAGAGATTATGCGAGGAGGATTTCAACTTTCTTTACAAAGGTTGAATTTCATCATATCCCTCGAGATGAAAACCGGATGGCAGATGCTCTTGCTACTTTTGCATCAATGATTGTAGTGAAGTATTGGAATGAAGTTCCCAATTTGTCTGTGATGCGTCTTGATAGGCCAGCTCATGTGTTCGCTGTTGAAGAGATCAAAGACGAGAAACTGTGGTATCATGACATCAAATGTTTCCTCCAAAGTCAGATTTACCCGCCTGGGGCATCTTTGAAAGATAAGAAGACTTTGAGAAGATTAGCCGGTAATTTCTACTTGAATGGTGATATAGTGTACAAGAGAAACTTTGACATGGTTTTGCTCAAATGCGTGGATAGACACGAAGTAGACTTGTTGATGACCGAAGTGCATGAAGGTTCCTTTGGTACTCATTCCAATGGACATGCAATGGCGAAGAAGATGTTGCGAGCAGGTTACTATTGGCTGACAATGGAATCTGATTGTTGCAAATTTGTGAAGAAGTGTCACAAGTGCCAAATTTATGCTGATAAGATTCATGTCCCTCTGACACTATTGAATGTTATCTCTTCCCCATGGCCCTTATCCACGTGGGGAATTAATATGATTGGGATGATTGAGCCCAAAGCTTCGAATGGACATCGTTTCATTTTGGTGGCAATTGACTACTTCACAAAACTGGTTGAAGTGGCATCGTATGCGAATGTAACCAAGCAAGTTGTTGTAAGGTTTATCAAGAATCAGATCATATGCCGTTATGATGTGCCAAGTAAGATCATTACTGACAATGGATCGAACTTGAATAACAATATGGTGGAAGCTCTTTGCAAAGACTTCAAGATTGCACATCATAATTCTTCTCCCTACAGACCTAAGATGAATGGGGCTGTTGAAGTTGCAAATAAGAACATTAAGAAGATCATTTAGAAGATGGTTGTCATGTATAAGGATTGGCATGAGATGCTCCCATTTTCTTTGCATGGGTATCATACATCCATCCGTACTTCAACAGGAGCAACCCCTTTCTCTCTTGTTTATGGTATGGAAGCAGTGCTCCCCGTAGAGGTTGAGATTCCTTCATTGTGTGAGCTTATGGAAGCCAAGTTAACTGAGGATGAATGGTGTCAGACCAGGTTTAATCAGCTGAATTTGATTGAAGAGAAGAGATTGATTGCCATGTGTCATGGTCAGTTATATCAGCAAAGAATGAAGAAAGCTTTTGATAAGAAGGTCAGACATCGAGTGTTCAGAGAAGGTGACCTTGTGCTCAAGAATATTTTATCGTTCAAGCCAGATTCTAGGGGAAAATGGACTCCTAATTATGAAGGCCCATATGTTGTTAAGAGAGCCTTTTCAGGCGGTGCATTAATACTTACAACTATGGATGGTGAAGAGTTCACTCGTCCTGTGAACGCAGATGCATTCAAGAAATACTTCGCCTAAAAAAGAAAAGAACAGCTCGCTAAGTTGAAAACCCGAAGGGCGGCTTAGGTAAAAAAGAGTGTCTCTGTGGATTGAAAACCCGAAAGGGCGATCCATGCAAAAATTAGAGACATAAAAACAAAAAGAATTTCCCAATAAGTTGAGTACCCCACCCTGGGGCAACTTATGCAAAAATTAGGGATTATGGCAAGTAACTGCATTCTGGTGATCTTCAGTGTTTTGAAATTTTGATTGAGCACAAGGGTTGACATCGACTCATCACCCCAGTAGCGGTCGAGAGCACAGTGGATATCAAAAGTTGGTAGAAGGATTAAGGATCATTTGTATTCAATGTAACCCTTTTCCATGTAAATTACCATTTTCAACTTTGTAAAATCTATGGAGTCTTTTCATTTACAGAGTACTATCCTATCAAATAAAGTTGAGCTTTTATCCAATTGTTTCTACTCTGATTTATTTCAGCCAATAGTTTTAGATTTTATTATGATCATCTTGAAAATTAAATTTTTAATCAATCATAAATATATAAAAGCAAGAATTTTTCAAATCAATTAAAAGGAATATCAACAACATTTTAATGGATAGCAAGTCCTTAAGTGCGAAACATCAGAGGTTCCCTAAGCAGTTAACCCTTTGGGTATCCCTGGACGTTTATGTTGATTCAGTTCCTCGGCGGAGTGTTTGTTCTCCCTAGCAGAGCTTCGTTCTTTTTCCAGCTGAGTTGGTTGATTCAGATGCCCTGCGGTGTGTTTGTTTTTCCCCGACAGAGTTTCTGCCTTCCCCAACAGAGTTTGTGTTTCCTCAGCAGGGTTGATCTTCAGCAGATATGGTTGACTTCCCCAGTAGATCGCTTTGGTTTCCCCGCCGATCGCTTTCCGACTTGCTCCCCAGTCAGAGTTTCCTCCTGGTTCCTGAGCAGTTTGTTTCCCCTGTAGGGTTATCTCCCATTTTATGGTGTTGACCTAAAATTCCCCACAGGCTTGGTGATATTTTCTTTCCTCAGCAGATCTCCTTCTTCCCCAATTGGGGTTGAGCCTTTTTGGATTATTGATCTCTCTGTTCTTCAGCAGTTGTCTCCATATTTTATGGATTGTACCGATGATTCAATTCCTTTGCGACACCTTCGTATCCTTTGTGATCGTTTTATCAGCATAATCATCATATACATATACATTCATATTTTCATATTCGCATATCTGATTAAATTGTTGGTTTGAGATTCTCATTCCCTGTATGGCGGTACTTTATCCCCATACAAATTTCGGTGTCTGTCCTCCCTCAATTGTAGAGTGTTAGCCCCTTAGGCAGAAAGACTTTAACCTTTCTCCTCTTCCCTACTGAGTTGTTTCCTCGTGGATGATTATTACTTCAGTTTCCTCCCCAGTTGCTTATCTGGATGGAACCACTCCCATTGAGTTATGTCCTCATTGGGTTGAGTCTTGATTGACATTTTTCTATCTAGCTCCTGCCTAGATAGATACTTTGAGTTCCCTAAGAGTCTATTGCTCAGTAACTGGTAATATTCTTCTTAGTTTGCAGTTTGCTACTTCTTGCCCAATACCTGGCAAAAGTTCCCCGGTTTTCCCAGCAGTAGAGTCCCTAATGGATTTGATCCCCTAGGAAGTATATCCTTGATATGTTCACCCTAACCGGTGACGGATATCTTTCTCTCACCTGCTTGAGTCTATCCTTGATATGTTCATCCTAACCGATGACGGATATTCTCTTCTTGGTATTCTACCCAGTAAAAAGGTAGTTGTAATCCCTATTTTTGTTCCTCAGAGAGTTAATCCTTGATATGTTCATCCTAACCGATGACGGGTTTCCTTCTCTTTGCGGTCTTCTACCCAGTAACCGGTAGTTGTAAATCCTGCCTTTTTGTCCCCTTCGTTGAGTTGATCCTTGATATGTTCACATTAACCAGTGGAGGATTCTCTCTCTTGGTATTCTATCCAGTAACTGATAGATGTAATCCCTATTTTCTCCCCTCTCAGAGTCTATCCTTGATATGTTCATCCTAACCGGTGACGGATTTTCTCTTTGATTGGTCTTCTATCCAGCATTCGATAGATGTAATTCCTACTTTTTGTTCAGTTGGTTTATCCTTGATATGTTCATCTTAATCGATGACGGGTATCCTCCTTGACAATCCCAGGCAAGTCTATCCTTGATATGTTCATCTTAACCGATGACGGATCTTATTCCTTGTTGAGTTTATCCTTGATACGTTCATCCTAACCGATGACGAATATTCTCACCTTTGGTCTTCTACCCAGTAACTGGTAGTTGTAAATCCTATTTTCTGCAGTTTTCCCCAGCAAGGCTATTCTTAACCAGTAACCGGTAATGAATATTCCCTTCTGTTGGTTCCTTGCGAGTCATCCTTGATATGTTCATCCTAATCGGTGATGGATGTTCTCCCTGTCAGATCTTTATTATCTCCTTACCAAGTAACAGGTAGTGGGTAATAGATTTTTGCTCCTCCTGTGTTGAAGTTTATTGCTTCCCCAGTTGAGTTGAGTGCTTATTTCCTTAGCGAAATCGCTTTCCCCTACAAGATTCAAGTGTTTCAGTTTTATCCTGACTTACTCGTATCCCCTGCAGATGTTGTTAGTTCCCCGGCTGAGTCTTTCCATTTTATATGGAATTCCTCTAGTCCCCTAGTAGTTTTAAGTCGTAGCCTGGCCTACGCATAACCCCTTTTATCCCCTAGAGTCTTTGTCTCCCCAGTGAGTTTTCCTTACCGAATGCATTATACTCTTGCGGAACCTTCGGTCTCTCTGATTTCTTTTCCTTTGTGGCCATATTCCCCCACAGAGCATTTACTTTTGCATCCATATCATTTGCATCATGAGGTCTCTTAGGGACCAAAATTTGTTTCTATGTTGTTATTTAAGCTCATTCTACTAAGTCTACATGAAGATTTTAACCTTCGCCTCCTCAATTAGAATGTCCTTAAATAGGGGCAACTGTAAGACCCTAATTTTGACCCTAAGATCCCTCATGCAATTTCATCATAAGCATTAAACATTGGGATCATATCTTGGCATCCTCCTTAGCCCTCCTTCATTGGGTTTGTTTGGGGAGAGATCACCAAGCACTTTGTGATTGTATCATACTTGTATATTATCATTTCACTAACCAAAATATAAAAAATATGCCATTGCATTTGCCTAACTCTTTTGTAGGTAGGGCATGATCTCCATTGATCTATCAAGTCCATATCTAGGGTTTGAGACCCTTATGACAAAGAGCAACCATGAATTGATCCAAGAATGATTATGAGCATCATATATGAGTCCCAATGGTTTATACATGTTATATTGATCAAGTTTTCTTCAAGAGTTTGAGGGTGATTTGCCTTGGAAACCCTAGTTTGATTGGGTATCTTGAGTAACTTCTCCAACAAGCTATCTCACCATTTGATAAAATTTCTCAAGGGACACTTAAAAATTCATCATCTTATGCATATATGATCTATCATGAGCCTATAAAGTCAAGAGATTTGAAGATTAGCAAGTTGGTTGATGGTGGTTGGCCAGATCAATCCATCTGATCAAAACTGGGTCTTCCTAGACCCTATCTCCTACACTTTTCACCATATTAAAATGATTCCAAGATCAAACTTACTTTAAATGACATTCCAAACAACTTTCATGTTGAGACTTAGAGCTATTTATTCTTGGAAAATCATTTTCTATGTTGAAACATTATAGGTCCTTTTGTCTAAACCCTAATTTGGTAGTCAACTTCCAAAGGCCATAACATGTTCAATTTTTATGATATGAAAGATTTACAAGTTTCACAATAAAATTAAAGATGTCTACTTCAAATTTGATGTTGGGTGTGAGAGCTAATTCAACTTTTATGAGCATGTGATATGAGGCTACATTATAGGTCACTTTTGACCTATACCATTGATCAAGTGATTTTTCCAAACTTCAAAAATGCATAACTCTATCATTTCAAATCTAAATCACATGAAATTTGTGACTATTTTTAAGGTCTTTGAAATATCTACAGCTTTGATTAAGACACTTTTCTCATTTGAGGCTCACATAAAAAGTTAAGCAAGGTGGAATATTGAGACATATGGCTTGACACTTAGAAAAAATTTCAACATGTTGAAATTTCCAAACTTCCACCTCAAAATTTATCATGGTAAAAGCTTGAAATGGAAAAATGTTAAACACGAAAGTTGTTTCTCTTGATCTAACCTTTCCAAAAAGTCGAAATTCATCCATTTTGGACAAGAAATGAATAGGTTGTGCATGGCTTGAACATTGCATCATCATTTGGCAAGATTGAACTTCAAACATCCATGCACAATTGCCTAGCACTCCAACATGACTTCAGCCTTGCTTACACTCAATTATGGATCAGATGGAGTGATTTCATGGGCCTGCACACGCCTATGAACTCATGCATCACACATTGCTAATTTTGGAAGTTCACTTCAAGTGTGCAAATATCAATTGAATTGGCTATAAATAGAGCTCCATATGTTCACCATTTCACACACATTCGCGCCAGCTTTGATCCCAAACCTCTAACCCTCTCATTCCAAAGGATAATCCTGAGAATTTCACTTGAAATTGGGTTTGAATTCTCACTATTTTGAGATTCAAAACTCCAGGGATCCAAGACCTTTTGTGCGTTCCATTCTTCTTCTGCAAGCATTTGGAGTGAGATCAAGCACGAGCCAAGGCAAGAACAGCTGAATCTAGACCTATATTGAAGGTATTTTCCAGAAAATTTAATCTCTTCGATTCTCTCTCAATCTTGCTCAATTCTCTTGATTCCTTGGTTGTCTGAAGTCCTACCAATGTAGGCAAGAAGATTGAGTTGCTTTGAGGCCAAATCGAAGCAACTTAGTTCATGTACCTCAAATTTCAACTCCATTTATCTCTCAATATACTTGGAGTTAGGATAAATTGAGGTCAGATTCGTGCTCAGTGCCATTTTTACTTTGAAATCATGTCCTTCTTTTTAATTTTGGTGATGGTTATGACTGAACCAGTCCGGCGAGGCTCGCCTGAGAAGGAGACCGAAGTTGTAGCTTCGGTGGTGAGTTGGCATGTTTAGAGCCACATGATCCTTTTGAAATGAAATAATCTCGTACGTTGGTTTGAATTACCTTTCCTGTGGCGCGCTGACTCAGACGTATCGTGGATTGCGCGCTTGTGACCACTTGATCTGCCACTTCAATTAATTAGGGAGATCAAGTGGTCCACGTTTTTTCTGATCATTTAAGTTTCATCTTAATCCTTTTATTTTCATTAATTCATATTAATTTTAATATTGATCCAAAAAATATGAGAGTTTCACCAAAAAATTTAAAATAAAATCCTCTTTCATATTCTGAATTAAAATTATTTTTTTGGATCATTAATAATATTTTTCATGATTTAATTGATTTTTTCATTTGTTTTTAATTGTTTAAAAATACTTTTAAATGTCCAAAAATTCTGAAAAATTTTCTCCAAGGTCCTTTGACCTTGTTTGACCTATGATAAATCTCATGGCCATTTATTTGGTGTTTTGATGAGTTTTTAGGAATTGGACAAACCATATTTAATTTAAATGCCTTATTTTAGTATTTTTAATTTGAATAAATGTCAAATAAATTTGTTGACCACTTGTGATGACTTGTTTGAGTTTGACTATTGTTGTTGGGCATTGGTCAAGGTTGACTTGACTTTGTTGAGTTAATATCATTGGATTTAGGGGGTTGATGGAATGTACATTCCATCTCCCAAAATGAATGAATGATATTAATTTGGTAAAAGTCCCCAGGCCCATTTGATCAATTTGTGATTTCATCCACTCCCTTCCCTCTTCATCTCATTCCCCTTCTTTATGCATTCATTCCATTTGGTCTATGATATCTCAAAATCCTAAGGCTAGTTGATTGAAAAATTAACATGAGTATGGATGAGATTAGGCCACACCTTTTGCATATTCTTTTTGTGTGTGGTATGTTTCATGAGCATAGCCCATAATACTATATCTCTAACATGCATTAACACCAAAATCTTATTGTCCGACCTCAAATAGTTGTGACTTCTACATAAGTCCAATTACGATTGCTTAACATAGCGCTAAATTTGTGACACAAAAGGCATAAGCATTATAGTTAGTAAGGTTGTAAGTCTCCCCTCTTTCATGGTATTGTGTGGAAACTTGGCCTTTTTTCTTTCCTTTGGAAGATATCTTGGTTCAAGGATCCATTCTTGTGATAAGTGGGTTGAGTGTTCTCCAAAGAATATCTTAAAATGAAAAGCAAAAAGCAAAACAATACTAACTTCTAACCTATTAACTACTAACTTTTAATTTCAAGCCCTTTACTTTAATGTCATTTAATTCTAGCTTTTATACATTTGTCATTTGTTCATATCATTCTAATTGTTTATGTTAATGCAATTTTCACTTTGTCCACTTGGACCATATTGTGTGATATACTTTGTTTTGTGTATACTTTGTTTGTTGGTGTGGTCTTTGACCATTAATGTATATAATAACAACAAAAACCCTAAAAAAAACTTTTGTGTGGACTGTTGGCTTGATCTTAGACAAATGGACTTAGAATCTAGGCAACCTTCCTATGCTAAAGGACTTGGCCAATGCCAACTTATTGAGAAACCAAGTGCTTGCAATTTAAAACTTCATCTGATACAGCATTCAAGATCTCTCTAAGTTCATCTGCAACGTGATCATTGTGAAGCTGTTATATTGAACCTGTGACTTGTGGAATTCATCTATTACATGGGCTACTTTGAAGAAGATCATGGAATGGATAAGCTTGGATGTGGCCATCTTTATTTGATACGTTGCTCTTCAAGATAATATAATTGTGTGTTTGTGTATTGCTTGATTCTAAAAGTCCAAGGGAATTCTTGGTTTCTATTGACATTCTTGTCTATTGGATTGCGACCCATTTGGTCAGATCTTTTCAACTCTAAACTTTTAATTTTATACATAGGATAGTCTCTTCATCTTCTCCCCATTTCTTTAATTTCAAAACATCTCCATCCTTTTTCAAAACCTTCTTTGATTGAACTTATTTTGTTCTAAACTTTGACCATTTATGCAAAAAAGATAGAAACTTTGGCCTTATGCCATTGCATTTTCAAACTTATTTTCTTAAATCAAACTTGTAAGTAAATTTAACTATACTTGACTTAAAATTTCAAAAATCCAAAAAGAAATAACTCATTCAAATCATTTTTAGGCCTTTGTGCCTTTCAAACTTAATTTTGTTAAAAGCAATGCATCCACTTTGAAATTTGTATCACGAACTACGAGGTTTTGATCCCTCATTTTTATGTTGGTACGTAGGTACAAGACCGAAGGTCTTTCCAAACACAAAAATATAATTAATGAATTCTTTTCTCATCCCCCCATTCTATTTGTTTGTAAACATCACTTTATACCAAGTACATATGCACACAAAAAGGGCTCCCTAGGAGTACCTAGGACACTTTGGATGCTAACACCTTCCCTCTGTGTAACCAACCCCCTTACTTGAAATCTCTGACATTTTATTAGTTTTGATTTGAAAACTTCTTACTTTTTGGGTTTTGTTAGTACTTTTTCCATTTTCCCTTGGAAACAATAAAAGCGCGGTGGCGACTCTTGTTATTTGATCTCTAGTTTATCCATAGCTTGATGATCATGAATTTACCGCTACAATCCCCATATTTACCATTTCAGTAAAATCATTGGGAGCACTTGCGATCATACACTCATAATAAAATGACCTCAGCGTCTTCAAGGAAATCTTGGTCATCTCTTTTTCTTCCAAAGGCGGACTAATCTGAGTGACCAACTTCATCCATCTTAGGGCATATTCTTTAAATGTCTCCTTGTCCTTCTGGGACATAGACCTTAACTGATCTCTATCTGGTGCCATATAAATGTTGTACTTGTACTGCTTGACAAAGGCCTCACCCAAGTCGTTGAAAGTATGAATGCTAGCACTATCCAGACCCATGTACCATCTAAGTGCAGCACCTGTCAGACTATCTTGGAAGTAATGAATAAGAAGCTGATCATTATCAGTTTGAGTAGACATCTTCCTAGCATACATAACGAGATGACTCAACAGACAGGTATTCCCTTTGTACTTTTCAAAGTCTGGGACCTTGAATTTCACCAGAATTTTAACATTTAGAAGCAAACACAGTTCAGTAGCACTCTTGCCAAATAATTCCTTTCCTCTCAGAGTTTTCAATTCCTTGCGCAGCTCAAGAAACTAATCCTTCATATCATCCATCTTCTCGTAAACATATGGACCTTTAGACGACTCAAAGTGATAAATGGTGTCCTCGACATGAGGCAGAGTGTGAACAATAGGAGGAGGCACTGACAGGACCGGGCTAGATGTCAGCAGAGAAGAAAAAGTAGGCGCATACCTTTCAGGCATAAAATTAGGTGGCATTCCCCATGGGAATCCAGCTGGCATGGGAGGAATGGACTGGCTAGCCGCCACAGGAACAGTTAATGAAGTAATCTCTAAGATGACAGTCCTCTGAGGGGGAGGAGTTGCGGGAGGTGGAGACTGTTGGTTCTGAGCAGCTATCATAGATTCCATCGATGCCGTAAGTCTGGAGATCTCATCCTTCCTCTCTCTATTTTCTTGCTATAGATGCTCCATTCTTCTCAATTGATTAGCTTGAGTGTTATAGTGATGAGTCAGCTTGGCTGATACACAGAAGAAGAACTGATAAGACATATGGAGGAAGAAACATGTTATGCAAATGATGCATGAAATGCAATGTTTTTTATTGTTTTTAATTTCAAGGAATATATGAAGTCTTACTTGCAAATATTTCCAATTAGTAATAACAACAATAATAATAATAACAATTCAATTGTTCATAAAATCTCGTTTTATTCATGAAATTTGGAAGGATTACACTTAGTACAATTTCATAAACCAAAATACAAATACAAGAGAAAAGGAAACTATCATCCTAAGGATCCCTAGTAACTGCATCAGATGATCTGGCTATGGGAGTGTACTTCCTTCGGATGCGTCGAATCTCGGACTTAAAGGATGTCTCCATTTGCGCCCTCTCGAGGACAAGCTGATCGATAATATTCTTCCAAGTACCAGAAGGTGGAGGCATGCTAGAGGAAAATAAATCCTTTGGATCTCTTTGTCTCTTCACTGCACGATCCTCAAGAATCTCAATAAGTGCATCTTTGTCTTCCGACTCAAGCTGCAACTCCTTATGTTTTCGGCTCAAAGCATGGAATTGCTCTTCCCACAAGTCTCTCTCTTACTTCATCTTGGTAAGTGCGTCTTCTAACTCCTCTACATCTTGGTTAGGGAGAGTTGATGGCTCATCCACAACCACAGACATAGGTCTCTCACAAGTGTATGGAATCTTGAGCTTGAAAGCTCTCTTCTTCACCCAAATAGTGTAAGCTTCCAAAGCTACACAATTGTGTGGACCAAGATCGGATCTTCCTTTCCTATGCACATTATGCCAAGCATGCATCATCATTTTCTTCAAAATTTAGGAATCTTTACCCTCCCGATAGAATAGAACCTCTAATTGAATGTTATTGGGCTTATCTCTCAAGGGGAACCCAAGTTAACGACGGGCCAATATTAGGTTGTAGTTGATTCCTCCTTGCGTACCAATGAGAGGCACGTTAGGGAACTCACCATAACTGTCACTAATATCCAAGCTACTCAATGCAGAATCATACCAAACAATATCATCATTAGTGAGAGACATAAGTCTTTGAGACCACTGTAGACATTGTCGGTTCTCCAAGAAAGCAGGCGTCTGAGGTAAGTCTGAAATAAACCACTTGTACAGAAGAGGAACACAGCATACAATAGTCCCACCACCTTTAAAATTCCTTAAATGCAAAGAGAAATACATGTCACCCAACAGAGTCTGAACAGGATTCCCAATCAAGAAAATTCTAATGGTGTTAACATCAACAAAACCGTCAACGTTAGGGAACAAAGCTAGACCATATATGAGCAATACCAAGATAGCTTTAAAAGCATCCATGCTACCGGCTTGAGCAAAAACAATAGCTCTACCAATGAGAAAATCAGAAGTCAACCCTAGAATCCCTCCTTTCTTTACCAAATGAATATCAATCTCAGATTTCTTCAAATGAAGAGCTTCGACTATGACATGAGATCTAGGAATCTCCTCCAATTCACTAAAAGGTACCTTGTTAGATACGGGCATACCCAAGAGATGGGCATACTCCTCCAACGTGGGCACAAACAGATAATCAGGAAAAGTGAAGCACCGATAGAGAGGGTCATAGAACTGAACCAAAACACTCAAAAGTCCCTCAACTGCATCAGTAGATAGTACAGACAAGAGCTTCCTATGATGTTGCCTGAAATCCAAGGGATCTAATACAAAGGATGACAACTTCCTTAGCTCTTTCAAATCAGGACACCTGAAACCGTACTTCTTAGTGTTCCTCCGTCCATAATCCATGGTCTAAAAATATTTGCCAATAAGAGCTTAGTTTCCTTGAAAAAAAAATTTCTGTGATGAATGTTATGATGGGCATGTATGCATGAATGCAACAATCACGCACAAGGGATCACACACAAGGCAAACACAAAAAAAAAGTCAAGGGATGGATCAAGTCATCATCAAGATCAATCATCCATTTTGGTGGATTATGGTTTTCACCTTATCAAAAGCCAAGTTCCATTAATATTGACAAGACTTGATCGGATCAACCAAGAATCAAAGGGTTTGTTGCGAGTCACGAGCATGGAGTCGGGTTAAGAACCATCTCAAAGGAGTGTACTATGGATAAAAATGTGTAGAGCATGTTCTCAAAAGTTCCCAGAGTCTTGATTCCATCTATCGGATATTATAGATTAGGATGACTAAGTCATCAACCCATAATATTCTCAAGAGAAACTCGTCTTAGTGTAGTATCGTGTAACAACTGTTATCAAGTCTACACTTGAACACTCTCCGCACTACGTCCTAAATAGGCCAAGTTGGGTTAAATGTTCTATGGTCCTCAGCTTCTCGGACCCAAAAATTAGAGAAAGTAATGCCTATCCAATAATTACTTGTGTGACATCAGTAACTCTAAAGAGGTCTCCACTGAGTAGATGGGTCTCAAGCCAACTTGTTAAGGACTACTCCACACAAGTTGAACATGACTATACCATCCTCTTATCTTAATTGCACTGAAGTCCAGGTTATAACTTATCTCACCTCACAGAGATCACCAAGCACAATAGACAGATTATATCACACAAACAATATATACAAACAAACATCAAATATACATATATATATATATATATATATATATATATATATATATATATACACACACACACACACACATAAAAAAAAAGTAGGCTAAACCCACTGGGGACTACTCCCTAGCAGAGTCGTCACTCAATTTCTGTAGCGGTAAATTCATGACCATCAAGCTGTGGATAAACTTGACGTCAGTAAAACCAGAGTCGCCACCGCGCTTTTATTGTTTCCAAAGAAAAAGGGAAAACTACGAACAAAACCCAAAGATAAGACGTTTTCAAATCAAAACTAATAAAATGCCAAAGATTACAGGTAAGGGGGTTGGTTACACAGAGGGAAGGTGCTAGCACCCAAAGTGTCCTAGGTACTCCTATGGAGCCCTTTTTGTGTGCATATGTTTTTGGTATAAAATGATGTTTGATAAAATATAGAGTGAGGGGATGAGAAAAGAATTTATTAATTATACTTTTGTGTTTGACAAGACCTTCGGTCTTATGCCTACGTACCAACATAAAAATGACGGATCAAAACCCCGTAGTTCTTGGTAAAAATTTCAATGAAGTTAGTGAATTGATTTTAACAAAAGTTTAGATGAAAAGGCACAAAAGGCCAAAAATTTGAATGGGATTGTTAATTATTTTTGTCCTTTTTTTGAAATTTAAGTCAATATGGTTAAGTTCATTTATAAGTTTTGGTTAAGAAAAAAAAGTTTGAAAAATCATTGGCATAAGGCCAAAGTTTCTAATCATTAAAACATGTCTAAGTTTGAAATCCCAAGAAAAGAAAGTTTTTAAAGAGAGGGAGAGATTTTTTAAATTAAAAAAGTGGTAGGAGATGAAGAGACTACCCTAGACAAAAATTAAAAGTTAAGAGTTGAAAATATCTGACCAATGGGATGCAATCCAACAGACAAGAATGTCATATAGAAACCCACTTTCCTTTGGACTTTTGCAAGCAACAAGCATAAGTAATGAGCAATATCCAAGCATCAAATGAAGACCAAGGCATCAAATAAAGATAGCCATAAAACCCATGCAAGCATTCCAATAGCTAACAGTCTTTAATATCTTCCAATGTAGCAGATAAAATATTCCTTAATCAACTCAGAACAATCATCACACATAGTCAAAAATAACAACATAACAATTAAGTACAGAGACAAAGAATCAGATGAATCAAAGAGATCTAGGTCTCACATCAGATGAAGGCATGATCAAATATAGCTCAGTCTCAAATGATGGCATTGGCCAAGTCCTTTAGCACAGGGAATATTGCCTAGTTCTAAGTCCAAAAGCTTAGATCAAATCCCAACAGTCCAACCAGATTTTTTTTTTAGGGTTTTTATTATTATAGGTGTTTTACGGTCCTAAGACCACAAACAAAACAAAAGACAAACAAATAATATATACAATCACAAGATATCGCTCAAATGATCTAAGTGAAAAGACTTGAAAGCATGAAATGTAAATGGCAATGAATGATAAAGGTACTGAAATTTAAATTGCAAAAAGTAAATGATTTGAAAATAAGACAACGTTAATTAAGATTTAGTCAATGGTTAGTCAAATGTTAGTGGTGATTTTTAATTGATTAAGTCATTCTTTGGAGAACATTCAACCATTCATTAACAAGTATGAATCCTTGAACCAAGACATCATCCATGAGAAGGGCTCCAACTTGGATAAATCAACAAGTATGCCACTAGCTCTCATGAATGGAAAAAAGGTCAAGTTCTCACGCACTAACATGAAGAACGAGAGACTTACAATCTCACTTACTAGAATGTTATGCTTTGAGGGATAAATTTAGCTTTATGTTAAGCAATCATAATTGGACTTATGTAGAAGTCACAACTATTTGAGGTCGGGAAACAAAAATATAGGTGTTAATGCTTGTTAGAGACTTGGTACAAAGAACCAAGCTCCTAAAACATACCACACACTAAAAGAAATGAGGGGATGACCTATCTTACTCTGGCTCATGTTGATTCATATAACACAAGGTCATTTATGAATCAACTAGCATTAGACATGAAGAGAATTCATTGGTCAATGAGGGATTGGGAAAGAATAGGGATGAAGATGAAGAGGGAAAGGGAAATAGAAACCCAAATTGATCATGAGAGGAATTTCATCTGATCAATACCATCCATTCATTTTGGAAGATGAAATGTATATTTCATCAATCCCCTAAATCCAATGGTATTGATTAAATAAAAGTCAAATCAACCATGACCAAGGCCCAAACAGAAAGTCAAACATCACAAGACCATAAGAATGGCTCAACATAACTTTTAAACATTTAATCAATTAAAAAATCAAATTAAAAGTGAATTAAAATGCATTTTAAATTGGAAAAAACTTCAAATCCTTTTAAAACACCAAACAAATGACCAAGGGATTTATCCTAGGTCAAAGGACCTGAGACAAAGAATTTCATGATTTTTGGAAAGTCAGAAGTATTTTAAAATAATTAAAAATATGCACAAAAACATTTAATTCATGAAAAATATCAAAATTAATCCAAAAAATAATTTTAATTCAAAATATATAAAGATTTTTGGTGAAGGTCCCATATTTTTTGGATTAAAAATGAAATTTCTATGAATTAAACAAAATAAAAGGATTAAATGATAAATCAGAAATTTAATAGAAATTAGAAAACAAATGAGGGTCATCATATCTTCCTCATTAATTGAGGTGGCAGATTTGATGGCCAAGCGCGCGCTTCCCACCATACACCTCAGTCAACGCGTCATAGCGATGGTATTTAAATGGGAGGGTTGAGATTAAAATATGGACTCATGATCAGATGGTTCAGGACATGCCAACACACCACCGGAGCCCTAGCTCCGGTCATCTTCTCCGGTGGACCTCACCGGACTGGTTCACCCTCAAAAAAATAGAAAATGAAAAACAAGGACACTATTTCAAAGGAAAAATGCTCATGAGCTCGAATCTGGCCTCAATTTCACCCAATTCCAAGTATATTGAAAGATACGTGGACTTGAAGTTTGAGGTGCATGATCTGAGTTGCTTCGATTTGACCTCAAAGCAACTCAATATTTTTGCCTACATTGGTAGGACTTCAGCCAACCAAAAATTACTTGAAATAATAGAAAATTAAGAGAGAAACGAAGAGAGAAAGTTTCACAAAATTCACCTTCTGTTTGCAGTGATGAAGCTCGATTTGGATCTCAATTGGCTTGGGCTTGCTTCTACTTGCTTGCAGGAGATGAAAGGGATGATCAAAAGGCTTGGATCCTTGGACTTTCAATCTCAAAACAGAAGTGGAATTGAAGCTCGATTTCAAGTGAAATCTTCAAGGTTATCCTATAAATAGAGGTTAGGGAAGATGTAGCTCAAAGCTTGGGCCAAATGGTCCTCATTCTTATCACAAGGCAATGTATTTATAGCCATGTTCATTGCTTTCCACACACTTCCAAACTTTGACCAAAAATAGCAAGTTGTGCATGGGTGCATGGGCATTGAATTAGACTCAACCAATGATGCAATCCACTTCAAATTCGTGCATATTTGGTACTGAAATCATCACATGTAAGCATGCAAAAGGGAATGATCATTTGAGTTTAAAAATTGCCAAAACAAACCCAACAAAGGAACCATGTGCAAGTCCCTCAATTCTTGTCTGAATGAAGTGATCTTGGACGACTTTGAAAGGTGACATCAAGGGGAACAACTTTTATGTTGAACACTTTTCTATTTGGGGCTTGGATTATGATGAACTTTGAGGTGGAAGTTTGACAAATCAAACATGGTTGAAAATTTTCTAAATACAAAGTCAAATGACCTCTTCTTACACCTTGAATAAATTTTGCTATGAGCTTTAAATGGAAGTTGTTACTTCATCAAAGTTGTATCTTTTTCAATCTTACTCAATTTGGTCACAAATTTTATGTCATTTTGATTTTTCATGAGGGACTTATGCATTTTAGAATTTGAGGAAAATTGATTGTTCAATGGTAATGGCCCAAAATGACCTATAATGTTTCCTCTTGGAACATTCTCTTTCAAGTTGAATTTGACATTTATTAAAGAATCAAAGTTTGGTAAGACATATTTAAATTGATCATGAAACTTGGATGGCCTTCATATCATAAAAACTGAGAAAGTTATCATCCTTGGAAGTTGACCTCCTAACTAGGGCATAGACAAAATGACCTATAATCTTTCACCATAAACAATGACTTTCCAAGCAAAACTAGCTATTGATGTCAACATGAAAGTTTTTTGTAATGTCATAAAGAGTAACGTTTCTCTTGGAATCATTTCCATATGATAAAAATTGTAGGAGATAGGGTCTAGGGAACCCTAGTTTTAACCAGTTGACTTTCTCTAGTCAACCTCTTTGAACCAACTTGCAAACTTGAAGTTATCTTGATATTTGGGACTCATGGAGGATAATATGTGCATAAGATAATTTATAATGAAGTACCCCTTGATATATTGGACCAATTGTTGAAGAAGCTTACTGAGGAAGTCACACAAGATACCCAAATGAATTAGGGCTTCCAAGGCAAACAAGCTTCAAATTCTTGATGAATTATTGATCAAAATGATAAACGAAGAACATGGGGATCCATATATAATGTTTAGAACCAATGGTGAACCATTCCCCGGTTGATCTCTTGCTATAAGGGTCTCAAACCCTAGTTGTGAGCTTGATAGGGCACAAGTGGATGCACACACTATCTAAAAAAGAAACAAAGCGATACATAAAAATATTTTTGGTATTTTGGTTAGTAAACAAAACAAAATAAAGTATGATACAATCAAATGTGCTTGGTGATCTCTCCCAATGCAAACCCAATGAATGAAGGGTAAGGAGGATACCAAGGTGTGATCCCAAAGTAAATGCAAATGATGAGATAGCATGAGGGATCTTAGGGTCAAAATTGGGGTCTTACAGACACCACTTTATAGGTTCAAATAACACAATCTTGGTCCAAACAACATCCAAACAACACCTTCACCATTTCATAAATCTTTTTCAATTCATTCACAAACTCTTTCTCAATTCAATTTAATCACAAACTCTTTTCAAAACAAATAAATTTTATTTTCATAAAAGAACTGTTATAATCTATTCCTTAGCAGTCAGACTAAACCCTTAGAGCATCCGAACAAGGATCAGAATCAACTTATGCCAAAACACTTCTAAGATACGATTATAATTGTTCCCTAAAAACAACCAACAAATACGTAGTTTTGAGGAAAAATTCAGTTAATTTTCATTACCATTTACTTGCTTTCTTTCTCTATAATCTCCTCTTAAAGGGATTTACATCTCCATGCAACCCATGTATGAGTTATTCTTCTCATCATATAAAAATTGTTCAGTTGAACATTTCCTCATCAATTACTTTTGTTTTTTCTGCTTGTTTATCTAATGTCACTTTTATTCTTGATAAGGTAAAAACTTTAAAACTGTGGAAATGACACAAAGTTTTGAAAACTTTAAATTGGTTTTACTTTTGAAAATGTTGAAGGAATATTTGTTGGTTTACAACAATGTGAGGCTACGTCAAATATACCCAAACACATTGCATGCTCGAAGATACAACAGATTTGCCACCGAACTTTATTTTTTCCAAAAGAGGGAAGGGAAAATATCGATAAAACCCTAGGGGAAACAGAGAAACAAGTAAGGAAGTCAGTTATACAAGGGGCAAGTACTAGCACTCCTCACATCCATGGTACTCCATGGGAACCGTTTTGAAGTCTCTTGCTTGGATGGGTGGATCTATCTTCATGCACCTGTAAAACAGAAAATGGGTTAGAAAAAGAGTGCTAGAGGAGGATTAGGACCCTCATGCCTATGTATTCTCATAGTACAATTAGAAATTCAGAGCCTCGTAGTTCGTGGAACCAGAGAAAGAAAGGGGAGAAAATAAAGAAAAGTGCTTGCCAAGGATTCACATCCTTGTGTTTACGTACCCTCATAGTGCAATGAGGAAGTTAGAGCTCCGTAGTTCGGAGGACAAAGACTGAAAGAAGGAATGATCGGGGGTGGTGCTTAAATCGAAAAAGACCGAACTTGACTGAAATAGTGTTTAAACCAAAGATAAAAAAAGATGGTGTTTAAACCAAAGGTCGGTGTTTATATCGGAAAAGAGAAAAATGTGGTGTTTAAACCAAAAGAGAGCAAAAGGTGGTGTTTAAACCAAAAGCAAAAAGGAAAGGCTTACCTAAGCAACTGGGACTAACAAGGCAAGGAAAAGAAGACTGGAACTTATCAAGACACTAGGACTAACATGAAAACAGTCTTACTAAAGCACATGTACTCACATGGTAAGAAGGGAAAGCAGAGAACTTGTCAAAGCACAAGGACTCACATGACAAGGGTCTTACCAAAGCACATGAACTCACATGGTAAGAAAACAAATGGTGTTTTAACTGATAAATAATGGTTAACCAAGGAAAGGGGAGTATAGTCATGAAGGTGTCAACCAAAAATGTGGTGTTTAAACCAAGAAGAAAAGAAAATTGGTGTCAAAAACAAGAAAAGGGTGTATAACCATGACTGTGCCAACCCAAAATTTTGGTTTTTAAACCAAGAAGAAAGGAGGTTAAACTATGAGGGTGTGTCCCCAAAAAGTAAATTACAAGGGTGTTTAAACCACAAGAGAATGAAAAAAGAGCCATAGGGATGGTAGCAGACTTGACAGTGAATTAACTAGAATAACACTAAAGTTTATGGACATAGACAAATACTCTGAGCAATTGGGTCATTCGTCACGTACTCATAGATATTCTAGACAATTCTAGGAAATATTCCCTCTCACCATTCTATATTGCTTAAGGCTCGTGGCATGGAAGCCTAGTCAATGGCTGACAAGTTTCTGAAGCAGGTTCTCAAAGATGCTTGTGGGGATGAGTCAGATGACTGAGATCTTGACATGCTGAGAGAAACTGATCCACTAAAACTCATGTACTTGTGAGGTGGAAGCTCTAAAGTAACAGAGGGAAGTCCTATCAAGTGACCAAGGGACTTATGGTCACTTGACAAAGACTAAGGGGAAGTGTAGCAGATGAAAGGATATAGTTGATCAAAATGGAATTTGATCAAGCCAAATCAAGGGAATGAGATTGATAAACAAACAATGCATGGTCATAAAAAGACTAGCCTTAGGTCTCATTATTAGGTAGCACAATAGAAAGTCATATGGGTGCATATGTGTACTACACCTAGTCTCATCGTAAGGTATCCCAAGAGAAAGCCATGTGTGTGCTAATGTGTGCTAACCTAAATAGATGAATGCAATAGTCAGAGGCATCAAGAAAATGAACAAAAACACAAGCTCAAAATTTCAACAAGAGCAGAGCCAAGTCAAAGAGTCCATAAGGTCCATGGGTCCAAGATCACTCCAAGTCAAGCAAGGGGTCTAAGTCCTAAGTCCAAGGTCCAAAGTCCCAAGAGGTCATCATCACTCCAAGTCAAGCATAAGTCTTAAGAATCAAGTCAACTCGTTTTATCATGTTTTGATTTATTAAGACTATCAAGCAGATCAAACACAATATATGAGGCAACAGATGAATAAGATAAAATTAATTAATGTATGAAGTGAGATGTTGAATAATGAGGGGAAAAAAGTAAAGTGCATTAAATAAATGGAATAAAAGTAAATGACATAAATTAAATGACAAGAATTAAATGACAATAAAGTAAAGTCAATGATTAATGTTAGGAGTTAGTGAGCAATCAATTGTGTCAGGACAATTTAGCGTTATGTTAAGCAATCGTAAGTAGGCTTATGTAGAAGCCATACCTATATGAGGATGGTCAATAACAATTTATGTGTCATACATGTTAGAGAAATGATAAAAAATCATTCTCCTAAAACAATGTAACACAAGTCAAAACCAAACAAGAATGAGAGAGAGAGAGAGAGAGAGAGAGAGATCATCAACCACAAAGGCAAGGAGAATATCTATCATGAATTTCAACCAAACTTCTTCATGATGCCTTGAAAATAAACTTTTCATCAATCCAAAGTATCATAAATGATCAAATGATCACTTAATGATATATTTGAAATGAATAAAGTTCAAATCATCATGGCCTCAATCCAAAGTCTAATTGAACAAGATGAAACATCACTCAATCACACATGATCAAAGGCCAACACAAGTCAACACAAAAATGGATCAAAGAAGTGATAAAACAAATAAAACAAATTTTAAAAAAGGTTTTAAATGGAAATTAAAAGGAAAATTCCAAAGAGGTATCAAAACACCAAATAAATGTACCAAACAATTTGAGAAAGTCACAAATACTATAAGTATTGAAACCTTAAAAGTTTGACTGAAAAATGTTTCATAATGATTAAAAATAAAATTCTAAATGAAACTTAAATTAAAAAATAGAATAAAATTTGAATTAAATGCAAAATTATTTTCAAAAATTATACAAAACTTACATGTGGTAGAAAATGTTTTTATGAAATTCTGAAGAAAAAAAGTTGGAGTAAAAAATAATAAAGGAGCTATTTAAAATGAATTTTGAAAGAAAATGAAATTAAATGAATTAAAAATAGAAAAAATAAATTTAAAATGCAACGGCTAGGTGGCGTGTCAAGTGGTGATTGGCTAGAGGATTTGAATTTCCCTCTGAAGCGCGCGAAGACCTTCATATTTAACCTCAGTATGTTGATTTTGTAGGTTCATAAACTTGAAGTTTTAAGCTCAAACACCAAACGTGCAAGCTTCCACTTCATTCATCATTCATGTCTTTCTGCATCAAAGCAATTGGTTTTTTCTTAGCAGAGAGAATTTGCTCAAACACATGAAGAACCCTAGTTCTTCAAAGTTAAATTAAATGATGAAATCAAAAGATAAATATAAGGTAGAAGAGGGATTTTATTTCTGTGTAACAGCACGAAAAGAATGGTAACTTGTTTGAAGTGTAATTTTACTCGTAACTACCTTGTCCAAATCAAAGCTCGAGGTTGAAGATGATGAAAACGGTCATACCAATTCAGGCAGTCTCGAAGCTTGGTTCCAATTGGAGAAGGTTCAAAGGACGCCGGTGAAGCTTTCTGGGCAAAGAAATGAAATCAAACAAGCTTGGTTTCGTGTACCCATAAACTAGTTTTTTGAGCTTTTGGAGAGTGAAAATGGAAGAGGTTATGTGGCTTTTCAAGCTTGGAAAATTAATGAAAATGATGCTCTATTTTTAGGGAAGAGGGTGAGGCCAAGGTTCGTGTGAAATTGGATCCCAAACGTGTAAACCATATAAAGAAATTTCTCGATCCAAACCTTGTGAAAAATGGCACGAAATCTGTGGTTTTGGCATACTTCAAGTTGTTTTGTGTTGTGGTGAAATGTGTTTGATCATGATAATCAAGTTTGCACATGTGATAAGTGGTCCCAAGTTTATTTTGTCATGATTCCAAATTATAGGTCACAGTTCAAAATAGAGTTCAAGTCACCATGTTCATGCTTAGGCCAAATAGAATCCACTCGTGTGTTTTCCAATTTTCTTCAGGCTAAATAATCCTTTCATGGAGTAGAACACAATGGAAAAAAAACACCAAATCCAAAATATGCTTGAGGTGGAAATGGCAGGCTTGGGAAGTTGAGGTCATGACCTGAAATTCTAGGTCAGGCAATAAGACAAACATGTCATGACCTAGTTTTGTGCACATATGGGCAGCTAGGCAAATCCTAAAACTGATGGTCTTAGAGGTTGAATTGAGTCTTGACCCTTGAAGAAAAGTTGTAGAGTAACTCAAAAGGCACATTTGTCTCAAAGAAGCTTGGAAGTTGGATAAAAATTGAAGAAGTTATGGAGTTTGGACCAAAGGCATGGCATACTTGCAAGTTAGGTCAACCACACTTGTGCCCCTTTGTGTAAACTTGATATTTTATTGCATTTCAAGCCACAATGATGATAGAAAGCCTCCTTTGATGAAAACTTGATTAGGCCTTGAGCTATCTTGAGAAAAGCTTGAAGATTGAGTGATGTGGCATGGAAATAAACACATGGACCACCTTTGAATCAAACTTGCATTTCTCTTGAACAAAAAGCCTTTGTCTTGCCTTGATTTAGAGCATGATCATCTACATGATCCAGGTAATAAACAAGTGTCATCTCTTATTGAAGTTAGGACTAGTTGACAAGCAAATCAAGATGAAAACCCTAATGTTAAGATACAAACCAAAATGTGGCCATGCTTGTGATTCAATGACCAAATGCAATGGCCATGCATGCTATGATTTGATGTATGCAAATGAACTATGCAATAGGACAAAAGAAGGGTAAGTTTTGGGGTATGACATAATGCGTCGAGGTTCACAATACGCGAGGCATCTCATTGATCATCTTAATCTAAGCAAGTTAGAAGTGGCTTTTCTTCCAGAAACAAGAGTCCCCACTGAAGCCCGCCAGGCGGCAGAGCAGAAATTAGAGTTTTGCAATCCATTTTCATGGTGTCAAAACTATTCAAGATAAGGCATCAAGGTATCAGAGCTTGATATCCATAAAATTCATAAACCAATATAATCATGCATTCATTTTCTTTATGCATATCATGTACAAAACAAATCATGCATAAACCTCATCCAGATTAAGCAATAACTGAAATAAATTTAGAGTGATCCTCATCAAAATCAAGATTCAAGAGGTGTTCTTAAGAGTAGAATAATTATTTTCCTCAGTACAAGTTGCTTTCAAAAGACCACCATTTTTAGTGATGATTCTCAAGACGAGTTTTCTTTCCCAACAAGGTGATTGATATCCCCTAATAGAACTCTAGTGTCATTGGAATTTCTGCTTGGTTTCCCTAGTAGATATCTCCCTACAGAGTTTCCCCTATAATTTTTTCCAGTAAAACTTCATGAACTCACCAGACGAGTTTCATACCAGCAAAATTCCTTAGAAAGGTATCCTCATCAAGTCTCTTCGGAGTATTTGTCCAAGATGAACATCTCTTCATAAGGATAGATCAAGTAAGCAATCTCCCCAGTGAGTCAAATGGACAAGAGCTCCATAACAGACAAGCTTTACTTAATGATCCTTAGTATATCTCCCTCTCCTATGTGTTTATTTCCCAGAGAGTCTCTTATATTCCCCAACAAGTTACTTTAGCCAATCCCCGATAGAGTTAGTGTTCCATACTGATCTACTCTCCGAAGAAGCATTGGATTGGACTATTCAGCATGATGGTTGAGAATAATGCTAAGCCTTTTGGTTATTATTAACCTTTCATCCCCCAACAAGTCTCTAGGATATCCTCATTCCCTAGAGGAGTCTATTGTCAGCCAAGAGCAGCCGAATATGCGGTTATCCACCAAACAAAGTCTTTTGTTTATTTCCCAATTGATTTGCTTCAAGCAATAGAAGTTGAATGCAATAGTTTCAGCCAAGACTTGTTGAATAAGATGTTTTCAACCAAGAGCGGTTGAATACATTTCATATATTAGTTTCATCCAAGAGGAGCAGTTGGTTACTATATTTGCATATTTTCTTCAACCAAGAGCAGTTGAACGCAATAATTACAGTCAAGACTTGTTGAATAATATGTTTTCAACCAAGAGTAGTTGGATACATTCATTTGCATATATTAGTTTCAACCAAGAGTAGTTGGATACTGTTATATTTTACACAAATTTATCTTCAACCAATAGCAGTTGAATGCAATAGTCTCAGCCAAGAGTTGCCGAATGTGACATTTTTAACCAAGAGCATCTGAATATAATAATTTGTTCCCCCAGGAGAGTCTGCCTTCAACGAAGAACGTCTAAAGAACAGTCGAACAATTTACTTTGTAACAAATTCATCCCCAGACATCTACTATCAGTCAAGAGGAGTTGAACATGATTCTCTAATCCCCAATCATTTACATTGATTCTAAGAAATCAAAAAAAAATTAGTTCATTTACATTCATGATTAAGAAATCAAGAGTATTTCTTATTTCATTTTCATAGCATATAAGAAATCAAGAGCATTTCTTAGTTCATTTACATTTGTGATTAAGAAATCAGGAGTGTTTCTTGATTCAGTTGCATAACATCTAAGAAATCAATAATATTTCTTAATTCATCTGCATTCATTTTTAGAAGTCGGGAGCACTTCTTAACATTCATATTATTGAGAAATCATGAGTATTTCTTAATTCATTTGCATAACATTTAAGAAATCAAGAGTATTTCTTAATTTATTTACATTCATTTTTAAGGAGTCAAGAGAACTTCTTAACATTCATATCATTTAAGAAATCAAAATTATTTCTTAATTCATTGGCATTCATTTTTAAGGAGTCGAGAGTACTTCTTAACATTCACATCATTGTCATCCAATGATTAAGAAATCAACAATATTTCTTCATCTCTTTGTGCATTTTCTAATTCACGATTATTCTATTGGTAATTCAACTCATTCACAAGACGTCTGCATTTTCTACTTATCACATTATGCATTTTGTTCCATGTAACGTTTAAAATATCAACCGGAATAATTTTTCGGATCTACAGACAGATCGACCAAATTATTTCTCAACTGTACATCGGATTAGCGAGCGAAAAAATTGAAAATCGAGCTTGCAGACGTCAGTATTCTTAATCAACGGTTCACGTAGTTTAATCTGGCGTGCTTGTTTTAATTTTTCTACTACTTTTTCAGTCGCATGTTAATCAATCTGAGCCTTTTAACTGGCTATTTTTATTTCAAAATTCGATCAAAACCTGTATATTTCTGAGAAGTTTACTTCGTGTTGATCATTTTGGTGCATTCAATTTAAGTTTCCAGGCATTTTCGTGCCTGATTTTTGTCCATTTTGGAGTTTTTATTTTTGTCGTTTTTATCCAATTATTAAAAAAAATACTTAGATTGAACCATGTGTTTATTTCAAAAATAGTTTGACTATTTAAAATTGTTTGAGTTTAATGGTTTAAAACTCATTTTGCACATCAAAGCATTTAGAATGGTGTTTTTTGGTAAGTTAATTTTATAAACCATATCCTAATTTATCATATGTATATATTTGGTTGATGAAAGAGAGGGGGAATGACCAATAAAAGCTACGCGCGACCAGCAACTGATAGGGAGGTTTGATTTTCATTTCTAAAAATCAGGACCATATTAGACGGACATGTGGCGCAGAGAGAAACACTTTCTTATTTTATTTTCATTGGCTTTTCTTCTCTTTCAACCCTGAGCCAGAATACCTCACGACACAAAACAAAAAAACTATCATTTGCTTCCTCTCTTCTCAACACCATCCCTCTCATCATCTTAAAACATCAATATTCTTCATCATCATTTTCACCACCACCTTCCACAAAACTACAACCCAATAATACACCATATTTTTTCCAAACATACTCCTCACTGAAATTGGACGAATATGTATCCGAACGCGTCGCACGATCAAACACATAACAAAGTCTCCACCTAAATTTATTTATCCTAAAAGAGGGAAGGGAAAATATTGATAAAACCCAAGGGAAAATAGAAACGAGTAAGGAAGTCGGTTATGCAAGGGGAAGGTATTGGCGCCCCTCACATCCATGGTACTCCATGGGAACCATTTTGAATGCTCTTGCTTGGATGGATGTCACTATCTTCATGTACCTGCAAAACAGAAAATGGGTCAAGAAAGAGAGTGCTCGAAGAGGATTGGGGCCCTCATGCCTACGTATTCTCATGGTGCAATGAGAAATTCAGAGCCTCGTAGTTTATGGAACCAGAGAGAGAAAGGGGGAAGATGAAAGAAGGTGCTCGCCACGGATTTGCATTCTCATGCATACGTATCCCCATAGTGCAATAAGAAAGTTAGAGCTCCGTAGTTCAGAGGACTAAGATTGAAAGAGATGATTGGGGGGGTGAAAACAAAAAAGGAAAGGGATTGCCTAAGCACTGGGACTAACAAGGCAAGGGAAAGAAAATAGGAACTTGTCAAAGCATTGGGTCTAACATGACAAGGATCTTATCAAAGCACTAGGACTAACATGGTAAGGAAAGGAAAGCAGGAACTTGTCAAAGCACTGGGACTAACATGATAAGGATCTTACCAAAGAAACTGGGTCTAACATGGTAAGGGAGAAAAGCAAGAACTTGTCAAAACACTTGGACTAACATGACAAGGACCTTAGCAAAGCACTGGGTCTAACATGTGTCGCATCTCGAAAATACGATCCTTCGCGATGGTCGTGGAAAAATTATTCAAATAGAGTCGCCACTGAACTTTATCAATTCCAATCAAGGAATAGGAAAGTATCGACAAAACCTTTAAAAATAGAATAATGGTCATCACAACCATATTTGGGTTCGAGAGTCGATTCAACGGGAACCTTTTAGTCTAATTTTTTATTTGCATATTAGCTAATGTTAATTGTTTTCCTTGAGAGATAAAAAGATCAAAAAGAGAAATGAAAGGAAACCTTAGAAGGGGGGAAAGGGAGGTTTTTTATTAATATGCTCGCCAAGATCTAACAATCTCGAGCCTAAGTATCCTTATGGTGCAATAAGGAAATCAGAGCATTCGTAGTTCGGGGAACTACAGTTTTTTTGTGTCTTTTAATGAACAACTATTTAGATAGCATTCTAAAGGATAAACATTGTCTTGTCTACTCTCGATGGAAGCTTAAGCACTAGTTTGTTATGCACGTTAGAAGGGATTGAACAGTTTTCTTTTAAGAAAAAGTTTTGATCACACGGGGGTGACAGGTTAGATTAATATGTTGGAAGTTTTATGATGATTACTCAGATAATCGAGTAAAGAAACTCGTATCTCAATAATCGAGGAGAGGAGTCGAAGGCTCTAGACCATCTTCTTTTTCATCCTTAATTGTGAGAGGATTTGATATAGTTAAGATATTTTAAAGAGACGACAAATACTCGAATAGTCGAGTAAGAGAACTCGTATCTAAGTATTTGGGAGGAGGAAATGAAGGCTCGAGACCATCCTTTTTTCATCTAATTTGTTATGAAAATAGGTTTGTGTATGGTTGATATTTTTTAGATAAACAACGAATACTCGGATACTCGAGTAAGGCAACTCGTATCCAAGTATTTGAGGAGAGGAATCGAAGGCTCTAGACCATCTCCCTTTTCGTTTAGTTTATTATGAAAATGATTTGACTTAATTGGTTCACTAACCGAGTAAGGTAACTCGTACCCAAACAATTGAGGAGAGGAGTCGAAGGCTCAAAACCATCTCATTTTTCATTTCTAAGTAATGCTCAAGTATAATTAGAGTGTTTTAATTTTGACTTAGTAAAATACTCGACATTGAATTGAGGTTTTGAATTATGCGTTTATGGTGAGTTAAAGGTATATTTATCTAATAAAGGTATGAGGTAATGAAAGGATTAAATTTTAACTTGATCAATCAAATGCAAGCAAATGAGTGTATGTGTACCAACAAGTATCATTGTAAGGAAGCCCAAGAGTAAGCTATATGAGGTTGATGGCGATGCTAAGAGCAATCAACTTATGAGGGTGTTGAAAAGGGCTCGACATTGATTCAAAAATTATTTAATTTTTAAATGGTTTAATATGGATCCAAGCCCAAGAGTAAGCTATATGAGGTTGATGGAGATGCTAAATGGTTTAATTTTTAAATCGAAGAGTCCAAACCCAAGCAATCCATTCAAGGCCCAGGATAATGGATCCAATGTAAGGGTGAGGGAGTCAACTCAGTTGACTCAACCTCACCCGTTGATTCAAACAAGGGACCGCATATGAGCATGCCCATGGTAGAGGCCATGTCCATGCGCGAAGGAAAACATATATACTCCCTCTTCTAGAACGTCGACAAGTGACTAGGGGTGGGCCACTACTCTGACACCTGTTGTTCACGGAAAAGGGACTGATGGTGATAGGTGAGAGAGTCCCAATTGGGCCTCAACCTCAAACCCATCAAAACATAACTTGCTTCAAATATTCAAACCTCGGATCCTCTCTCTCAAAATAACTTATTTTCTTTCTCCTCAAATTGTTCATCCTCCTCCCTCATCACCGATGTCGGCGACACCAGCGGCCCACAGTGGCCGCCGCCGCCTCCTCCGATGGCTCGCCCCATAATCGAAAAATTCAGACACCAACCTGTCACCCTAATTTTTAACCCTAAGATCCCATATTTCATTTGCATCCTTGCATACAAACAAGGTCACATATTTGTCTTCTCGCTCTCATATTTGGGTTTACCTTTTGCAGGGATTATCAAGCACCTCTTTGTTGGTGTTTTACCTTTATGTTTATATGTTCATTTCTTATCTAACCACTAATCAAAATAGAAAAAATATGTCTTGTTTTCTTTAAGTTTATTGTGCAAGGTAGGGCTTTTCATCAAGAGCATCAAGCATGGTTCCTCAGCTAGGTTTTTTTTAGTCCTCAAGTCAAAGTGTGTTCAACCATTGATTATAAAGGGGCTTATCTCTCAAAATATGATCTCTAAGGTTCTCAAGCATCTTTCAATCTCATTTTGATCAAGAGTATCTCAAAGTTTTCTTGCTTATTTCTCAAGAAAAGTCAAAGGTTCATGTGTTTATTTTCATGCCTTCTTCAACAAGTTACCTCAAACTTTGAGCAATTTAATCAAAATACATTTAATGACACCTTATTTTGAGTTCATATGATCATCCATGTACCTTTAAATTCAATAAAATTCCAAGTATACAATTTTATTCCAAGAGGTTTCACCAAAAAGTCAATATTTGAAGTCAAAGTTCAAAGGATCACAACTCCTCCAATCCTTAACATTTTTGAATGATTATTTTTGCATGACTCTTCTCAATATCATCTACAACTTCTCTTTACATCACAAGAACCAATTATGCTTGGAGGATCATCAAAAGTTTGAAGATATTATAAGTCATTTGTGGGCTTAGTGAAATTTGACATATTTTCAAGTGACTTTTCTCAACTTTTAAGGTTCATAACTTCTTCAATTTTCAAAACATGAGGCTGATTCTTTTTGCATAATATCATTTTTTATTCTCTCTATAAGGTTGCTTCAAGGATCAAAGTCAAATTATGCATGGAAGGCCATGGAATTCTTTGAGACATTATAGGTCATTTTCAGCCATTTGGGACTTAGAATTTTCCAAGTGCATTACCATATTTTTGTGCCAACTTGAATATGCCATAACTTTGTGCTCAAGCATCCAAATGCAACCTTTCTTTGCACATTGTGATATTTGATCTGATGTCAACAAATTGAAAGAACAATGGAATCAAAAAGCCTCCTGAGCAAGATGCCCATTGAGTTAAATATGGTGACTTGGAACTGAAGAAATCATCATGATCAGAATTTTAAAATTCACTAATCCTCAATTACAAGCCAATTTACCACGTGTTTTAGAACTAAACATGAATAATCAGGTCTTCAAAAGTTAAATGACCTATAAAACGCATGACTTGGCTGAGTTTTGATGGTTTTGCAAGTCATATTTTTCTCACAACATGAGCAAATTTTTTGCATGAATTGAGCATCATTTGGCATGTATGAGATCGCCAATCACTTCTCTATAAATAGAGCAACATATTTGCTTCACTCACAAGCTTTGGAGAGCCAAAAAACCTCTGTTCCACTCTCAAAATAACTCAGAAAATTGACCTATTGTGTTTTGATTTCTAGCTTGTTTCAATTCAATTTCTTGATTCTATTAGCACCTTCGATCTCCTCTGAAGGTTTTGCAACAACTCCCAAGCTCTAAGACCTTATGAAGTGCCCTGACCAAATTAAGCTTCTTCAACCTCCGATCATCGTTTAGACAAGGTAGTTATGAGCATCATTTGAACTCAAACAAGTTACCACAATATAGTCCTTCACTCTCTGATGCTTTCCCCTAATTTATCTGGTGTTGATTAATAGTGTTCATCATTTAATTTTACTTTTCATGACTTGCTTGTTTCTGAAATTCTCCATGCTCAATTTAGATAAATGAATTTTGAGCATGAGGTTGAATTCGTGATAAGGAGACGATCACATTGGTGGTAGTATCATGTTCTTACTTTGCCAAATGATGAAGCTACGGTGAGGGATCATCGGGGAAGATGATCAGAGTTATTTCAGACCATCTAGGTTGGCTATCCATGTTAGCATTTTGAAATGTTTTGATTGGTTCATTTTGAATGTGATTCCATGTTTTATTCTTGCTATTTTTCATCATGCGTCCTAGCCTGATAGTTGTTGAATTTGCCACGTCAATTAAGGAAGTCAGATCCAACACCTCTACTTTTTTCTGTTTTTTATTTCTTTTTATTTTTTATTTTAAATTGTATTTTCTTTAAAAATTCATTAAAAAAATCATTTTTTATCCAATAATTTCTAAAATTTTCTTTTATTTTTCTTCATCTAACTTTTATTTTTCCATGTTTTATTTTCTTTATTTTCTATTTTTCTTGGATTTCCTCTTTTTTCCTTTGTTTTAATTGGTTTAAAAATACTTTTATGCATTTAAAAATTTTGAAAATTTTATTTTATGTTTCTTATTTTATCTCAAACCTTCCATGGTTTTCTTGGCCATTTATTTGGTGTTTTGAAGGGATTTTATTTTTTATTTTTTATTTCCCTTTTGAAATTCATTTTAAAAATATTTTTGATGCATTTTATTTTATTTTCTTGCATTTTATGCTTGTTTGACCTTTGTTTACTTCTGTTGACCTTGGATCTTGGCTATTTTGATCGTAGGTCTCATCAAACTCAATGGATCTTAGGTGTTGATGGGGTGAAAACTCTAACCCACCAAGATGGATGATTGATTTTGATGATGACTTGATCAATCCTTTGATCCAATTTGGGTTTAGTTTCTCTTGTCTTCTTCTTCATCATTTCTTTCTCTTCCTTTCTTCTCTTGACCAATTGGATGGTTTGTGTCCATCTTGTTCATGATGTGTGGATTGGTACTTGATGAACTTTTATCATTTCAAATCTACCTCCAAATTGATCATGGATCATTTAAGGTACTTTGGATTGATGCATAAGCGTGTCCTAAGTATCATGAAGTATTGATTGATGTAATGGACCAATCTCCTAGCCTTTGTGCTCGATCCATCCTCTTTTCTTTTTTGTGTGGTATAGCTTTAGGAGAATGATCTACATATAATTTCTCTAACATGTATTAACACAAATATTATTATTGACCAGTCTTAGATAGTTATAACTTCTACATAAGCCCAATTATGTTTGCTTAACATAGCGCTAAATTTGTCCCGAATCAGAAAGTAGGTCATTTTCATAAGTGAGATTGTAAGTCTCATACTCCCCATGGTATTGTGTGAAAAATATTGTTTCCTTTTCACCTAAGAGAGCTAGTGGCATACTTGTTGATTTTTCCAAGTTGGAGTTCTTCTCATGGTGATGTAGAGATCCATATTTTCATACTTGTTGGTGAATATTTGAGTGTTCTCCCAAAATTGACAAATTGTCTTTCTATTTTTTTATTACTAACACAAATTACTAATATATTATTGTATTAACTTTACTTTAAATTCATTTATCTTATGCTCTTTATTTTTTTGTCATTTATTTCTTGCTATTTACTTTATGCTTTTATTTTAAAATCTCATCTCATATTGTTTGTGCTTATGCTTTTTGCTCTTTGTCCACTTGGACCTTTGTTTATGTTTATGCTCTTTTTCTTTCGTCCATTTGGACTTCTTTTTCTTTTAAAGACATTAATAAAGGGAAAAAACCTAAAAATTGGTTCTCTTAATTCATGGACCCAACCCGTTCAAACTTTAATGGGTTGGGTCCATCGTCCAATCTGCAATTTCATTGTCAAAATCGACCTGAAACGACCTGTTCATTAATGGGTTGGGTTGGGTTGGGTTTGCGGGTTGTGTTTCAAATAAAATATATATTTTTTATGATTCGTTTTGTCAGTTTTAAAAAATATATAACACGACTCAATATAATCATACTCATTTATAACACTCAAATTCAATGAAATGCGTGATTTTTTTTTAAAATAACCAACTTTTTCAAAAAAAATACGAAAATAACCATGTTTTCAAAAAAAAAAAATCAAAATAACCAACTTTGGGAGAGGATGCGTCGGGGGAATTGGCGCACCCACACACCTTTAAGAGGAGGCGTCAGATGCATTGGCGCACATGCATTGGGCCTCATGAAGAGGCGTCAATGCTTGTGACGCCTGCATTGACCCTCCAAGAGGAGGCGCCATTGCCTCTGGCGCCTGCATGGCCCTCCAAGAGGAGGCGCCCATGCATCTGGCGCCTATGTGTCCTTTGTGTGGTGGGTGTATGCGCCACCACATCTGGCGCATGCACCCCCTCCTAGTATTTTATTTTAATTTTTTATTTTAATTTTTTTTAGTTATTTATTTTTTAATAATATTTTTTGTTTTTAATATTTAATATTTACTATTTAATACATAAGAAATAAAAATGAAAATAAAATAAATTCATTAAATATGTAATAATTGGTTAAATTGGAAAGGACAAAAACCTAATCACTCGTCCGATTATAACGTCTCCCGGTTCCACATCTCGGTGCGTTAGGTTGTCTCTGAGGTCTCCCACGATTTTCTTAAGGTGTTTGTGGTCTTTGGGTGCTAACCTGATCGAGCGGTGGCTGGTTGGAAGGTCCGGCAGAAGTTCCGGCGGTATTTGACAGATGTGTCATCATTTGCTCCCAATATTCGAAGGGGCTCTGGCCAGCGGCGCTTCCGTAATGGAGTTCGGTGCCCATGTCATCGTAGTTAGGGCGTTGGGGTTGGGTGAATTGGGGACGGTATAGTTGCCCAAATTGGGCCATTGATTCGTTTTGAAAACGAAGCAATGGTTCTTGGGGCATACTATAGTTAAATAGTGGTTGGGTGTTAATTGGTGGGGGGCTACGATGACATGACCCATATGAATCATCTGGGCTATAGACGGTTGTGGTTGTGGGGTTTGGTTCTTGGTTTTGTGTTTGGGTGGGTGGTATGAATGGATTGCGACGTTGGATGGTTCGTTGTTGGATGCTTGGCATGAACGGGTTGCGATGTTAGGTGTGTGGTTGTTTTGTGTATGTGGTCGGTTGATGTTGTATGGTTGGTTGTTGGGTTTGGGTGGGTTCACATTGGTGTTGGGTGGTGAATTGATGTGGGGCATACGATGACGAAGCAAGTTGGCGCGGATCCATCAAATACTGCGGCTCAGATACAAATTGTTGAGTTGTTACAGACCTAAACCATGCCATATATTGTTGAGTCGGTCTTGCACCTTGGATGACCGGTTCGTTCAAGATGTGTTGTCGTCGATTCCTCCATTGACGACACATGTCTTTTGCAAAGTCTCTCCAGTCAGAATAATCCCACTGTGCATCGACCCTTTTTTGATGCCAATTCCCCAAACACGTGGGAGATTCTGGAATATGTTGTAGCATTTCGAACTACAGTTTGACCCGGTCACTTTGGTGCATTTCAACTGTAGTGAATCGGATAATCGGTGTCTTCGCTGTCCAAACTGCAGTATCGTCATGGTTCACATCATGATTTAGACCCAGATATGGCCTCCAAACAAACTGGAAAAAAATACCAAATCGTTAGATGGAAAATAATTTGAGAAGTATTTTTAAATTAAAATATAGTTTGGTAGGAGTATTACATCATCATGTCCAATGTGGTCCAATAGATTTCGATAGACTACAATAGCGTGTTTCGGACACCTATTGTAGTTCATTCCCCTTACTGACCACCTAAGATAATAAAAAGAAGTGAAAAATATTATTTACTGTTAATTTAAATAATAAATATAATTAACTAAATGGTGAATGGTAAAGTGCTAGACTTACTTGGTTACAAAGGGGAACACAAATTGGTGCTCATTTATCGGGGCGAGCGACGGCATCCTAGACCACCCCCAAGCTTGAAGCAAATAAGCACATGAAAAAAAAATACAGGTATTCTTTTTTGCAGTTCTACACATTGCACTATATAGATGGGCCAACACAGTTGAACCCCAACTATAAGTGTTTACCTTATTAATGTTGCGTAATAAAGGTAAATACATTATATTCACAGAATTACCTGTACTTTCTGGAAACAAAAAGTTACCAAATAAAATCATAATATAACACTGAGCTTTTATTATTTTCTCATACTCGGTTGAATCGTCGGACAATACTATACTGGCATAATATTATTTAAGATATTTTAAATTTATACCTTGCCCCCTTGCTTGACCGGATGTGTCTCCCTCAGTTTCGTCGTCTAACAAAGGGGCACCCAGTAATTCATTGCATATATTCTTGTCTTGGTTAACTTGCCCATTCACTGCCTTTCTGTCTATACGGAGACCCAACAACATGTACACGTCCTCAAGTGTGACGGTACACTCACCAACCGGAAGGTGAAATGTGTGGGTCTCGGGTCTCCACCTCTCCAACAAAGCCAGAATGAACTTGTAGTCCACCGAGTACGAAACAATGTTTAGTAGATTTCTAAATCCACATCCTCTAATATATGGTTCTATCAAAGGATCGTGGGGTACATATTCATGTACACGGCATCTAAACCGCTTCAGATCCTAATAACAAAAAAATAAGAAAATACAGTTAGAAGAAGAAATACATACTCAACAAACACACATCTATAAGAAGTAATCCTAAAATAGAAACTAAAAAGAGAGAGATTATAAAGGTATAACACAAAGAAGATATGTATAAGAAGTAATCCTAAAATAGAAACTAAAAAGAGAGAGATTACAAAGGTATAACACAAAGAAGATATGTATTAGAAGTAATCCAGAAATAGTAACTAAAAGAGAGAGATAACATACAAATGTCGAGATATTCTCGATTGTGCCTCTGTGTTCATCGCCCATAGTCAACAAAGACATGATTTGAATTTGCAAAGCTTGAGTTTGGTAGATGAAAGAAATGTGGTAGAATAAAATACTTGAGTATTGATGAAGATGATTTGATATTGTTGATATGAGAGACTATTTATAGATGAATGAGTGAGTAGGTTTGGAAACCTAAAAAGAGTATGATTGGTTGCATGGAAAGGCAAGAGGAGACAAGAGAATGACAAAATTCAGCATGGAAGAGCATGTGAGGAATCTTCTTGGCGCATGTGAAGAATGTAAGAACAAAAATTGTTCTACAACAGATTCCTTGATTTTGATGATAACAAAGGATGAAACCAAAAATGGCACCCTAACGAAAAGTTTCTAAGTATGCAGGGTTCTAAAGAAAGAAGGAAGAGATCTGATGATGTCATCAGATACATAACCAGATCAGATACAAATTATCAGAAGATAAGAAGCATCTGAAGTAGAAACACGTTCGAGAAAGTCTAACTCTGAGCAAAACAGCAAAGTATCAGAAGCATCTGAACAAGAAGTAAGCTCTAGAAGTTCTGACTCTGATCAACGCTATCTCTAAACTCCAGAACTTATCAGCGCTATCTGAAGAATCCATCAGAATCCAAAAGAGATCAACATCAGAAGCAAGACTCCAAGATTCTCAGATACACGAAGACTCTGATCATGGAATTGCTAATTATGAAAGAGTAACGTTAAAATCAAGTAAAGGTTTGCAAATGGATTTCCTAATACAGAAAGAGACGTTAATCTCCAATTTCAATAAAGAAGATACTATATGTGGTAAGTAGTCATTTCAAGGAGAGAAAGTTATCCTGCAGAAGCTATTTAAGTGATGGCGTAAATTCATTTTAATATCCACCAGTTTCAACCACTACTTCTCTTCTATATAGAGGACTGCAAATCAACATTCAGTATACAACATATACAAGGAAAAATTATACTAAAACATCAACGCTCAAGAAAACACTCTTGCTCTCTAAATCTTCACGAAGCTTTTGCTTATAACGTGAATCACTTTGTTCTTACTATTGTAATACTTGCTTATCTTAGAAGCACTCTAGATTACATAAATCTTTTATCTATTGTTTGTTTATTTCCTCAAGTGACTCTGTGTAGTCTGTATACTTGAGAGGACTAAGAGATCTTTCTCTTAGACGTTGTTTGTAATCAATCTTTCAAGATTAGTGGATTAAGTCCTTGTTGAAGGCGAAATCACCTTGGCCGGGTGGACTGGAGTAGCTTTGTGTTATAAGCGAACCAGTATAAAATCATTGTGTGGTTTTCATTTTGAAAAAGCGCTTATTTTTCAAACAATTCAAACCCCCCCTTTCTTGTTTTTCTCACCTTCAATTGGTATCAGAGCTCCGGCTCTGTTATTGATTTTCTAATCAAACACTTAACAGTGTAGAGAGATCCAGAAAGAGAAAAACTATGGCCCACACAAATGAAAAGGATAGTTACAATGCTAAGCCTCCTGTCTTTGATGGAGAGAAATTTGATTACTGGAAAGATAGAATTGAAAGTTTCTTTCTAGGCTATGATGCTGAACTCTGGGACATTGTCACAGATGGATACAAACCTCCTGTCACAGAGGATGGAGCTGAAGTTCCCAGAAGTAAGATGTCAGATGATCAGAAACGAGTTTTCAAGAATCATCACAAGGCCAGAACCATACTCCTAAATGCTATATCTTACAACGAGTATGAAAAGATCACCAACAGAGAAACAGCCAAAGACATACTTGACTCTCTAAGGATGACTCATGAAGGAAACTCTCAAGTCAAAGAGACAAAGGCTCTGGCGCTTATCAAGAAATATGAAGCCTTCAAAATGGAGGATGATGAAGCCATAGAGGCAATGTTCTCTAGATTCCAAACTCTGATTGCAGGTCTCAAGGTTCTAGACAAAGGATACACAACTGCAGACCATGTCAAAAAGATAGTCAGAAGTCTGCCAAAGAAATGGAGACCTATGGTTACTGCTCTGAAGTTGTCAAAGGATCTGAACAATATTAGCCTTGAAGAACTTGTCAGTTCTCTCAGAAGCCATGAGATAGAACTAGAGGAAGATGAGCCTCAGAAAAGGAACAAGTCTGTAGCATTAAAGTCCAGACCTGAAAGACGCAAACTTGACAGAACCAAAGCTCTCCAGGCAGAAACTGAAGATGCTGACAACTCTGAACCAGAAGACTCTGATGATGAAGAAGAATTGTCCCTACTAACCAGAAGAGTTAAGCAACTCTGGAAAAAGAGGAACAACAACTTCAGAAGATCAAGACCCAGAGGGGATCGATCAGAATCAACTTCAAAAGGTAAATTTAACAAAGATATTACCTGTTATGAATGTAAAGAAACAGGTCATTACAGGAATGAATGCCCCAAGCTAAAGAAAGACAACCCTAGAAAAGAAAGCTTCAAGAAAAATACCTTCAGGACAAAGAAAGGACTGATGGCTACCTGGGATGATAGTGAATCTGGATCATCAGAATCTGACTCTGATGAACAGGCCAATGTGGCACTTATGGCTACCACATCCAGGAGTAGCTCAGATGAAGAATCTGAAGAGGTATTTTCTGAACTTTCTCGATCTGATCTAGAATCTTGTTTGTCAGAAACTCTTAGCTCATATCAGAAATTAAAACAAAAGTTTAAAAACATTAAAGGCTGTCTTAGAGCAAAATTTGAAGAATGTGGCAAGCTTGAGATGACAATTCTAGCACAAGAAGATACAATCAGATTGTTAATATTAGAAAGAGATGGAGCAAAAAGAAAAAGCTTAGAATTAGAAGAAGCGTTATCTCAAACTCCACAAACTTCAAATGCAATAATTTATAAATACGAAGAAGCCTTTCAAGAATTTCGGAAAAATGGAATAGGTAGGAGTATTATGGCATCCATGATTTATGGAGTCAGTCAGAACAATAAAAAGGGAATTGGGTATGATCCTAAGGAAGTTAAAACTTCTTCTAGTGACCAACTTAAATCTCCATTTTCATATCACTATACACACACACAAGAACAAAAATTTGAAAATGCTAGAAAACCCAAAGTTATGAGAAACTCTGGGAAGACTAATCAAAGAGGACCCAAGAGATCCTGGGTACCAAAAGATAAGATTGTGTATGTTGCAGATATCCTATGCAGCAAAGTTCAGACACCAGTCATGGTACCTGGACTCTGGATGCTCGCGACACATGACGGGAAGAAAGTCTATGTTCCAAAGCCTGGAACTTAAAGATGCTGGATTCGTAGGTTTCGGAGGAGATCAGAAAGGAAGGATCAGAGGCTCCGGAACTATTGGTAATGGTACTCTTCCCTCTATATCTGATGTTCTTTACGTAGAAGGATTAATGCATAACTTGTTATCCATAAGTCAATTAAGTGATAACGGTTATGATGTAATCTTTAATCAAAAAACATGTAAAGCCATTAATCAGAACGATGGCTCTGTCCTTTTCACAGGCAAGAGGAAAAACAACATCTATAAAATTAATCTTTTTGATTTAAAAGAACAAAATGTTAAATGTCTGATGTCTGTTCATAAAGAGCAATGGGTGTGGCATAGACGCTTGGGCCACATTAGCATGAGGAAACTTTCTCAGCTAAATAAACTCGAGTTAGTCAGAGGCCTACCTAAACTGAAGTTTTCTTCAGATGCTCTGTGTGAAGCATGTCAGAAAGGAAAATTTTCAAAAACATCCTTTAAAAAGAAAAATGTTGTTTCTACCTCTAAGCCTCTGGAACTTCTTCACATTGACTTATTTGGTCCTGTGAAAACAGCATCAGTTAATGGAAAGAAGTATGGACTAGTCATTGTTGATGATTACAGTCGCTGGACATGGGTGAAATTCCTAAAGCACAAGAGTGAGTCTCACTCTGTATTCACTAGTTTCTGCTCCAAAGTGCAAAAAGAATTTGATGCTAAAATTGTTAGAGTCAGAAGTGATCATGGTGAAGAATTTGAAAACAAAGATTTTGAAGAATTATTTGACTCTAATGGAATATCCCATGATTTCTCCTGCCCTAGAACTCCACAACAAAATGGAGTTGTAGAGAGGAAGAATAGGACACTCCAAGAGATGGCTAGAACCATGATCAATGAAACTAATATGGCAAAGCATTTTTGGGCAGAAGCTGTAAATACAGCGTGTTACATTCAGAATAGAATCTCTATAAGACCCATTCTGGAAAAGACTCCCTATGAACTGTGTAAAGGAAGAAAACCAAACATTTCATATTTTCATCCTTTTGGATGTTCTTGCTTTATTTTTAACACTAAAGAACATCTGAACAAGTTTGATTCCAAAGCACAGAAAGGTATTATGTTAGGATACTCAGAACGCTCTAAAGGCTACAGAGTATACAACACAGAAACCAAAATTGTGGAAGAATCAATTCATGTCAGATTTGATGATAAGCTTGACCCTGAAAAGTCAAAGATAGTTGAAAATTTTGCAGATTTAGAAATCACTCTTGCAGGATCTGATAAAGTTCCAGAAGCAACTGTCATTCAGAACTCTGAAGAAATAAAATCCCCAGAAATCCCAAAGAAAGTCAAAAGTCGTATCAACATATCTGAAGATTTGATTCTGGGAAACAAGGACGAACCTGTCAGAACCAGATCTACCTTCAGGACCTCTGAAGATACTCCTCTGGGACTAGTGTCTCTGATTGAGCCTATGTCCTGTGATGAAGCACTTCAAGATAACGACTGGGTTTCAGCCATGCAAGAAGAATTAGATCAATTCACAAAGAATGATGTCTGGGATCTTGTTCCAAAGCCCAGAGGCACTCATGTTATTGGAACCAGATGGGTATTCAGAAACAAGCTGAATGAGAAAGGAGAAGTCGTCAGAAACAAAGCTCGACTGGTAGCTCAAGGTTATAGTCAACAAGAAGGTATTGATTATAATGAAACTTTTGCTCCAGTCGCAAGGTTAGAATCTATTCGTCTTCTTGTATCTTTTGCTATTAACCATTCTATTAAATTATATCAAATGGATGTCAAGAGTGCATTCCTTAATGGTTATATATCAAAAGAAGTGTATGTCAACCAACCTCCAGGTTTTGAAAATCCAAACTTTCCAGAACATGTTTTTAAACTTAAAAAATCTTTATATGGACTTAAACAAGCTCCCAGAGCTTGGTATGAACGTTTAAGCAATTTTCTTCTGGAACACAATTTTATCAGAGGGAAAGTTGACTCCACACTTTTCTGTAAGAACCTTAACAATGATCTTATGATATGCCAGATATACGTTGATGACATTATTTTTGGTTCAGTTAACGCCTCTGTTTGTCAAGAATTCTCTAAGTTAATGCAGGCAGAATTTGAAATGAGTCTAATGCAAGAACTAAAGTTCTTTCTGGGAATTCAAATTAACCAAACTTCAGAAGTTACATATGTTCATCAAAGCAAATATATTAAAGATGTTCTGAAGAAATTTGACATGGCTAACTGCAACTCTGCAAAAACTCCAATGCATCCAACATGCATTCTTGAAAAAGAAGAAGTAAGCTCAAAGGTTTGTCAGAAGCTCTATCGAGGTATGATAGGCTCTCTTCTCTATCTGACTGCTACTCGTCCTGATATCCTCTTTAGTGTCTGTCTCTGTGCCAGATTCCAATCAGATCCTAGAGAATCTCATTTAACAGCAGTTAAGAGAATTCTTAAGTATCTGAAAGGAACTCCTAACCTGGGCCTGATGTATAAGAAAACATCAGAGTATAGACTTTCTGGTTATTGTGATGCAGATTATGCAGGAGATAGACTAGAACGAAAAAGCACATCTGGAAATTGCCAGCTTCTGGGAAACAATCTAATCTCCTGGGCTAGCAAAAGACAGTCAACTATCGCTCTATCAACTGCAGAAGCAGAATATATCTCAGCATCACTGTGCACAACTCAGATGCTCTGGATGAAGCATCAGTTAGAAGATCTGCAAATTTTTTAGAGTAACATCCCTATCTTCTGTGATAATACTGCTGCCATTTGTCTAAGTAAGAATCCCATTCTACATTCCAGAGCTAAACACATTGAAATAAAACATCATTTTATCAGAGACTATGTCCAGAAAGGGATAGTAACATTGAAGTTCATTGATACAGATCATCAATGGGCAGATATCTTTACTAAGCCTCTAGCTGAAGATAGATTTCTTTTTATCTTAGAAAATCTGAACATTCAAAATTGTCCAGAATGAAGTGTGGCTCTGAAAATGTAAAATGAGACTCTGACATAAACAAATGTGTTTCTGCCTCTGACTCTGATACTTCTACCAAGTTAAGAAGATATCTGAGTTAGAAATCTCCAGGAACCAATCCTTTGGTATTCCTGAAGATCAGATACATCAACACGTGGAGCACTTAGCGTCCAAACCCTAGAACTTCTAGACAGCTGTCCAGAAGAAGATCAAAGGTGAAACGTTTGAGATCTCCTCGAGCAGTGTGCGTACTGTTGGGATTAGACATTCATTAATTATCCTTAATCATTTCTCCCCCAAGCGTGCTTATTTGAGCCTTGTGCTAACGCAATATTGTGTGTCGTTTTGCATGTGTTTTAACTTAGGGTATTTAAACACTTTTCTCACATTTCACACACTTATCACTCTCACTCACTCTAAAACCCTAAACCCTCTCTGAAGCGTCTCTCAACTGCAAACTCTTCATCTTCTTCTTCAACTATGGATGCTCAACAACAAGAAGTTTTCAACTTCTCTCAACAAATGGAATCCACCTCCACTGCCCATACTTCAAGCATTTCAACTCCAATGGTTACAGGCGTTTCCACAACTCCAGTATACAAGGAACCCCATATCCTTGATCGTTTACCTCACATCAACCTAGCAACTCCCTTTGAGGGATTGGATGTGTTATGTGAAACACTGGTGGATTTTGACAACTCGAGAAAAAATGGAGTTGATCTTACTGAAGAACTTCATCAACAAGGTTGGGGAAACTACTTCCAAAGGCTCTATGGCCCTGTTTACCCACTTCTCGTCAAGGAGTTCTGGAGATTTGCAGATGCTGATGACCATTTCATCGTCTCCTTTGTTTTGGGGGTAAAGATTGTAATCACTGAAGAATCAATTGCTTCTTTGTTGAACATGGAGAAAGATGGAGGAAAAAGGATTTACAACATCAACCCTAGATCAAGGCGCGTTGCTGAAGTAATCAATCCAACCATTTTCAAACCCAACACTGAAGGAAATCCTTCAAAGAACAAAGAGCTGCATCAGAACCTCAGAGTGTGGCTCAAGATCATTCTGGGAACTATTCACCACCGCCCAGCCTCAAACTCCTCTGATTACATCAATGCAGATCAGAAGTGCATTCTATATTGCATTCACAAGGGTGTAAAGATCTGCCTTCCTGCACTACTCTTCAGATACCTAAGAGACTCTGTCAGGGAGACCAGAAACAACATGAAGCCCAGATCCTACATCCCTCTGGGAAGATTATTATCTGATGTTTTCATCGAGAATGGGCTGGTAGATCATCTGGAGAAGGCCAAGCTGATGCTAGATCTGGCAATAGACACTGGGAAGCCTCTGAACGCCAGAAATCTCAAGAGTATGGGAATAATAAAGAAGATTCAAGTCAGACCCACGCTGGACACATCCTGGGATTCCTTGAAAGATCAGAGGAAGCTGCCTCATGGTCTTGCTAGGTTCTACAAGAATGAACCCAGAGATGCTGTTGCTATCTATCTTAATCGTCTGCTGGATGAAGGTGTTGACATCTCTGACTTCAGCCTCGACGATTGTCTAGATTCAGAAGAAGACTTCGTCAGGTACAAGAGAGGTCTCTCTGAGAAGAAGATAACATCCCAGGCAAAGAAGGCAAGACTTGGAGAATCTTCTGGAAGCAGATCTCCATCTCCTCTGCAAATTTCTACTGGTACGTCTGTTCCTCATATTTCCTCTGCACCTCTGATGGTTTCCTCTACTCCTTCCTCTAATCCTCTCCCAACACCACCCATTTATACAACCTCTGAAATCCCACCTTCTACAACCAGAACCTCACAACCTTCACCAATTTTAAATATCGCCCGTACATTCATACCTCCTTCTGAACCTGAACAAATGAACCAAAGCACTTCCTCTTCATCATCTTCAGAACCAGAATCACCACCATACCTTCAAATCTCCTCTGACCAAGAATACTCTGACCCTGACTCCCCAACCTTAGCCCAAATTCAGGCTCAAAACCTTGCTTCACAACAACAAACACAAACACAATCTGAAGCAACTTCACCTCCACCAGAACAAACAACCAACATTACTTCTGAAGACCAACCCTCTGAAACTCAACCCTCTGACCTCCACACCTCTGATATCACACCTTCAAACATCTCCGCAGAATCTGAACCATTAGACTTAAACCCTCTTTACGCTTCACCCCAAAGATCTGAACCTCTCACCTTAAATCTCAGCCCTCCAACATCTCCACCTCATACCTCTGAACCTGACCTTTCTATACCTACCCTTGAGGAAGCCATCATGCTGGTCGCAGGGGCTTCAGTACAAAAGGTCAAGTCTCTGACCACTAACTCTGAAGTCAGTGATGATCCTGACTCTGTAAGGACACACTGGAACAGAGTCATTGGCTGGATGACCTCTGAGGCTTTTAGACTGAAGAACATCTCTGAACAAGTCAGAAATGGCTACATCAGAGATGCTGAGGCAAGACTTCAGGAAAGACTTGCAAGAGAAGCTGAAGCCAGAAGGCTGGAAGAAGAGAGATTAGCAAGAGAAGCTGAAGAAGAGGCTAGAAGGCTGGAAGAAGAAAGAGCAAGAGAAGCTGAAATTCTAAGGATAAAGGAAGCTGAAGCACAAGCTGCTGCTGAAGCTGAAGCGCTGGCTGCTGCTGAAGCACAGCAGGCTCTGACTCAGGGGGAGTCTTCTTCTTCTGTTATCCCTATGGTTCTCCAGACGTTGAAAGAACTTAAGCAAGATCAGAATGAACTCCGTGCTAGAATGGATAAGCAAGACACTGTCAACGACAACATTCAGAACATGCTGGCTATGTTGCTTCAGAGAATGCCTCCGCCTCCGAACCCCTAGGCACTTAGGATTTTTTTTGCCTGTTGTTTTGTTTGCTTTCTCTGATTCTGATGTTTTCTTGTCTTGTTGCCTTTGTGCTTTTATCTGAATACAATGTTTTTCTCTTAAATTCCTTATTTTTGCTATGTCTTTTTGATTCTGACAAAAAGGGGGAGAAGTCATTAATAGCTCTAATGAAAATATTGTCTAAATACCTTAAGCATTCTGCAACATATTTTTCCTAAAAATAAATTTATCTAACCTGGACTTAAGAAATTGCAGAAGGTATCAAGAAACCTCTTTACTTAGAAGCTCTGGTAAGAACTTCTGAACTCCCTAGCACTATCTCAGGGGGAGCTTCTGTCTATCTGATCTAATATTATTCATGTTTCATCTGCTAATTAAGTTTGTTTTGTCATCATCAAAAAGGGGGAGATTGTAAGAACAAAAATTGTTCTACAACAGATTCCTTGATTTTGATGATAACAAAGGATGAAACCAAAAATGGCACCCTAACGAAAAGTTTCTAAGTATGCAGGGTTCTAAAGAAAGAAGGAAGAGATCTGATGATGTCATCAGATACATAACCAGATCAGATACAAATTATCAGAAGATAAGAAGCATCTGAAGTAGAAACACGTTCGAGAAAGTCTAACTCTGAGCAAAACAGCAAAGTATCAGAAGCATCTGAACAAGAAGTAAGCTCTAGAAGTTCTGACTCTGATCAACGCTATCTCTAAACTCCAGAACTTATCAGCGCTATCTGAAGAATCCATCAGAATCCAAAAGAGATCAACATCAGAAGCAAGACTCCAAGATTCTCAGATACACGAAGACTCTGATCATGGAATTGCTAATTATGAAAGAGTAACGTTAAAATCAAGTAAAGGTTTGCAAATGGATTTCCTAATACAGAAAGAGACGTTAATCTCCAATTTCAATAAAGAAGATACTATATGTGGTAAGTAGTCATTTCAAGGAGAGAAAGTTATCCTGCAGAAGCTATTTAAGTGATGGCGTAAATTCATTTTAATATCCACCAGTTTCAACCACTACTTCTCTTCTATATAGAGGACTGCAAATCAACATTCAGTATACAACATATACAAGGAAAAATTATACTAAAACATCAACGCTCAAGAAAACACTCTTGCTCTCTAAATCTTCACGAAGCTTTTGCTTATAACGTGAATCACTTTGTTCTTACTATTGTAATACTTGCTTATCTTAGAAGCACTCTAGATTACATAAATCTTTTATCTATTGTTTGTTTATTTCCTCAAGTGACTCTGTGTAGTCTGTATACTTGAGAGGACTAAGAGATCTTTCTCTTAGACGTTGTTTGTAATCAATCTTTCAAGATTAGTGGATTAAGTCCTTGTTGAAGGTGAAATCACCTTGGCCGGGTGGACTGGAGTAGCTTTGTGTTATAAGCGAACCAGTATAAAATCATTGTGTGGTTTTCATTTTGAAAAAGCGCTTATTTTTCAAACAATTCAAACCCCCCCTTTCTTGTTTTTCTCACCTTCAAAGAAATCACATGCAAGAGAAGAGGAGCCTTTGACTTTGGCGCCTACATGTGATTTCTCACATGCAAGGAAGAGGCGCCCTTCCTCTTGGCGCCTTAGTGTAAGGCAATTGGAAGGGGCGCCCTTCCTAGTGGCGCCTTTGTCTAGTTTTATGAAGGGGCGCCCAAGCCTTTGGCGCCTCAGTTACTTTATGGCGCCTAGGGAATGGGCGCCTAGGTGGGAATCTTAGGGCACAGACCTCAGAGATTCTTTGATTCTCTTGCGCTTGTGTATTCTTTTCAATCTTTTCTCTGCGTGCTGGATTCCTTCAACTGCATGCATGGTCAAGTCTGTACAGACAATTAGCAAGTTATCAATGCATTGACCAACTTACCAATGACCAACTATTTATGATGTGCAGTTGAACAACTTAGCAATGCATTCAGTTTCAATTCCATTCAAACTATTTACATATTTAATATTTCAACACAATGTCTTCCACACAATATTATATGATCAGTGCACATGTCGAAGGTGAAATATTTGATCATCAGTTGTTCGATTTTTGTTTTCGAAACACAGAGGTGACTCGGTTTACAATAAATCGGCGATCAAATTTTTCACATCTGAAACAAAGAATAGAAAAGAAATTGCAGTGCAATAATGTGGGTCAGATCATCTATAAAAATCAAGTTTGTTTTGCAGAAAACCAGGTAAAATTTTATCAGAAGAAGATTCGAGATGATGATGATGTTCAGCATATGTTTGGCAGTCACGAACATTCCGGTTACAACGATATAGAGTTGTATATATTACCATATCAACAATAGGAGTCTCAGTACATTGATCAGTCACAAGTGTTTTGTGAGACTGATGACGAACAAGCTGAGGTGAATGTTCTAGACGATGAAGAAGAGGAACCTGAGATCATGGTTGATTCGATGGTGAACGCTGAAGAGGAAGAGGAGCCAATACCATCAAGTCATGTATATTTCCTACCCCAACACATGACAAGGTTAAATTTGGTTTCAGATGAACCTTCGGCAGATGTATGGTACAATCCTTACGTGCAAATGCAAGGATCTCTGAAACAAGGAGACAAATTTCGCACAAAAGAGGAATGTGTAAAAGCCATTAAGAAATTCCACATACAACTATCAGCAGATTTCAGAGTAGACAGAACTGACGCATCGAGGTATAAAGTTTATTGTTCGAATGAGCACTGCCTTTTTAAGTTGTCAGCTTCGTACCGGAAGAGGAGCGGGTCTTGGGAGATTGGATCAATGGGTCCAGATCACACATGCATGCTGACAAACCCAATGCAGGATCATCATAAATTAAGCTCTCGGCTAATATGCGATGAAATATTGTTTGTCATTGGCGATAATCCGTCGTTAAAGGTGAGTACAATAATCTCTCATATTAGGGCAGAGTACGAGTACACACCATCATATAGGAAGGCATGGATAGCTAGAACAAAAGTTGTTGAAAAAGTGTTTGGCAATCGGGAGGAATATTACAAACAACTTCCAAAATACTTGTTGGCTCTAAAACACTATGCTCCCGGGACAATTTTCAAGATGGAAACATTGCCCGCATATACACCAGATGGTACGTGTGCTGTTGGAAATAGAATATTTCACCGTCTATTTTGGGCGTATCAACCGTGTATCATAGGTTTTTCTTTCTGTAAACCAATTATACAAATTGATGGTACATGGTTGTATGGAAAATACAAAGGAACATTACTGATGGCAGTGGCACAAGATGGGAACAGCAATATTTTTCCGATCGCCTTTGCCCTAGTTGAAGGGGAGACTGCTGAGGGATGGAGTTTTTTCCTAAGAAATCTCCGATTGCACGTTGCACCTCAGCCTAACTTGTGTTTGATCTCTGATAGACACCCCTCAATCATCAGTGTATATAATAACAATGATAATGGCTGGCAAAATCCTCATTCGACGCATGTGTTTTGTATTAGACATATTGCTCAGAATTTCATGCGGGAAATCAAAGATAAGATGTTGCGTAAGAAGGTTATCAATGCAGGTTATGCATTAACAGAACCTTCTTTCAAACACTACCGCGAGGAAATAAGATTATCAAACGAAGATGCGGTTCGGTGGATCGATAGTATTCCATTGGAGAAATGGACTAGGGCATACGACAGCGGACAACGTTGGGGCAACATGAAAACAAATCTTGTGGAATCAATGAACTCTGTCTTCAAAGGAATTCGTAACCTACCAATAACCGCTTTGGTGCAAGCTACATATTTCAGGCTAGGGGCGTTGTTTGAAACCAGACGCTCAAAATGGAGTTCCGTGTTGCAATCTAGACAGTTGTTCAGTGATGCTTCAATGAAATTCATCAGACATGAAGCTGCCAAAGCAAACACACACGTGGTTATGGTATTTGACCGAACTAAAGGTTGGTTTAGTGTTGCCGAGTCCATGGATCACAATGAGGGCATGCCAATGGGACAGTACAGAGTCGAATTAGATAGAGGTTGGTGCGACAGCGGAAGGTTCCAAGCCTATCATACACCCTGCTCCCATGTCATTGCGGCGTGCTCAAAGATTCGAAAGGATCCATCTTAGTTGCTATCTGAAGTTTACAAAGTCGCCAGCCTTTCAAATATTTATAAAATTAGTTTTTCGGTAGTGGCAAAAGAGGATTATTGGCCAGAATATGAAGGGGACATTGTCTGGCACAACGAAATTATGAGAAGAAAGAAAAAGGGTCGCCCTAACAGCATTCGGATTCGAACCGAAATGGATACGGCGAACAAAATGGTTAGACTATGTAGTTCATGCCGTCAACCAGGTCACAATCGTAATAATTGTCCTAGTGTTGGAACGAGCACAACCAGATAAATTCAGATGTACCTCTGTTGCTATATATGGAAACTTAAATTTATTTCAAAGTACCTTTGTTGCAATATATGGAAAATTAATTTTACTTCATAGTAGACGTCTGTGACGAAAAGACAGTTGTTCATAAAAAATAACACAAACAATTAAAACAACTAGAATACAAAAACTATGCGATTACAACCATCAAAACAATTTTGAACATGTAATGCATCATCCTACGAGCGTCTTGGTCGGTCTTAATATCCACCCATTCGCACACTTCTCCGTTTTGGTTGAACGTGGTCACAAGCCATTGTATTCTTCTAATCTGTTCACCTTCTCCAATTTCTCCCTCTAACCAACTGTACAACGTCCGAGTAAGACGCTCAAATGTATCTGTGTTCCAAAGTCGAACCTGTATCAGAGCCGCAACGGCAGAAAATATTACATCAGCATTTCGTTTCTGAATGTATGCAGACATTGTTGAAATAAAGAAAATTAAAATTGATGGTTGAACTAGACTAGGAGATGAATTTGAGTGAAAATAATTGTATGCAAGGGGATGGTATTTATAGAGACGGAAGATGAATTGGACAAAACACGTAGGCGCCAGTTGAATTGGCGCCCACATGACACACACACACAGGCGCCACAAAAATTGGCGCCTTGCACACAAACACACACAGGCGCCATTGCCTCTGGCGCTTCCTCTTGGAGGGCCATGCAGGCGTCATTGCCTCTAGCGCCTCCTCTTGGAGGGCCATGCAGGCGCCACACACATTGGCGCCTCTTCATGAGGCCCAATGCATGTGCGCCAATGCATCTGGCGCCTCTTCTTACTTGTTTTGGGGGTGCACCAACTCCCCCGGCGCATCCTCACCAAAGTTGGTTATTTTTGTTTTTTTTTTCTAAAACATGGTTATTTTCGTTTTTTTTTTTTAAAAGTTGGTTATTTTTAAAAAAAAATCCGAAATGCATCATGTAATATCTAATAAAATTCATCAGCATGACATAACACTTTATAATAGTATAAAATTCAACAAAACACATTATTTCCATAAAATACATAAGTTGGAAATGATACAAAAGAAAATAAGAAACAACATTTAATTTTAGAATTACGTAAACTCATTGGTCTAGTAGTACTATTGAGGGAGAATAAATTTTTTTGGAAAAATTATGGTTATTAGTGAGATATTAATTTTATATTTTTATTTAAAATAATAATAAGAAATTATTAAAGTCACATCAATGGGTTGGGTCAACGGGTCCACGGGTTGTAAAACTCAAACCCGATACCCGAACCAAAATTATACGAGTTGTTATGGGTTGGGTTAGGTATACCTGTAAATGAATGGGTTCAGGTAATTTATGGATTAGGTTGGTTTGGGTCAGCGGGTCGTGGGTCGACCTGCACCCATGAATACCCTTATCGCTAAGTGGAGGCCCTTTGGGATTACGGATATCTTACGAGTAGTCATAATTGGAATTACTTTTTCTGACCTGGGAGCCAGAGAAGTTGAGGACCTTAGAACCCTTAACCCATCTTGGCCTTTTAGGACGTAGTGCGGTGGCTATTCAGGTGTAGACTTGAATTAGTTGTTACGCGATACTACACTCGTACGAGTTTCTCTTGAGAATATTATTGGTTGAAGAATAGTCGTTTAAGCCGGTAATATCCAAAAGATGGAATTATGACTCTGGGAAATTTTTTAGAACCTTTTGGGTTGGTTCTTACCCTTGGCTCCCTGCTCGTGACTCTGAGCCTTTGAACCTTGCTTATGTGCCTTGTGTGATCTTGTTTGTGGTTGATGCATCATGCACTCATTGCATTCATGAGCATTTTTCTCAGTTTTCAAGGAACTTAGAGATTCTCTTTGCAAACATCGCAGATATTTTGACCATGGATATTGGAAGAATGAGTACTTGGAAATACAGTTTCAAATGTCTTGATCTTAAGGAATTGAGAAAGCTAGCATCTTTTTAGGATGGTCCTAAGGATTTCAGATACTATTTTGGAAGAATTTTGTCTGTTCTATCTACTAATGTTGAAGATGGTTTTCTTTGTACTCTAGTTCATTTCTACGATCCCGTCTACCGGTTCTTCACTTTCACTGATTATCAGTTGTTTCCTACCATGGAGGAGTATGCTTATCTTTTGGGTATACCAATTTCTGATAGCGTTCCTTTTTGTGGTTTGGAAGGGATTATGTAGTCTCAAGTTATTGTTGGAGCTATTCACCTGAAGAAATCTGGCATAGATGTTAATCTCACTGTCAATGGCGGTATCAGAGGGTTGACTTTAAAATTCATGATTGAGAGAGCCTCTTCTTTTGCTAATGCTGATAGCATGGTGGCCTTTGAAGCTATTCTTGCCTTACTCGGTTATGGTTTGGTCTTATTTCCCAATATTGACAATTTTGTTGATGTTAATGCTATTGGGATATTTTTTGTTGGGAATCATGTTCCAACTTTGCTTGTGACACCTATTTCTCCATTCATCATATGACTGCTAAGGGAAACAGAATTGTTGTTTGTTGTGCACCTTTGTTGTACAAGTGGTTTATTTCGCACTTGCCGCAGTCTCCTATATTCAAAGAAAACAAGGGTTGTTTAAGGCGGTCTCAAAGACTTATGTCTCTCACCAATTATGACATAACTTGGTATTCTTCTGTTTATGATAATGTCAAGATTATTGATAGTTGTGGGGAGTTCTCTAATGTGCCTCTTCTTAATACACAAGGAGGAATCAACTACAATCCGAATTTGGAAAGACGTCAACTTGGGTTTGCTATGAAGGACAAACTTAATAACACTTTGTTACAAGGTTTATTTTTCCAAGAAGGGAAAGACACTCAAGGATTGAAGGCTAGGATGGTGCATGCTTGTCACAATATTCATAGGAAAGGAAAAAGTGAGCTTGGATTGAAGAATTGTGTAGCTTTGCAGCCTTACACTAGTTGGGTGAAGAGGAGAGCAAAAGAATTCAAGATGCCTTACGCTTATGAGAGGCATATGTCTATAGTAGTAGCCAAACCACCCACTATTCATATTAAAGGCATAGATGAGTTGCGAGAAGCTTTGGATAGGATTAAGCAAGACAAGGATGCTTGGGAAGACAAGTTTCACGCTTCAAACCTCGAGAAGATAGAAGTACAGAAGCAGTTGAAGGAAAAGGATGACTTGATAGAGTTACTTTAGCAACGTGCTATGAAGAGGTCAAGGAACCAAGAGGGTTTATTTTCCTCTAACATTTCATCATCTACCCACCTTCCTACTTCCGGTGTTTAGAAAGGCATTATAGATTAGCTCATGATGGAGAAGGATGCCATGAAGAGCAACTATGAAAGAGAGATCAAAAGACTTTGCAAGAAGTATCAGCTTGGAGTTGGGTCATCATCGAATATGATTCCATAGACCTAACTTGTTTCCTCTTACATTTTAGGATTGTTGAGATTGTATTTCAGATTGGAATCCTTCCCATCATTATTAAAATGAGATTTTCAGTATTTCAAAATGTGTTATTTCCTTTATGATGTTTGCAGTTTGCTTTATATCTTAAAGTTCCTTGAAAATTTTGCATTTGCATTTGCATATCAAGCATCAAGTTGCATCTTGGTCTTGCTTTGTGTGAGTTTTCCATGTGTCTTATTTCTTCCTTTTCTTGGTCTTCGTTTAGACAAGTTGTCTCACCAATATAACACTCGTGCTAATCAACAGAAGAAGATGGATCGTTTAGAGAAAGAGAATCGTGAATTCCGTGAGTAAATGACTACTTTGAGGGATAGTATGGAAAGGATCTCTACTATGATGGAAGCTCTGGTGGTTGCTCAGAATCAGCCTCCTCCTCCTCAGACTCCGCTTCAGAGGACTGTGATTTCTGAAATCACTTCCACGCCTATTTCTATGGCTCTGGTCAGTGCTCTGCAACACCAAATGCCTCCTGGTTTCCCTTGGGGTATGCATCCTAACTTTGTGCTAGAAGGATATCAACCAGTTGTTGAAGTTCTCGTTGCTCAACCTATTATGTATGTACCACCTCCCTTGGTTCATGTTACTCCGTATGTGGAAGAACCTGTTTTCCATGTTGATATAAGTGAAAGTGTTGGTGTCTATGAAAGGATGGATGAATTTCAAGACCAGTTTCAAGTAATGCAAAAGAAGATTAAAACCCTGAGGGGAAAATAATTGTTTGGAAAAAATGCTCATGATATTTGCTTAGTTCCTAATGTAAAGATCCCTCATAAGTTCAAAGTGCCATATTTCAAGAAATATAAGGGAAAACTTGTCCTTTGAGTCACTTGGTGATGTATGCTCGCAAGATATCAACTCAAACTGATAACCATCAATTGTTGATTCATTACTTTCAAGATAGTTTGACTGGTGTTGCTTTGAAGTGGTACATGGGACTTGATAGCACCCAGATCTGTCCTTTCAACGATCTAGAAGAAGCTTGTGTTCGTCAATACAAGTATAATGTTGACATGGTGCTGAACCAAGATCAACTTCGTGCTATATGCAAAGATGGCGCGAGATTGTCGTGCAAGTCAGTCCTCCACTAGAAGAGAAAGAGATGACAAAGCTTTTCTTGAAGACTTTGAGTTTGTTTTACTATGACATAATGGTTGCAAGTGCTCCCAGTGATTTTACCGAGATGGTAAACATGGGGATGAGACTAGAAGAGGGCTTCTGTGAGGGACGATGGGTGAAAAAGTGTGGTTCATCTGGAAGTTCCAAGAAATATGAGAACAGTTTGTCCTAAAAGAAAGAACATGATGCTAATGTTATTTCGCAAGAAAAGCATAGGAGATATCCGAGAAGCAACCAACGTCGTCAGAATGTGGCGTCAGTTACCCCTATTATTAATCATACTCTAATTATTTAAGTAGCACTAAATTATCAACGACGTTTTCAACAACGTAAACATCAACAGAATCATCAATAGAACCATGTCCAAAGACAAGCACAATTTGATCCAATTCTGATGTCTTATCCGGAATTATATCCTGCTTTGATACAAAAGAATTTGGTACATACTAGGACTCCACTAGCTATTCCAAAGGAACCTCCATGGTGGTACAAATTTTATCATCATTGTGCATTCCATCAAGGTGCACCCGGTCATGACATTGAAAATTGTCTTGCTTTGAAAGTTGAGGTGAAAAGACTAGTGCAAAGCGGTATTCTGTCTTTTGAAGACTCTGGTCCTAATGTGCAAGTCAATTTGTTGCCTAAACACGGTGGTGAAACTGTGAATATGGTTGAGGGATGTCCTGGAAAGTATTGTGTCTTTTATGTCAATCTGATTAGAAGATCCTTGGTCGAGATGTATGCAAATTTGTGTGAGCTGAGTTATTACGAGCATGATCATGTTTCTTGTCGTATCTGTTTAAGAAACCCACGAGGGTGTGATGTGGTAAAGAGAGATTTACAAGAAATGCTAGATAAAAATCTTATTCGTATTACCAGAGATATGGATGAAGATGAGCATGGTGTGAATGTCATAGTTCCCCATTTCAATATCCCCGAACCAGTTGTGATTTCCTACAATAGTCAAAAGTCTTTCGTTTCTCCTTTGGTTATTTGTCTTGTGGGTCCTATACCCTATGAATCTGACAATTTTGTTCCATACAAATATAATGCTACAATGTTGGAAGATGGAAAGGAAATCCCCATCCTTTCCCTTTCTTCTGTTGTGAATATTGTTGGTGTAAGCAGTGTAACCCGAAGTGGTCGAGTATTTGCTTTTGTGCCCCCTAAAAGAATTGAAGATACTCTGGTGGGTAAGCAAGCTCGGATGGAAACTCCTGTTGTGCAGTCTGGCCAGTCCAGCGGTGTAAACCATAAATCTGATCATGATGAAGTATTGAAGTTGATTAAGAGAAGCGAATATAATATGATTGATCAATTATTGCATACCTCATCCAAAATATATGTCTTATCTTTGCTGATGAATTCGGAAGTTCACATAGAGGCTTTGCATAAGGTCTTGGAGCAAGCATATGTAGATCATGATGTAACAATTGGTCAATTCGATGGAATTATGGCCAACATTACTGCATGTAACAACCTGAGCTTTAGTGATGAAGAATTTCCTGAGCAAGGGAGGAACCATAATTTGGATTTGCACATTTCCATGAATTACCAAGATGATGTTGTGTCTAATATGTTGGTTGACATTGACTCTTCTCTGAATGTTATGCCAAAGTTTACTTTGTCCAAGCTCTCTTATCAAGGTGCTCCGGTGAGGTTTAGTGGGATTTTTGTGAAAGTCTTTGATGGCTCGAGGAAAACTGTGATTGGAGAAGTTGATCTCCCGTTAAAGATAAGTTCATGCTCATTTCATATTACATTTTAAGTGATGGACATTCATTCCGCCTATAGGTGTCTCCTAGGTCGTCCATGGATTTACGAAGTTGGGGTAGTGACGTCAACCCTTCGTAAGAAGTTAAAATTTGTGAAAATGGGAAGTTAGTGATTGTGGGTGGCGAACAGGCCATGTTAGTAAGTCATATTTCTTCATTCTCGTATATTGATGTTGACGAAGCTATGGGAACTTTGTTCCAAGCTCTTTCTGTCGTTGATAATGTTGTTAAGAAGAATGTGGCATCCATGACTTCTTTGAAAGATGCCTAATAAGTTATGGAGAATGGTCAATTTGTTGGATGGGGTCAAGTTGTTGAACTTGCTGAAAACAAAAACAGAGTTGGTTTAGGCTTCTCGTCTGGTTCAACCCGTAGATATTTGAAGCATATTCAAGAAGTTTTTCACAATGCTGGCTTCATCCACTCCGAAGACCAATTTGTTGCTTCAATCCTTGAAGATGATCAAGAATAAGAAGCGACAAACTTTGTGACGCACGAATTGATGTGCCAGAATTTGACTGTTGTTGACGTTCCCTCTATTGTTCACTTGTCAAAGTAATATGTTTTTGTTATTTTCAAAAAAATCCTTTCATTATGCCCAAGGTGAAAGCGAATCTATCTGGGTTTATTTCAAGTTGTATCATCATTAATAAAATATTATTTTGTTTATCCATATTATGTTTTCTCTTTTTGCTTTTTCTGAAAAATGACAACATAAAAAACCAAGATAATAATCACTTTTTATATTTGCATCATACTTGTGCGTTTATTTTTTCATATTATGAAATTAAGCATAAAATCATTGTGCATATTGATTATTAAACCGATTGAAAACGATGACTATATGCCATTTCCCAACTTTGAATTCTCTGTGTTTGAAACGGAAGAAGAGGATGTTGAAGAGATTCTTGATGAGATTTTATGTTTGCTTGAGCACGAGGAAAAGACCATTCAGCCTCATAAAGAGGCATTGGAAGTGATTAATTTGGGTTCTGAAGAGAACAAGAAAGAAGTCAAGATTGGGGTATTGCTTTGTCCAGATGTTAAGAAGAGGATGGTAGAGCTTCTTATAGAATATGTGGATATATTTGTTTGGTCTTATCAAGATATGTCAGGTCTTGATACTGATATTGTGGAGCATAAATTCATGATTTCCGATATAACTACCAAAAATTTTAAAATTTCGGATATGTCTTCTGGAACTTTGAAATTTATAGTATTTGTCTTACAAAATAGTAAAACTTGTAAATTCACAAAATTTTCGATAACTGCTTAAAATTTACGATACAAAACTGGAAATTTCAAAATTTCTGGAACTTTTACAAGGATATCAAGATAATTTTGCTCAAAATGGGGGTGTCAGGTTTAATTGGGGAGTGTCAAGTTAAATGCTCGTGAAAAATAATTTTGCAAAGTGATCATAGATACGGCATGTTATACTATTTTTCTTTTTCATAAACACAAATATTACGTGAAATTTGTGCAACCTGAATTTTCAAAAGCAAGCTTTTCCAAGTTTTTTAAAATACAAATGTGATCTTAACGAAATTTTTACTCAAATAACCCACTTTTTCAAAAAAAAATCCCAAAATAACTAATTTTTCAGATTAATTCTCAAACTACCCCACTTTGAAAAGGTGGCGCCAATTGGATTGACTTATGCACCTAGTGCTGTCAATCCAATTGTTGCATGTGTGTTAGGTTTTAAAGGAGACGTCAATTGGTCTGACACCTATGTGTGTTGTGTAATACTTTTTTTAAAAACAATGTACATTTTAGATAAAAGTCGAAATCGGACCAATTGATATTAAGATTAATATACGTTTACATACGAATACCATAAAGACTAATGTCGTTGACCGGATGACCTAACCGACCTCCGGTACCACATCTCCTAACAACCTGAACGCGTGGCCCTAACCCACGTTGATGATTCACCCCATGTGTTTGAGAATTTGAGGGGCCAGGAACATCACCACCACCTGCAGGAGATTGCCTAAGATATTTAGATAAATTTGTGTAGTATTGTGTATGCAATGAAGCGATACCGCCATAGTTGAGTTTGTGACTCATGCGAGAGTACTTGGGATGTGTTTGAGTTATTTGAGGGTGACAGGACGATTGAAAGGAGACATTGGTGTGAATGATGCGTCGAGGAAAGGTTGAAATGATTGTTGTGGTGTTTGATAGTCATATGACGGTTGCATCATCCATTGTCTATGCTTCACTTGCCTGGTCAAGATCCATTCAAGACCCACTTGTTCATGGTCTATTATGGAGGTTTCTTTGATCTGTTTAGCATTCACTTCAGAGTCTTATATGTTCATCTTTTGCTTGTCTATGTTCATTGGTTCAAGCCCATTTTCATGGCATCACAACTTCCACTTGATTCAATTCATCCCTAGCATTGCATCTGATCATATCCTCATGCCTAGTCCATGCCTAACCTATTTCGTCTAGAAAATGTCATTCATGGCATTTGCATTGCCATTGTTGTTTGGTCCATGAATCTTTGATTATGACCTAGTTCATTATACATCTTGGGCCTTGCTAGAGTTTTTGTTTCATGTTTGGCATTGTTCATCCAAGTTATGCTCATGTCCATTGATTCATGATTAGGTATTCATCAAGTTCATCACTTAGACTATTCCATGTCATTTTCATTGGTGTTTGGTCCATGAATCGTTGGATGGGTCCTGATCATTGTCCATTTTGGTCCTTAGGTCTTGATTCATTCAAAATATGTATTCATTGATTCATGTTATCATATTCATTTGTTTCAATATTTTTCATATCCATACAATTCATTTCAAACAGTCAATGCATTCACATATCAAATATCATTCCATACAATCACATTCAAAGTCCATACATGTACAAATGCTATAAAAATTGATCATTTTTACAACAGTTGATTTTTGATCAACAATTGACTTTTTATGCGACAACTATAACATTTAAAAACAACATTCTTAACCGATTACAACAATCAAATTGATATCATTTGGTCCAAACATAACTTCTCTAACATCCTTATCATTTTTTACTCGCACTCATCCACGTAAGGCATAGAATCTCTCGATACTTCAAATTTTTTCATTTCCAGGTATATTTTCGTCTAACCAATGAACCAACTCGCTCTGTAATTGCTCAAAATGACAGATATTCCAAAAGAGCATCTCTATCGGAGACTTGTCTCTCAAATAAATCATTGAACCATATTTGCAATATAATAAAAAGAGATGTGGAAAAATAAATCACACAACACCTCTATTTATACAAAATAAAAATTACGCAATACGCAAAGACGTCAGATCAATTGGCACCTCCTCTCCTTTTTTACACATGAACGCCAATTGGATTGGCAGTATCATGTACATAAGCCAATCCAATTGGCGCCACCTCTTTAACTTAAAGAGTTGACGCCACTTCTTTAACTTAAAGAGCAAACGCCAATTCATCTAATGCCACCTCTTCAAAGTGAACTATTTGGAATATAATCTAAAAAATGAATTGTTTTGATAACTTTTTTGAAAAAATAAATTATTTGAGTAAAAATTTCAATCTTAACCTCCTCCAATTCAATAATAGTGTAATAATACACTATACAGGTGTTTAAATTAGATGCAAAATTTACAAGAAAAATAACCATATAAAAAATGTGTACAACATTTAGCATTTTGAACTTGACTTTTGGAATCCTTAAACTAATATTAAACATTTTTTACAAGAGCTCCAGCTGCAAAAATGTGTACAACATTTTGCATTTTGTACTTGACTTTTGGAATCCTTAAACTATATTAAACATTTTTTACAAGAGCTCCAGCGGCAAAAAGAAGATTCCTTCGAGAAAACTGCATCCGATAACAGAATACAAGCATCAAATCATTAGATTGAACCTTATCAACAATATTCATAGATAAACATATAAGCATACAACACTGTATATTTACCCGCAATGCGTTAACCGGAGTAGATTTGGTTGGTAGGGTTTTGAGCGATCTGAGCCTGTTAGCATTCCCATTTCTAATAAAGGAAAAATTAGTTAGTATAAGAACATAATTCTTCATATTTTTCCATGTTAGACAAACTTACTTTTCTTCAATTCTTGAAACCTTAGTGCTCGTATTTACATCCCATAACTTTACGGTGCAATCAGCAGATCCAGATGCTAGAATAGAACCTTCAGAACTGATAAATCCAATCATTTTGAATAGCATTAGTTTGAGGCCAAGATACCAAACGCAAAGATATTAGTTTCCACGAGTATGAAGTTCAATATATTTTGATTGGGTGGGGGGTTACCTGAAAGCTAGTGACCAGACGCATGATGTGTGACCAACCAAAGGTGTGACACAGCGGCCGCTTGAGAGGTCCCACATCATGATTGTGCCATCTTCATCACCGGATGCCATATAGCGCCCATCAGGAGACATTGACAAAGACAAGACCATACCCCTGTGACCAACAAAAACCCGGACGCACTCTCCACTCTGCACATCCCATAGTCGAACTGTTTTGTCACTGGAACCAGTGGCAATGTAGTTGCAGTTGGCATGCCATTGGACACACTAAACAAGAGCATAAAACAGACAAGCTTTTTTAAATCACCAACCAATGCACAAATTTTCTGAGGCAATCAAGTTGTAAATATAAAATCAAATGAGTTGGGAAAACATATCCTAAAAATACAAATTCTGGAAAAAACTAGAATAAGAGAAAGTATTGACTAGAAACTTACATCAACATCAGACAAGTGTCCAGCCATTATTCTTAAGGGCTGTATCCTGTCCATGGACCAAACCCTAGCAGTTCTGTCGTGTGAACAACTGGCAAAATAGTGCCCCATGGGACTAAACTGCATGCATCCAAAAAAAAAAGAAATAAAGAACACGGCCTTCCAAAACATGCATGTAAACAATATCTAACAATCTCACTCGGGGGGATTGCGAAGAAAAATGTACAAGGTCAAAACATATACTAAGCCCATCCTAACCATTTTAGACATCTAGTTTCTAGAGTAGCACGCAGCATACGAAGTATATTGCTATCCTCAAAATAAAAAGCCTGCTAAAGAGAAAGAGCGGGTTTTATAAAAAGCACAGATGTTTTCAGGGAATGGGTAGCCTCGCTGCACTAATGTTTTCTATTCATTGGTGTTGGACTTCCTCCTTTAATTATGGACCTATATCCTTTTGTACTCCTATCCTTTTGTACACTTCTTTGCTTTCGCTAAATGAACTAATTCTCACATGCATACAGAAAGATGGAAGAAAGAACGTGGATCACATTAAGAGGACATTTTGAATTTTTTGTAAAAACTACTATGATATGACTTGCATACATGTGCATGCTTTATTTGTTCAAAGCAAGTGGAAATTTTTTATTTAATTTAATTTTTTTAATTATTTTATTCAAGTATTTGGCATGTTGTTTCAATATTCACACCATCAATAGAAAATTTCAGAAGAAAATGATTTACCTGAACATCCCAGACAGGATAATTGTGGCCCTTGTAACAAACAAGATTGGCATTAAGCTTTGTGCTCCATAAACGAACTGCATAATCCATTCAAAATTAAAACTGATGACAAATAAAAAACAGCCAAAAGCAATGAAACATATTGAGGGCAAATACTAAAAGAAGATAAGTAAACATACCTGTTGAGTCTGCTGACGACGAAAGTAGGAAATCGCCAACAGGACAAAAAGAGGCTGCATAAACCGGTCCTGAGTGACCTTGAAACAGTGTATATTGTCTCTTCCCGTCACTTTTCCCAAGAGTTTGTTCATTTTGTGCCGTATCATTGTCACCTTGTGAAAGAGCTGAAGATGGTGGAATTGATAACAGGATGATTATAAAAAGGAAATACATGAGCATTTGGTAACATAAACTCAGTTTTTGGCTTTGTTCAACAAAACTATCAAATTCTTCTTTAGAGGCCCTGGTGCTGAAATGTTTTAGCAAAAGACATTTTTTTAGCAATAATAGCCTCTTTGGTATTACATATCAGCTAGGAGAACACTATCATTCATTGCATATAAAATTATAAATTATAATGCCAACTTTAAGTATGGGTATTTATGACACATTGCACAACAGCACAACAATAAAGAAAGCAAAGATCTAATCCTTAAATCTTTTCCCAAAAATTTGGAAACAGAAAGAACATGTTGGCTTCTGTCATATTGCCCAAAAACTCTACTCGAATTTATAAAGTAACTAACCTAACTAATAACGCACTATGAAGGAATAGTTTTAGAAAGTCCTAGCCTGAAGTTCCATGACTAGAAACAAAGGCACTTCATAGAACCTCTTTTTAAATATGATAACAGGGAAAAATTATATATGTAAAGCAACACCGCAGTATCTTTCATTAGTAACTAAGTTGATTTACTCATGTGTTGGTTGTTTTATATTAGGTCACCGAAACACATTAAAAATTAGTCTTTTGACCATTATACTTGTTTCCAGCCACAACCAAGTTTATCAACCAAAGAATGTAACAGTTAGTTTAAACAAGAAATATTGAAATACAAACTTACAACTGGAGGGTTGTTGTCCAAGCTTGGCCATATCCCAAATCTGCACATAGAATTTGGAAAACTTACTAGAAATTCAATCATCAACTAAAATAAAACTCCATTGTAAGAGAGTCTTCTTCTAGAAGGATGGAAGATAGAGAATGTAGAATAAAAAAACCTTTAGTGACGAGTCAGAAAATCCTCCAGCAACCAATGATCCATCATGAGATATTGATGAACAGCTTAAACTGAAATAGTTTACCAAAATATAAGCATTATGCAACAAAAGTCGAACATAGTAAATAACATTGAAAGTATGCAGTAGACATTACCCATTATGTGTATTGATGAAAGTATAAAAGCTAACTGATGGCAGCGCAGCACTACTAAGTTGTACACGGTTCCTTAAATCTTCAAGGATGGAGTGTTCTACCTCTGTTGGACTGCAACGATGCAACATTATTAAACTCAATGGAATGAAGTAACAAATTTACTATTTGTAATTAATAATCTGCACTCAAATGCTAATACCTTAAGTAGGTGACAAAGACATCATACAGTAACAAACAAATAAAGAAATGAAGAATCTGATCAAATAATAGAGAAGACAAACCCTTCTCATGGCATGAAAAAAGTACAAAAAAATAATCTTATCGTGGAAAACCTGTCAATGTAAGAACTTACACTATCAACCAATTATAATTATAATCGGAAACATTTGAAACCCTTCTCATGGCATATGAAAAAAGTACAAAAAAATATGCTCATCGTGAAAAACCTGTCAATGTAAAAATTTACACTATCAACCAATTATAATTATAATTGGAAACATTTGAAACATTTGACTTTATAACTACTTCTGAAGTCATACATATGATTGGTTGTGATTTGTTTACAGTGTAAACCGTTTTACATTGAGTGTATCAAAACTAACTCTATTTCAATAATCATTAACTGTTTTAGAATAGTGTTGCTAATGCTGATTCTGCAATTCATAATGAAAACAAAAATGAGCATAGTGGCTTGATTGCTTTCTGCTTGAATATAAACTCTAGAATTTTAAGTGTAAAATAAAGACTTAGACTTGAAAGCATACATTGTGGGCAAGGGGAGTTCTGGTTTAACTCGAGGAGCTGCTGATACAGTGCTAACTTCAGGCTTTGCGCTTTTCCCTGTTGCACTTCCACCCTTGTCCTTTTTTATCTTTTTGACTGAAGAACCTTGCTTTCCAACTTCAATTGATCTTTTCTAAAAGAAAAACATATGAAAATAAAAGCAAAAAAAAACTCAAATAAATGAATTATAGAACTAAATAAGCAAAAATGTCTTCAATTGAAATTCATTTACTACAGATGCCTAAGTTCAAAGATATATAGAAATGGATTACAATTTATAGGTATGTGTGGAAAAAGATATGAGTCAGAGGTGCACTTTTAAAAAGACATACCTTACTCTCATCATTTTCCCCCTCTTTTGTCTCCCCATCACCCTTTTCAGAGTCTGAAAGCAAGGCCCCGGCCTTTTCTAACCGTTCTTCTAGCGAGTCTTCAAGCAACTAACGGACAAACACATTTAGTAATTTACATCAAAAAAGTAATTCACTCAAAAACTAATTTTAAGCACTTTTGAAGCTAGCAAAGCAAAAAATGCAGTTTTTCTTGCTCAACAGCCATATTACCAGTTGAAATTAGCACTATACACCAAGCATGGTGATGGTGCATCTGAATTTGATCCTCGGCAACGAGATATACATTATTACCAATAACCCAATACATTGAAACTAGACCACTTGTACAGGAAAATAGAGGATGAAGGGCTAAAGGTTGAACTGAGGCTGGTCTAAATAGGGTTTTGAATAAGATAAATCTTAGATTAAATTCACAAATATTTTACAACCACGGTCATTAGGAATGTGTTGCTGAATTCAGCAAAAAATGTACTCGTAACATTTTTTAAATTGAAGGCTTCATATGGGACTTGATCAATGTTTCATCCTTTAAATATTTAAATACTTTACAAAATGTATCAATAATTAATTAAATGAAATATTATCAGGAAATATAATAGTTCAACAATTCATATAGTAAGCACGCAACATTCAATACTGTAGCTTCCCTTAACCAAAAAAAACATTTAAAAGAAATTAATGTGATAATTAATTAGATCTTATGAATATTAAAGATACAAATTAACTTAAAGAAATTCAGGTTTTATAAGTAATTTGCAGTAGGTATAAGTTCAAGGAATATCAATTTATCATTATTTTCTAATGTACCTTATAAAGAAATGCATTTATAATCTTGTATAAGTATTTATTTATTTTAGATAAACATTATATTGTGGTTTATAAATATATATGGACCAGCAACTACCGACCAGCAATTCCCATTTAGGTTTAGTGGTTGCTGCAGCAAAACCAAAGCCATAAATTGGCTTGCCAATTTTCTCACAGATCCAAGGGAGAACTACTAACAATGACATGGCACTACCAACAATGACATGGCAGAATCACATCTATCCAATGTTGCCAATCGGGGATCACAGAAAACAGCAGTTCATTTAAATTTTGACATATTTTGTACTAAATAGCAGCATATGGGAAACAAAATGATTCGTTCAAACTCTGCTACGGTATAGCACTTTAGCCACTATTTAACAACAACGAATCCATCATGTCATCATTTAGGACCACTGCAAAATTTACCAGCTGGTTCGGTCCAATTAGTAACAACTCTTGAGTATGGTGTTTCCTGCAGCTAAATAAGTTACATCACCTATGCACCACTCCATACACTAAAATGACATAAGCATTATAAGGGAACAACTTTGTCGGTTGCCTGAACCCAAGTCACGTGGTTATCTCAACATTCACAGTCATGATATATTTGACATGGAAGAATTAATCAGCTGTGGAGCAAATAAAGTTTTAAGTGTTTTCATGTTATGAAGACACTTTTATCATACCAGGATTTTGCAAAAGTAAATAACTATGTCCATATTAACAAAAACAACATCAGCAAGAAAATTCCTAACTTAGTCAAATTTTGGAGATATAATAATAGCCTCACCCCCCAGTGTATTTCTTTCTGGTTTGTCTGGTTCGCTGCTTCCTGGCTGCTTCCAATAAGGGTAACAGCTTCTGGATCATCGGAAATCAAGCTAGGTTGTCCAGAGGTAACTATATTGCAAAAAATTAAATACGAAGTATGAGTAATAACAAGAAGTTAAAATGAACAGATGCAGCCAAAAGTGAATAAAAGTACCTTGGAAGTTAATATGCTCGTTGACTATACCAAGTATAGTAGTGGATTGAGTACTGTGTAGATGTTGCAGCAGAAGTTCATAGGAATACTGATACAGAATAACCATTATCAGTTTCCTCCATTACCGAAAAATGAAAACACCACAATTATGAAAGTGAAGAGACGAATACAAACATAAACAAAGACTAATAAAGTCCAGGTAAAAACAAGGGAAATAAAGAAGTCATCTCTTGCAGAAAGGTCCATAGATCAAATGTGTAGAACAATTTCATATACCGATAAAATAAAATAGTATAAGCTAATCTTCACACCTGCACATAACTTCCACTAAGACCTCACATGAGCCGAATCCACCATGACAAGGGTAAACAACAATTAAAATGAAGATTAGGATGAAAATTATAGTAATCCCATTTTTCCCATATCAATCAATAAGCTAGACCTGATGCTCAAGCTTTATAATGAACATGTGCTTACATTACATTATACTGAGTAGATATATACTTACCACCAATGTTGTGTGACATCAATACCAAATGAAGTGCTGACTAAATCACTATTACCAGAGTTTGTATGTAAGATAAGAGTATGTGGTATGACATTGTATACAATTTGCAACATAGTCACCATGACCCTTTTCTACTTTGTAATCGCAATATATTCCCATCCACTAACTTACTTACATTCTCTCCCCCATTGCCTCACTTCCATCTAGAATATACTCAAGTATCCTATCAAAACCACAATCACAATTCATAGTAATGATTCTTATTTTTCTCCACCTGTCTAAAACATTCTAACTTCAAATTGGGTAGAGGGGCCCAGGTATGACCGTGTATTCTCACTTCTGCTCTCTCAGGCTCACCGTTCTCAGTGATCCAGTATGTGAATGTACCATGATCAGACTCACTCAACATAAAATATGGAACTTTGATCAATGCATAATAATAATAATAGTAGTAGTAATAGTAATAATAATAATAATAATAATGATAGTGCAATTAACTGCGTATCATGTGCAAGCATGATACAGCACATACAATCAACAAATTGGATTCATTAGCAATAAAAAGGTAGATCAAAATAACAGCTTAAATGGAAAACTAATTGATATATAGTCATTTGCATTGTACTATGGGTATGGAAAGCCCAGGGACATTGGATGGCTAGAGAGCATGGAAGAGTACTAAATTCCCGGAGGCGTCTGACACTAATCCAGTAGAGTAAAAATTTCATTTGAATATGCATAAATAGAAAAGAAAAAATTATAAGACATTACCTCACATATCTTTATGTTGAATTTGCTCTGCCTTAGTGAATGAGCGAATTCCATTTCCTGAGTAAAAAGAACGTCGTTGGATTATTCAATACAAACTGTTGACGAATGATGATCCAACAAGAAGAAGAAACTAAAAAAGTAATATAAGATTTCAGATAGAAACTAACCTTCAAATGAGTAGGAGAAAGAACTCCTTCCAACTTTTGAATGTCACGTAAGTGCATCAATTCATGGTCTTCACGGAAAGTATTGAAAAAATTCCTAGCTGAGAATATCAAAAACAGAAGAATTAAATAAAACACATATCTGATGGCTACAATTTAGGCCCATTTTAGATTAACAACATAATAAAGCATTTATGATGTAAGTGCTTCCATAAAAGCTATTTCTATAAATAAATAATCAAGATGTTTTCATATAAGACATTATTTGTTTTCTCAACCTATTTTTGAGCTTACAGAAATAAGCTGAAAATGGCTTATGGATGTGTCATAAGCTATAATTATAAGCTCTCTCAAACAGTCTCAGACTTGCTTATGTCTTTAGATAAACCCAACTAAATCAATCTATACATACACTGATAATACCTTCTTGAATATGCCCTTTCGCGACGAGATCCATAAAGCAATGGATAAACACAGGATAAAGCACACGAAGCAACTCATGCTGAAATGTAATAACAACAAAAAGTAAACCATAATTTCAATTCAATAAATGAATTTTAACTACAAAAACTAAGTAATTAAACATTGTATTACCCTGTATAAATCTAGTGAAGAATAAGTCCATGTTCTTAACCTACTATACCCATTATGATACCTACCAGGACCATTCTCCAACCTACAATACATAAGATACATCATATATTACATGAATTAGCAGAAAATTCATTGCAGAAAACGATTATGCGAATGAAAAGGAAATTACTGAGAGAATGCAAGGAGGTGATTGGCAATGTCAGGTTCGAGAGGGGTATTCGAGGAGGAACTGCTTTTGTTCTGCTGAGATTCTTCTTGAAAAACCTTTTCCGTTTGTTTGAACCCTTTCTTCTTCAAGTATGCAGTAACGTATCCGAGAATTTCATCTTCGTCCATTCTTCGATTACAATTTCAAACTCAAACTCAAAACCCCTTTGCAATTCACAAATCTCAGAAACGCAGTGGAAGTTCGTCTGGAATTTCAGTCTTGGTTTTTCGTTAGGGTTGTTTCTGTGGTGGGATCAGATTTGAGAAATGGGCTTGGGCTATTTTAGTTATAAGGCCTTGTATCTGATGATCCTAATTTCTATTTACACCAGAGTAAATGTAGTCACTTTTTTTCTAATGTTATTATATTTTATTTTTTCCTCTATTCTTATGATTGTTGACACTATGAATAGCCAAAAAAAATTAAGTTATATTCTTTGAGATAAATTCATTAGAATTATTTGATCAATGTAATTTACTATGACATACAATTTATCATAATTTATTGTTCGCTTTTTAATGAGTTGGAGATAAAATATTAGTTGATATGATTAGGGAAATTTATGGTAAGAAAACCTCCGATCATGGTTAACACTAAGAGACATGGGTTACATAGCAAGAAAATAGTTTTATTGTGAAAATTACGGGAAAAAAATCAATTGTGTTCAAATGGGATTATCGAATAGGTTTACGGAAAAAAAAGTGATTTTCTCTCAATTGAAAAATGATTTTTACTTCAGTTTATTGGATAGGGTAAAGAAGTGTGTCATGGAAAGTACACCATTTTTTCTTCGACTTAGATTTAAATCGATGGAAAAAATTTAACTAATCATGATTTCGATTATCAACAACAGCATTTTCGTATTTTCTTTAAAACACGCTATTTTCTTCTCGATTGTAACATATTAGAAGACAACAGATTAGGTAAGGAATATCAACTTTGAATCAATACATTTTTTTACTCTCTCAATCCATGTTAGAGATTCTTTCTACTTTTTTTTAGTTTCATTATTTTCAATCCAAATGATTTCATTATCAATGTTCATCTTTCACGACGTGTCATCCAAGATATATAGTTATGGCGTTCGTATTTTGATTGGGTGACATAAAGATTTAACGCGGATCATTTATGTTTCTTGTGGACTGATATGTTGACAATGTCTTGAACATTAATACTTTGTAAATAGACGACAAAGATTCATTTATAGACAAAATTGAGTTACATTTTCCCTGAGATATTTATGAACACCAAGGTAATAGTTTATTTCTTTTTTAAATAAAAAATAAAATAAAATAAGAACTTTTTTCCTCGGGTGTCTAAGTTGGTTCGCTCCGTCTTGTTCCGCTTTTGGACGAGCTTAAACGGGGTGGGCCAAAATACCCACGGATATGAGTTATGTTGTCATATCTGGTCACAATTAAGGATGTGAATAAGTTGGACCAATTAACATGTCTAGTCTACACAAATTTTGATCATATTGAATTTTTTTAAAATAAAAAATGCCTAGACCTTTTTACAAGTGTATTTAGTTTAAAAAAATAGATGCGAGTTAGAAAAACATCTTTTAAATTTTATTTAAATAAATATGAATAAATTTATTATTATATTATATTTTGATATTTTTATTAAAATACAAAATAAATTTTGATTACCTTTAAAAATTTATTGAAAAAAGCTATAAAAAATGCACTAACCTTTTTATATCTTCTCCTATATAAATAGTTTTAAAAAGTCATGACTCACATAAGTCAATAAATCAATGTAAATAAATATTTAAGTAGTATATTAATTTTTTATATTTTTTTATATTATTAATCTATTTAAATATTAGTTAAACTATTTATTTATAATATATTAAAATAAATAAGTTTTTAAAAATAGATTAATAGATCAATCAAATTTAAAAAATATCAAATTTAAGTTTAAAAGTAAATTAATAACAGATTATATGAGACTTAAATTTTAAAATATTTAACATATCATACTTAAATTTAACAAAATAAACCGGATATATTGTGATCTCTAATCACAACTAAACTATTTAATTAAGAGTGTCTTTTAGATACTCTTTAAATATTCTAAATATAAAAAAAATATTTAATAAAAAAGTTACCCATTTCAATTTCTGAAATATTGAATATGCATACTATTCTAAGGTCTTAAAAATATCCTGACACTTGGCATTTTCTTTTAATTTAATATTGTATTGTCCTATTATAAAGAGACAAGTATGAAATTCAAAACTTTAAACAATAATTAGTAATAATTAAGAGAAGTAATCCTTACGTGATAGTAAGCCGCAAAGTTTGAGTTTTTGGATTAAAACGAAAGTTCCAATCCAAGTTCTAAAATTCAAGTCATGGTCCATAAGAGTCAAATTTCCTTTAAAATTGATTTTCATTCATTTTGCGCGTACTGTTTTTTCTTCGTCACTCAGCCCCACCATAACGTTTCTGGAAGTGTTACTGTTATCCATGCATGTTCAAATAAAATAAAATTTCATCAAATTAATTGCATTTATTTATTAAAATTATTTTATTTTTGAGATTTTTAAACACAAAATTTATCATCAAAATAATAAAACTAATTCAATTTAATTCATAAATTTTAAATAGATATTACTAAATCATTATCAAGATTCAAACTCTGATACTCACGGTTGTCTGAATTTCTAATAGTTATTATTATTATTTTTATAAATTAAAAAAAAAATCTAAATTTATATTTCAAGTATAAATTTAATCCCTTTTATAACAGTCATAGTTTTTAATAAGAATAATAGTATATAATTATATTGTATAAAAAATAAAAGTTATATTATTAAATAAAATAATTTAACTAAAATGTAAAATTATCATCGGGATCTACTACAAGAATGTTGGTGTGCTGTTTACCTAGTGCTGTAAATTTAGAAAGGTTCATGCTAACCGGTGATATAGGAGCACAAATTAAAAATACTAAAATTAGAAAAAATTAATTGAATAATATAATATTTATATTTTTAAAGAATTAAATGCAAATATTTCAAAAGAATATTCTTTCAAATATTCTATTAGCACATGTTAGCATTAAAAATTTAAAAATACAACATTTTTTTTACTAAGTAAGGTATTGTATTAAAATTGAGTACGTAAAATAATAAAATCAAAGCTAAATGAAACATTTGATTCTTAGTATGAAAAAATATAAAATGTAAAATTAGAAGAAAAAAATACTACACTATAAATTGATACCGGCTGTTTGAATAAATATTTATTTAAAAAAGATAAGAAAAATAATTGTAAAGAAAATTATTTAAACTAAAAATAAAATTAATCGAAAAATGAAATTTTCTATGCTTAAAAATCAACTAGAAGAAAATTATCAAACTTCAAAGAACTCAAACTTAGTCTTACATTAAAAATTAAAATAAATATTTATAATTATTTGATGTGCATGATAAAAAATATATACTTTTTTAATTTGATTTATTTGAATTTATTTACTAACATTATAAGTTTTGAGATTTATCAAAACAACTTAAAATATTTTTATAATTTTTTTTAACTTAGTTTTATAAATTCTTTAAAATAGTTTAATTAAAAATAATTATAATACATATAAAAATAATTATATTTTATTTTATTTATTGTTATAAAAATAATTTATATAAATTTATTTATGAATTTTTATTTTAATAAATATATTTGTGCTAATGGGGAGTCCTTGTCCCTTAACTTGTCGAGGTCTTTTTAATAAATGTTATTTTGCAGTCATCTTGGGTATTTATGACTCTCTCTTTGTTGAAGTCATGGGTGTCATCATGGCCACTGAGACAAACTTTGACAAGAATTGACATCATCTTTGGATTGAATGTGATTCTATGTTAGTTACATATGCTTTCATATCCCCCTAGAAGTATACATGCTAGCCTTAGCAACAGATGAAGAAATTGCTTGATCAAGATTCGATCCATGAACTTTTTGATTTCTCATATTTACAAAGAAAGAAATAATGTGCAAACACACTAGCTAATTTAGGGTTATCCTTGTCTGTTTTTACTTGGTGGTCGTCTCCTCCAATTGTAATTAAAGAGGATCTAGTCAATAATAGGTTTTGTCTTCCTTATTATAGATTTTGTTAGCTTCCTTTAGGATTTGGTTTGACCCTATCCTTTTGTATACCACTTTTCTGTAATATGTTTTTTTTGGGTGTCTTTGTACACCAAATTAAAAAAAAAGTAATATTTTATTTATTTTGATGAATAGAATAATTTTTAATATTCTCATGGGATTTTTAAAGACCCGGATGTTCTTGCTTTACTACTTCTTTTTTTGTGGTCATGTTCCTATATTACTGTTTATTTTTTTAGTTTGTTCTTGCATTACTATTGTACAATTTGAAATTTTTATCCTAGCATTATGGAAATTGATTGACGACTTCACTTTTATCGTCAGATTCATATGCAATCTATAGCTTTGAATTTTAACTCAGATTGAAATTGTTCAAATTTCACATTATTTTGGGAGCAAATATTTTCACATTGCATCTCAACTAATTTTAACTCTAGTTTTTTAGAACTAATATGTGTTTAAGTAGGTGTGGTGTGAGGAATGTAATGTTATATTTTGATAACATGAAAATACGTCGTATATTTGCCTTGATTTACACTCAAAAATCATATCACTTTCATTTATATTCCGATTATTCTGCAAGTAGTCGAGTTATTTTTGCAGGTATTTCAATCTCTATGCTTAAATGAGCAAAGTATAGAAAAGGAAGGAAAAGAAGAAGAAACGGAAGAGAAAACAGCAGAAAAACAGAGAATACAAATTATGGGCATGTGACGGCCGTCACAAAGCCTGTCACGACCGTCACGCCCAGCCTGTCACGACCGTCACAAGCCCATCACGAACGTCACGCGGCCAAAATCAGCGCTTTGAATATGTCAACAGAAGTGATCCAACAGCCCCTTATTTCTCGTTCCTCAGCCACTTTCCCGTGGATTCCTCACTCAACCAAGTCATCCTTATTTCTCTCAACTGCCAAGACCTAATGGGGGATATAAAAGGATGGAAGTTGGAAACCTACGGGGACGCTTAATTTTTCTCTCGGAAGCCAGCTTTGAAGACCTTTTTTTTCTCTCTGCATTTTTTTCACAACAATTCTGTTTTGTATTTTATTTTTCTTCAGCAACATTATTTTCTTTTACCGTTCAGAGCTTTGATTTTCCCTTTTTCCTTTCCGCTTTTCATTTAGCCAAAGTAGTAGTTTCCTACACTGGGGGCCTACTACAATTTATTTAATTTAGTCTAAACAATTACTTCGAAGAAGCAGAATCCTACCGACATGTGGAGGACTGCTCAAGTACTTCAAGATTCGGCATATTCTATTAATCCAATTTCCAGGTTTTTATTCAATTATAATTGTTATTGCTTTATTATTGTTTGCTTTATTGTTGATCTGTTTATGTTCGTCTGTGTTTGCATTGTTTAACATGTCCGGCTAAACTACCGGTATCGGTATGTAACAATTTAATTAGACGGGATTTTATAATAATCGGTGTAAAACTTCTTTCCTCAAACAATCTTTTTGGCTGTGGTTTTTAATTTAAATTTAATTAACTTTGTCACAAGAGTGAGAAGCTATTTAATACGATTTTGCCACGATAGTGGGAAATTAACTAAGGTGAGAACCGACAATCGCGAGAGCGTGAGGGTCGAACTGGATAGTAAAAACTAGGCATTAATTTTAAAAACAGCGAGAGCACTTTAAAAGCAATTAGAACTTATTTATTTTCAAAAAGTATTTTTAACTTCAAATGGGACAGCGAGAGCGTACATTCTGACTTAAAGGTATAGTCCAAATCAACAATCACGAGAGTGTGAGGTAAAGCCTTTTAAATAAGTATTTTCTACTGAAAGATATTTGGTACTTAAATTATACACCGGTGACTTATCAAATCCTTGACGATTAATGCGTTGCATATTGATATCCTTCTATTAATATTTTCTTAAGACTTAACTTCCCTTAGATTTAATTTTCTTCAACCAAACTTCTAAAAAATCATTCCCTTAGCTAAACATGGTAACGTCAGTAGCATTAGTTTGACCATCGGTCCTTGTGGGTTCGATATCTTTTAAAACTAAAACGACTAGACTGTGCACTTGCAGTCAAGTACCCGATAGACTATATTCTATATACAATCACGAGACGTGTCATATTTATTTCTTGATTGTTCACATTTTAGTTATGAGTGGTGATTCATTTTAAATTAGCGAGATATTTGGAGTTTTTTAAGGTTACTATTGACATTCTCATTAATTTAGAGTTTTGTGTGCAAATGACAGAAAAAGGAATATAGATGTTTAATTTAATATGGTAACTTTGTAATTCCCAACAACTTTTTTGTTTTTGGTTCTTTTACTTATTCGAAAATTATGTCTTATGTAACTTCACTATTAATACAATCAGTAAATCTCATTAATACATGAGTGACTTTCAATATTTTGGTTGTTAAGTACCACTAATGACCTTGTCTCCTTGAATGAGCATGTAATGTGTATGAGCGAAGTGCTTTGAGTAAAAGCTACATGGTCATACATAGTCCCTCAAACACGAGACGTGTAAGGGATAAATGATTTGAGTAAGAGGTCCACGATCGTACATAATCCCTTAAACATGAGACGTATAAGAGCGAAGTGCTTTGAGCAAAAGGTTTATGGTCATACACGGTCTCCAAAGCATGAGGCATATATTGGCAAAGTTCTTTTAGTAAGAGGTCCATTGTCGTACTCAATCCCCAAACACGAGGCGTGTAAGGGCGAAGTGCTTAATAGGATGAAACCTCTTTCATTGAACGGGTTTTTACTATGTCGCACCCCTTATTTATCATTTATAGATCTTTATTAAATATTTCATGTTAGTTAGTGTAATGATTAAAATACATCTAAAACACACACATTAGTCTACAAATTTTATCATTATGCCTTCCCGGGAATATAGCCCTCAAGGCTATATTTGATATTATCGTCCACTTTGTAATCTAAGGATTTTTCCTCTATATAAGTTTGGAATTATTTTTCTTCCTTTTCATTATTTCAACTTCATAGCTCCTGCTTTATGCAAACACTCTTCTTTACATCAGTATCTTCTTCGTTTACTCGAATTTTAATCGATCCAAAAATCGAACTCATATATTTTTATCTTCTTCTTTGGTATCCTTTTATTTCATGCTATTTAGTCATGGTTTTTATTAGGGAGTGTGTCTCTTTTAGAAAGGTGATTAAACCCACACTTTATTTTGCGAAATGCGAGTTATGGACTCGGCGTTTAATGAATTTGAACCTAAAAAATGACAAGTAGGTTAGAGGTTTATTGAGATAGAAATATTTAGGAGTTGCAATAGTTTATTTAGCAATAGTTCAGTTAGTATCGCGTCTAGCGCTAGTGATGTTGATTTGGTGTTTTATTCCACAAGATCGCTGGGTCACTTATGGCGGTTTCAACTTCAAGAAGTACAAACTTCTCTGATAAGGTGGTGAATGATGGTTCCTTGTATAATGATGATACATGGGTCTAGGATTTTCGGATAGGTCTACAAATATAAAATACCATAAATGAAGCTGATGTGGTTTTAAAGCCTTGTGTGGAAGGTGAAAAGGCTTCCATACGACAACTTGAAGGAGTGGAAGATGAATATTTCTACTTTTACTCAGGCGTGATGTTTGATTTTAGAGTCATCATCCCTTTAACTATTTTCCAAGCAAACTTTTTTAAGGCCATCAATATCGCCCTCTCCAAGCTTCATCCAAATAGTTGAGCATTTGTCTAAGGATTTGAAATCCTTTATAGAGGACTCAATACCACGCCCATTATGGTCATATTATTCTCATTATATGATTCAAAGAGAGTTAAAAGAGTAGGTTGGGTCTTAATGAATTTCATTTTTGGTAGGGCACTCGTTCCCCTTATTCCTCAGACTATAAGAATTGTAAGGATAAATTTGTTTAAGTTTGAGGTGGATGCAATTGCCTTAAACTTGTCTTTTCAGGAGGATGATACTCATAGGTTCTCACTTTATTGGTCAGACGAGCCCATATCCATTAGTGTTATTATTTTTACAAGTTTAGTGACGCAGAGAAAGACGAGGTTGATTTCATGGAGAAATTATGAGTTCTGAGTGTGACAGATTTGATGAGGCATGGGGGGAGTCCTCCAAAAGCTAATGGGACTTTTGTATAAATGTATATTTTTGTAATCTTTTTCTAGTCATGTTCAATTATTGTTTTTAACCTTTTGTTTTTACTTTTGCAAAGAGAGTAACTCCTCTATATGCTACATCAAAGAAAGAAATGTTGGAGAGGGCAAAGGTTATGAGGGGCCTCATAATAAAAAAAGGCTAACTTTTTGAGCTCAAATACGAACAATCATAATTGCATCATATTTGAGCTCATATATGGATAAATCTTGTGCAAATTTCTCAATAGTCGGTGTCGAAGGTTTTGGTCGAAATACTCATACACAGGTGGGGTAAAGTTGAACAAAATGATTCACATTTCTCATCGATATTCATAAACATTTGTTTACCTATATTAATATAACAAGAAAACAAATACATTCGAATCAATACATAAATAAAAATCAATATCAAATAAAAAGTCCTCGACAACAATGTTAAAAACTTGATACAGTCGCAAGTATATGGTTATATCGCATAATATAATACTGATTTAATTTTTTACAGTGATTAGTTGAACAAGCATAAAACTTATTACTTTTATTTTAGTTGAAAATAGGAATAATAATAATAAAGTCTTAAAATAGTGACTCTCACAATGATAAACCTTTATTTTCATTATTTTTCTCTTATTATGAGTATAAATTCTTAAAGACCAGACATCACTTCTTGTAACTTAAGCCTTTTTTCAAAATAAGAAAGCTCACTTTAGACCAATGACCCCTTACTTTCATGGTTAACATATAACAAAGTTCATTAAGAGCACTTCTCATAAGGAGTGGTCTCAAAATGGTTAAAATTGTTCTCACGTGTTTATCATCTTGTTTAGTCATATAGAGTAGATTGTCTTAATTTTCATTTCAATTATGTGAACAATAAGAAACAAAATGGTTTTATAAAAGATCTATCATTTGATTTCTTATTGTTCCAATATAGGAGATTATTCAAGCATAACAAAAGATATATCAAAGTAAATAAACAAGTACAAAATTCAAGGTAAGAAACACAAAATAGATCTACACAAAATATTGATTATATTACTTAAGATGAATCATAATAAATATAAGAAAAAAAACTAAAAGATGTTTCTAAACTTCTACATTGTTAATGCAAAGATACATTATGAAGAAATTTGTGCTCTATAAATAGTGGAGGAATCATAAGTTCACATTAATCTTTGGCGGTTGCAATATGCATTAACGAAAACAACTATTTTAGTAGCTAATTAGTAACACAATCATGTTCCCAACACAAAATGCCCATATTACATGCTCGCATAGTTGGTCTCGTCCTGAATTTTGGATTTTTTTTCTTCATATTTTCTCGTCCTTGTCCTTGACAACACGAATATGTTATGTATCAACATTACCTGACATTTATTATTATTATTTTTCTCTTTGTCAAATTTGTCTTGATTAACTTAAACCTATTTACTCCGTTGTTTGTCCATAGTTTTTCTTTGATCAATATTATCCTTTAAAAACTCAACATATTATTTTATTTATGAAAGCACTATCAAACAAAAAGTAGGAAAAAGTTAATAAAATCAAACAAAATGTATTAAGTTATTATAAAGTTAAGAGGTAAAAAGTTATTTTATATGTCATCAATTTGTCGTGGTTTGTTGTGATTCTCGTGGTGATTGAAACTTGATTGTTATCAATCCTTCCTAAGGTTATTAGTGATAAAATCCTAAATATTCAACCTCTCTTGGTAGCAGCTAGAATTCCCAAATTAGATTTGAAAGTAATGGTCAGTTTTCTATTATAAGTGCTTAGAAGAATATTATTTCTTCTCAATAACATATGATTCATCTTGATCCATTTTTTCTCATTGTTGCTTATTGGAAGGGTCGTTCAAAGACCCATGCACACCTTTGGAAATTTTATCTTTGTACACTTCTCAAGACATCATAAAGACAAAACTGAGGTATGTCTCATTATCCTATACCAATTTTCAATCTGATCCTGAAACTCATGCATGCGTTAAGAGAAGGTAAAATTGTTAAAACATTTGGGAAGGGTTTTATTAAGAAATATGTCTATTATAATTTGTCATGGCTAGATCATGATTGAATTATGTGACATTTATCTAGTGAAAAAGGGGAAACACCTCTTGGAAATGGTTAACCATCTTTAGTATTGCTGTGAAAGTTTTATGGAAGGATAGGAATAAACTCATCTTCTCTTAAGAGTCTTCCATAGAAGAATGTTTATATGTTAAATTTTGTTATTATACCCATTCACTTGGTTTTCCTTCTAACGAGGGAAATTTTTCTTTGGTGTAGTTAGGGCAGAGATACATGGAGGACAAGGGGTGGCCATGGCCGCCTCAAACATCTCAAATTTATTTCATAAATAGTATTTGTTGCAATAGAAAGAATATACTTGCTAAGTAACGCAAAGACAAACCCTTTATTTTGGAATTTTGAAGTTAAGGTTTCAAGTCCTTTCAAAGCTAATATGGTTATTTATGAAACATTTATTATATATTCTAAAGCATACATTGTGTCCCCATATGAAAAAATTCGCACTCAACCACTAGGTGTAGTTGTATACTTTCTCTAGGAATACTTGAAGCGCCGCAAAAAATACAGAGTCGCCACCGGATTTTATTTATTCTAAAGGAAAGGGAAAATAGCGATAAAACCCCAAATGAGAGAAACGGTCTCGCAACCAAGAGCGGATTCAGAATTCGGTTATGCAAGGGGAAGATATTAACACCCCTCACATCCATGGTACTCCATGAGAACCACTTGCTCGTATCAAATGCGTATGGATGTTGTTTGTCTGTAAGTTTCTTGCTATTGGGAATGAGATGGGGGAGAAAATAAGTTTTAAGTTAGTGTGCTCGTCAAGGATTTGGGCCATCGTGCCTACGTATCCCCATACGTGCAATAGGGAAGTCAGACCTTCGTAGTTCAGCTTAAAAATGTAGTATTTGTTTGGTTGTTTTTACTGAACAATATTAACATTTGCGTGCTATTGTTCACTTGCTTGTATACTCTGTCATGGGAGTGGAAAGTATTTGCTTGTTTACGGTAAAATGGATACGCTTGGTTCGCACTTTAGCAGTTAAACATTACTTGCTCGCACATGGAGGCTTAAGCTTCGCTCACGGTAGAACAGAAGTAACACGTCCTTATTGAGAAGTTTTGAAGAGAAGTCCCTAAGGCAAAAGATGATTTGATTTGTTGGGGTCGATTTTATGTACGGAGACAAGCATCAGACCCTTGGCTAGATATAGTCAATGATCCAATAACTCGGGAGTTGAGAGGACAATATTGTCCTAACCATTCTTTTTTCATCCAAAAAAGATATTTGAATTGTGAAAAGAATTTGACAAGTCTAATCATTGGAACTTAGAGGGAGACAAATCTCTAACCCTTGACTAAGTACAGTCAACAATCAGAGTACTTGAGAATTGAGAGGACAATGGAGTCCTAACTATTCTTTTTTTCCTCATAGCACTTAGATCTAACTTGTTTGAATCATTAGATGTTTTAAGGGGGAAAGTCAAGTGTCGGGTCCTCAGGCTAGGTACGGCCGACAAGTCAATTAATTGAATGTTGTGTACAAACATGTACACCTCATTTAGCGTTCCAATTTGTTATGAAAATGGTTTTGAAAAAGGTACTTGACGTTAGATCAAACATTTGAATTTATGATCAAAAGTGTGTGAAGAGTGGAGGAGAGAGATAGAATGAAGATGAGAATAGAATGGAGGGGGGTGTTAGAATGGGTTTGAGAAAGGAATGGAGGAGGGATGTGAGTAACGGATCATGGAGTGGATGGAGAATGTTTGACGTTGGACCAAACATTTATGTTGCAATGGTGTGAGTTTTATTCGAAAAACAACTTGACATTAGATCAAGTACCTTTTGTTTCTTTTGAAATGCTTTGTTTATCATTTTGTATTTTATCTTTGTTATTAACATGCATGGTCAACTAACTAGAAAGCAATAAATCTAAGATATTATATGACTATGGGGTGGGGTAACATTTGACCCACAATTGGGGGATGGATCCACACAATACAACATAAAGGAATGAAAAGAAAATACAAGTTACAAACTATTATACTATGTACCATGCCTAAAGCATATAAGTGGCATGGTATTTCAAACAATACAAAGTTATTGAATGAAAATGAAATGGTTAGGAGGCTAGCTAGGAATGAACTTGAATCTCCAAGTCACATGCGGACACTAGACAACAAACGAGTTACCATGAGATTAAGTCAAATGAATGAGAATGATGCAACAATATGTAAGTACATACAATGGTTAGAATCGATTCAAAAAGGTAATGGATTAATCAATGAAAGGCAATCAAAGATCTACCATATGATCATAGCAAATGAAATTAGACATATAAAGTATTCATCACCTAAATTGAAATGGGATTTTCAATTTACAATACGATCATAAATCGGTCCCAATTCTTCAATTTTTATCGTCGCTGATGTGTTGTGCACGTTTCATCATGTTGTTCTTATTCGGTTTTGCCATCGGCGGTGAATATTGAAGCTTTTCCACTCGTGCATTGCTGATTTCGATGAAGATCGAGATGTTATTGCGGGATGATGCTCCCTTTCAACTTCCCGTTATGATTCATTGTGAAGCCTTCATAGGAGATTTGTATGCTTTCGCCGTTATTCCCTTTCTTCAATCTGCATTCGATTTCTCCTTCTTCCAAAACACGATTCTGATTTTGCATTTGGGTTTTCCGGTTCCGTACCCGTTCGGGTTGTGAATGAAAGGTTGGTTTTATGCAGGTTTTTGAGGGAGTTCGAAGTTGTGTAGAAGTTTGTTGGAAGGTTTATTGAATTGGTTGGAGAAGTTATGCAGGATGGTGAACAATGGAGGGTATAGGTTGTTCAGAGTTGGTTGAGGGAGTTTGTTAGCAGGTTCTGTTAACAGTTGGGCGGTTGAAGAGTTGGTTAGGTGGTTATCAGAAATTGGTTGGAGGTTCTCTTTGAAGGAATTCATTTTTGCCGTTGGAGATTCTTGTTGTATGAGGTTTTGTTTCGATCTGTTTTTATGGTTAGGAGGGTGGATCGATTCTGTTAGAAGGAGAAAGAATGGTGGAGGGTTGACTATATGGCTTTGGGAGAAGCCGTTTCAGGTAGTTCTCTCTCCTTCTGTGAGATTATGTTATCTTTTTATGTAGGTTTGAGCGAGAGCTTTTTATTCCATTTTCGAATCTGTTAAATTCTGTTCTTCTACCTACTGCTTTTTCTTTTTCTTTTTCTATTTTCCTCTAGTTGAGAGGGTAATTGAATTGAGAGAAGTAAGGGTTGGTTGAGGTCTGGTTTTGTTGAGAGGGAGAAGTTGTTAGTTAACTATTATTCGGTTCAAAAACTTTGTTATAGGATGGTTGAAAAATGCAGTTAGAGAGTTGATTTAAATTGGTTATGCTGCCAGTGATATGTTGTAGTATTATGCAGGTTTTATAACCGGTTGGTTTCCATTTTAAGGTTGAGTCACATTGTGTAGATAGAGTTCTGAGTTGGAGCACTTTTAATAATGGGCCTTTTTGTCGCAATATATGTGCAATCATCCAGAGGAGGAGGTAATACATTCCCTGAGTGTCGTTGCATATTAGTTATGGCACCAGTGATTTGTTAAACTCTAGTGTAAGCTGATATTATTTCATCTTTTGTACAACTATCTTCTTGAGAGCCAACCTTATGCAAATATAGACAATCGGGGTTTTATGCGAGGTGGACTTCGGAGCCATGCACGACAATGTTTTGTGCTTCCAAAACAAGCCCTTAAAGGTTTGCCTTCCTAAACAAAATCCATGTACATTTTGAATACACTGAATTGCTTCCTTCAAGTCTCTGTTCAGCCTGTCGACAAGGTGATGGAAACAATAGTCGTGGTAGCAGTTTACGAATATCTCCAAGACAACGACCTTTTTTTTGGCCCATTCTAAAAATTTGTAATCTGTTTAGATGTTGATAAAGCTGATTTCAGCTCCTGCAGAAAACAATGCCAGTCGGCCTCAATTTCGGCATCTACAACAACAAAGGCTACATGACAAATGCCACCATTTCCATCGACAAAAATTGCAGCTGATAATTCTCCTTGACACTTTGAGTTCAAAGGAGTTCTGCCAAGGAAAATGAGGCATGAAATGATACAAAATGATGATGGAAACTTGAGTCCTCCTTCGTCGTGAATGTGGCGGAACTTCCTGGATTTATCTCTTTTATTTTCTCATTGAAGAATGGCAATTGAGTGTTACTCATGTGTGTACTCATGCACACTTGGATCTTTTTTGATTGTTTTTAGGTGTTGTTAATGTTTCATGTCATGTATAGGTTAGGTTAGGTGATGGTTGGTTTGAATTTGAAATGGATTGTATGGCTATGTGTTGATTCATGTATTTGAAATTATGTGGTTCAGCATGTAACGTGAAACGTTGTATGTAATGGGCATTGCCACTTATTGTAGCTTGTGTGATAATAAACTTACCCATGATATGCTATGTACAACGATTCCTATGCAAAAGAATTGTAAACCCCTTGTTTAATCAATTTTAAAATCTCTTTTGTGACATGCTTGTATGACATTGTTATATGGATTTGTGCTTTACTAGATGAATTCATGTAAAAAGGAACAAAAATATCTTCATGAACCCAAAGAATTACCATGGCCTAACATGATTCAAAAATGGGAAATGAGAGATTGAGGCTAAGATTGGGATAGGGATTTAGGGTTCTTGGGTTTGGATAATTTGGGTTGATTTTGGTCAAAGTTGACCAAAAAGTCAACTGTTGACCAAAGTCAACATTTCCATCTTTTTTTTTGTAATTTCTCATGTAATGGACATTGTAATGATTGTAATTGACCATATGAATGAAGTTGGATTGGTTTTTGAATTGGATTTGATATTTGAAATGAATTTGATGATGAAGTTTAATTTGGAGGGAATATGACTTGAAATTAATTGAGATGAACAAAGGCTATGACTTTTCAAGATTTGCAATGGTTTGAAATGACTTTAAACATGAACACCAAGATGAACTAGGGACATGCTTTTTTAAACGATCTTTGGAGAAACCAAATCAAATACTTTTGATAAATTTAATCATGAGGCTCATATGCATATGATAATGCATGAACCACACGGACCGAAATAAGCAATGGACTAAGATAAGCAATGCATCAATGCAAACACGAATCCATGACCAAAGACCTAGGAATTCGAAAGTACCATAGGCTTAGAATCGGAGCCAAAGGTCCAATGGAATGAAGATGAGAGAATGGCCCATGACAAATCTTAAATCAACCAAAAACCCTAGAAAGGACCAAAATGTACAGCGAATATGACCTAACCAAAGATCCAAACATCAATGGCATGAATATGAATTTATGAACAATGGCTAAATGGGATAACACAAGACACATGAGCAAGCTATGAACATGAGGAAATGATCAGATGAAATTCATGGGGCCATGAATTTGGACTAGAACCAATGGTCACAAACAAAAGATGCACATGGAAAAGTATGAGCTCGATGGAACCCAAAACCAAAGGAGGCAACATGAATGGCTAACGAACAAGGTTGTAAGATGAAGTTTGACCAAGCAAAATCAAGCACAATGGGTGATGAAGAACAAAATGAGGTTAGGGTTTATGTAAACATCATTAAGTGAGGATCCCTAGATTAAGGTTTTGCTTCGCCAAGAAGTCACAGTTGAATCTCCAAAGTTGACGTACGTACACAAGCTCCAAGAGATACCTTTGGTTAGGATTTGATTGTTTGAGATACCTTTAGATGTAGAGAAACCCCATTTTCCACTAGGTGCAAGCACAAAGCTAGGAATCCAAGATACTTGTCCTCTTGTATTGGACCATGATTATGCAAATGAAATAAAATGTCTATAAGGCTATGCATATGATTAAGGTTAGTGACCTAGATGAACTTTGTGAAATGTAGGGTGAATTTTGGGGTATGACAATACTACAACTATACTTTTCCACAACATCCGAGTGTTGAATGTGACCTATGGTATAACGTGATTGTTGTGAATCAATGTCATCTAGAATAAATAAAAATATTAAAAAGATTGAGTTTCTTGAACAAACACAAGAAACCCTATTAGATTTTACGAAAGAGAGAACAGAAGGAAGAAGAAGAATAAGGATTGGTTATAAATGTTTTACTATTCACTTTCTCTATTGAGATTAAATTATTACAAGTGAATATCAACAACCTGAGAGAAATAGTCTATTTATATACTACTAAGCTAACTTAATCAATAAGCAAACTTAAACAACTGGACCCAACAGACTGGCCCAATTCGACATGCTAGCTTAAACATTAAGCTAACAAATTTTGATAGCATGCTTGAACAGACTTCGACTACACCACAAACAACTTTGTCAAACCATGAAGTTGTCCTTTTTGAGGCTAGATTTTGATCCAAATACCACAAATATCCACCTTGAAACAAAATCTACACTAACAAGGGAACAAACTAGATTTTATCATGTAGCTTTATCAACTGCATACAACGGACACTTGCTACTTGGAAATGTTTTGGTGATCCTATCAGCAACATTGTCATCAGTCGAAACTTTCAGTACATGGACTTCTCCATGCTCTATTATCTCTCTGATAAAATGCAGCCTCACATCAATATGTTTGGTTCACTCACGATAGGCTGAATTCTTCGACGAGTGTATTGCACTTTGACTATCGCATTTAACAGCGATGGCTCGACCTCGAAGTTTCAGCTCCTTAGCAAAACCTTAGCAAAAGTTTCATCCTTGGTCTTTTGGATGAATATTCATAACTTTCTGGAATAATCATCAACTACGGATAGGAAATACTTTGCACCTGAGTGCGAAGGATTCCTTGAAGGCCCCTAAAGATCAACATGAATGTAATCAAGGGATCCATGTATTCTTTGTTTACCTTTGTTAAACTTCACCTTACAGAATTTACCAAATACACAAGGTTCATAAAACTCCAGTTTTTCGACCTTGTCACCATATATAAGATTTTGTTTCGATAATTTGACTAGGCCTATTTCACTGACATAAGTAAGTCTCTTGTGCCATAGCTCAGTCTTCGACACAGGTTTTGTGGATACCACATCTGCTGAACCACTTACAACCTCAGCCTCAAGGGTATACAAGCCTTGTTTCTTTACGCCTCTCAAGACTTCCTTCTACCCCTTCATTACCCTTATGATACTTTGCTCTCCTTTAAAAATATACTTTCTTGTCGATTTCACCAAGAGAAATCAAATTCCTCTTAAGATCAGGTACGTACCTGACATTAATCTATAGCCTTATTGACTTATCACGGAGCTTGAATCTCATATATCCAATTCCTGCAATCTTGCATGCTTTATTGTTTTCCAACAACACTGACCCACCATCTTGATCACATAATTCTTCAAACGCATCTTTGTTTGGAGTCAGATGCCAAATATAACTTGGATCCATAATTCACTCCTTGCTAAAGTCGTTACTTGAAACCACTGGGATATCATATGATTCATAATCATCTTGTACAATGATTGCATTACCATTATCCTTTCCACCATGATTATTCAGCCGATCAATGCACACCTTTCTTATATGACCATCCTTATTACAATGATAACTCCTAATTGTAGGAGCATTACCAACATAAGAATTATGTAGAACTTTACCCTTATTCTTCTCAAACCTACCATCTTTTCTTCAAGAATTTCCCCTTAACGGAGCCTTCACTAATAGAAGATGGCTTGTGCTCCTTTCGTTTGTTCAAGTCCTTAGAGTACAAGGCTGATTGAACATCTTCAAAGGTCAATGAATCTCTTCCATACAATAAAGTTTCTTTGAAATGAGTATGAGACTTATGTACAGCACATAACAACAACAACACTTGATCTTCATCATCCATCTTAACCTCAATATTCTAAAGATCAAGAATCAACTTGTTGAACATACCCAACTGCTCAGTAAAGACTCTGTCTTCACTTATCTTGAATGAATACAAAGTTTGCTTCAGGTAGAGACGATTTTTCAACGATTTCATCATGTACAAACCTTCAGGTTTCATCCATACACCAACTACAATTTTCTCCTGCAAAACTTGTCGGAGAATCTTATCACCAAGGCTCAATACAATGACGTTGTGGGCTTTCTCGATCATCGTCATCTTATCCTTCTCCATTAGGGAAACATCCATTTTCTCTGATCCTTCCAATGCTTCTAACAAACCCCGTTGAAACAGTAAGGCTTGCATCTTCATGCACCACAAACCGAAATCATTCACATTGCTGAATGTCTCAATCTCATACTTTGTTGTTGACATCTTATTCTCCATGATCACCACGCCAATTTGTTGTGAATCAATGTCATTTAGAACAAATCAAAATATGAGAAAGATTGAGATTCTTGAACAAACATAAGAAACCCTATTAGGTTTTACGAAAGAGAGAGAAGAAGGAAGAAGAAGAATAAGGATTGGTTATAACTATTTTACTTCACTTTCTCTATTAGGATTCAAAGATTATAAGTGAATATCAACAACCAAAAACTCTCTCAACAACCTAAGAGAAACAGTCTATTTGTATACTACTAAGCTAACTTAAGCAACAAGCTAACTTAAATAATTGGGCCCAACAGACTGCCAAATTCGACATGCTAACTTAAACATTAAGCTTACAAATTTTGAAAACATGTTTGAATAGACTTCGACTACACCATGCATAACTTTTGTCGAACCATGAAGCTATCATTGTCAAGGTTAGAGTTTGATCAAATACCATAGTGATTAATCAAGTTGAGTTAACAAATTCATAATTATCTAGCTCAGTTTTGTTAATTAAAACAAAACTTAAATGATGTTTATTTTATGTTTGAATTTTAGTTGTTTAATCTTTATTTTTGTGCATTTTTACTCCCATTTGTGTGTTTTCTCTGAGTTTCAGGTGAAAAGGCATGGAAAAAATATATTTAGTATCCTAACATCATAAGTAACAAATCTAATGTTGTACATTTTTCCAGAATTAATGATCTTAAGGGTCAAAATAAATCATGAGACTAGTGGTACAAAAAATGAAATAAATAAACAAATAAGCATACCAAAAATAAAGAAACAAGGAAACAAAAATAAATGGTCCCAATGGGACTTGAACTGAGGTCTTGGAGTTCAAAAACATGTTGCAAAACCAGCTAGGCTACAAGCTTTAAAAGGTGACAACCAAAAGATGGAAGGAACTAGGTCAAAAGGCTTAGTCAGTTAAACTAGGGTTTACACCTTTTTTGAATTGACTACATTGAGTATCTGAACAAACCTAATAATCTAGGGTTTTGGGAGGCCTCAAGATGGTTTTAATAGGTTAATATTGAATCATCTTTGAGTTATTTTGAGTGGTTAAAGTTTGTTTGGTGGAAAATTTGGGTTAGGAGGCCAATTTGTTGATGATTTGAGCTTGATCCTTAGGGTTTTGAGTCACCACAAGTTGCCAATCCACATTGATGAACTCCTAGGGGTTTGATTATATGCTTAAACAAGTTTCAACCATTTCAAAGTGATTCATACTCCTCTATTAGGGTTTTGAATCCTTGAACAATTGCTTGCTAGCTCCAAATTAGGGTTTTGAATGATCTAGAGCAATCAAACCCTAATCAGGCGTATCCCTTGATATCTTGATGTCCATTTGAGTTAAGTTTGACCATGTGAATTTGTTGATGAAAACTTCCTTTGGATTGAGGAGATGCTTGAGGGAGGGTTTGACCATGCCAGGTCAAACCTCTTAAAAGAGATGATGATGAATCAAGACTCCTCTCTTTGTGTAGTCTTTGCATTTGATAAGCCTCTAGCTCTTGAAGTGATTACCTCCTTGCATGACGGGTTAGAGGACATGTTAAGTCCAAAACCTTAATCCTCACAAGTGTATGAAATGATGAGGGATCAAGTTGGGTGAGTCAAAGTCTCAGGAAGCAATCAGTGTGAAAACCCTAGGTATTGTATTCCATGAACCAAGTTGTGACTGGCCATGCTTGATGTCTAAAAGTGATATGATGTTATGATATGCATAATGATATAATAGATGTATGATATGGATGGATAGATAGTAAAAGAGAGTAGGGTAAAAATGAGGGTATGACACCATGCAACATCTGAAGCCTTTGTACATTTGGGCTAAAGTAAATGGCGTGGGGATCAACAAAGTGTTGGTCGAATGTCAGGCTAAATGGCTTCGACAACCAGTATTTGACTGAAAACAAAATACTGGAAACCTTGGAGGCCGAGTCTCAACAAATACTGGTTGTCAAATCCATTTAGCCTGACAACTCTTGGGCAGATCAATCTGGCTTTACTGGCCAAACAACAACTTCAGAAATCTGAAGGCTATATGAAATTTATGATTATGAGCCTTTGGGTTTCAAAAAAGACCCAATAATATTGACCAAGAAAGTGCAAGCGCGAGATCCATTGGAAGAGATCGACTTGGGAGATGGGATGACAAAAATGCCGACTAACATTAGCGCCATAAATGACCCTCACCTGAAAGCGGAAGTAACCAAGGAACTAAAGGAGTACGGAGATTGCTTTGCATGGGACTAGGATAAAGTTCCTGGACTCAGCCGTAATCTAATTGAGCTAAAGTTGTCAATCAGACCTGACAAGAAACTAGTGAAGCAGACCCTATGCAGGTTCACGCATGAAATCCCGTTGAAGATTAAAGTTGAGATTTAAAGGTTGCTCCGGAATAAGTTCATCAGGCCTGCCAGGTATGTCGAATGGCTTAATAATATTTTTCCGGTTATTAATAAAAATGATACCCTTACAGTTTGCATAGACTTTAAAGATCTTAATGCTGCTACTCCTAAAGATGAATATCAAACTCATGTGGCTGAGATATTAGTCGGCAGCTGGATTCGAATATCTCAGACTCCTTGATGGATACTCTAGTTACAACCAAATTTTCATTGCAGAGGATGATGTAGCAAAATGGGGTTTCGATGCTCAGGGGTCTTAGGCATGTACGAATGGGTGATGGTGTCATTTGGCCTGAAGAGTGTCGGTGCTACGTACTAGAGAGTAATGAACTTGATGTTTCATGACTTTATTGAAACATTCATGCAAGTGTACATTGATGACATTGTCATCAAATCTTCGTCCAACGATGGTCACCTCGACCACCTTCGACAATCGTTTGAAAGGATGAAGAAACATGGGCTTAAAATGAACCCATTGAAATGTGATTTTTGTGTTCATGCAGGATTTTTTTTGGCTTTGTCGTCCATAAGAAAGGCATAAAGATAAATTCAAACAAGACAAAAGCCATACAGAATACTGAGTCTCCGAACAGCAAAAAATAACTTCAGTCCTTGATGGGAAAAATCAATTTTCTAAGAAGATTCATTTCAAATCTTAGTGGCGAGACAAAAATGTTCTCACCACTGCTACGATTAAAGAAAGAAGAAGGTTTCATATGGGAACCAGAACATCAATAAGCCTTATATGAGATTAAGATGTACCTTTCGAAACCTCCAATGTTCTTACCCCCCATAAGGAACAAAGCCATGAAACTGTACATTTCTGCATCTGACTCGACAGTTGGGATTATGTTGCCCCAAGAAGAAGATGCTGGTGTCGAGAGAGCCATATATTATTTAAGATGAATCATGAATGATGTTGAGACTAGATACACTATGGTAGAAAAATTATGTTTATCTTTATACTTTTCTTGTACCAAACTCAAGCATTATATAAAATCTTTGGACGTGATTGTTTATTCACACTGTGACATTATTAAGCACATGTTGTCGAAACTAATTTTACATAGTAGAGTTGGAAAATGGGCATTAGCCCTGATTGGATATTCTTTAATTTATGCACTTTTAAAGGCCATGAAAGGTAAAATTATTGCTGATTTCATAGTAGATCATGAAGTAATATAAATAACATAGAACTATATTGAGTTCCCGACATGGAAACTATATTTTGATGGTCCACCCATTCCACGGGAACAAGTGTAGGGATTTCTATTATGTCCCCAGAAGGAATTCCCATAAAGTATGACTTCAAGATCAATGATCATTGTTCCAATAATGAGATTGAATATGAAGTCTTAATCACGGGTCTTACCATACTATTAGACTTGGGGGCAACTAGAGTCGAGATCAAGGGTGATTCTGAATTGGTAATCAAACAATTGACAAAAGAATACAAGTGTATTAAAGATAACTTATTGATATACTTCGTCAAGGAAAATTCAATGCTTAAACAATTTGAAATTGTGGACATTGAACATATGCCATGAATACGCAACCAAGAGGCCAATGATTTGGCCCAAGTAGCCTCAGGCCACAAGGTAGATAAGAGAAAATTAAAGATTTTGATTGAAGTGAAAGATAAGTTGGTGTCGACTAGCGTCATCTGACCAGAGTTGTCAACGCCAAAATTGGTGGGGGCATAAGAGATACCATAGTTTTGTGAAATTTCTTTTAAAACTTTTTTCATCGACAACATAACAGATAATGATTGGAGAAAGGAAATTCCTGAGTTCCTTAGAAACCCAACAAGAATAACTTATAAAAAAATAAAATATAAGGGGTTAAGTTGCATCATTATTGGTAATGAGTTGTTCAAAAAGACTCCACAAGAGGTGTTACTCAAGTGCATTTGTGAGAGCTAAGCCTATTTGGAATTTTTTTACACTCGCAACAGATCATGTAGCGCTCACCAAGTAGGCCACAAAATGAAATGGTTGTTGTGTTAATAAGGGGTATACTGGCCCACCATGTTGAAAGATTATATTGAGTTTGCTTGAGGATGTCAAGAGTGTCAGAAATATGGAGGAATAAAACATGTACCCACAAACGAATTACATTCGGTCACCAAACATTGGCCATTCATGGGATGGGCATTAAATCTAATAGGAGAGATCAAGCCATCATCCTCTAAAAGCCATAGATATGTCCTTGTGGACACTGATTACTTTACAAAGTGGGTCTAAGCAGTACCTCTAACAAATGCCGAGCAAGATACAATGATTGACTTCGTACATAGTCAAATCATGTGTAGATATGGGACTCCTGAAACCATAACAACTGACCAATGCTCAGTTTTAGTTGGTAGAACAATAATGGAGTTTATTACAGAGGTGGGGACTAAATTCCCAACGTTGACTCCTTATTAAGCACAAAAGAATGGCCAAGTAGAGGCTACCAATAAACTCATCATAAGCTTGATAAATAATCACATAGGTAAGAGGCCAAGAAGTTGGCACACAACCTTGAACTAATCACTTTAGGTCTACAGAACCTCCCCCAAGGAGGCCACCAATGCTACGCCTTTTTGACTTACGTTTGGCCACAACCCATTTTTATGTGCAGATATATGCTTATAGTCGATAAGAATTCAAAGGCAAAACAAAATCCCAATTGATCATTTTTGGAATATAATGGATGAGTTGGTCGATTTGGATGAAGAAAGGCTACTTAATCTATATGCCTTAATGAGGAAAAGAAGAGGATAACTGAAACTTATAACCAAAAGGTTAAAGTTAATGTGTTATATGTCGAAGATTATGTTTGGAAGGTTATACTCCCTCTCGACAAGAAGGATAGCACTTTGGGGAAATGGCCACCCAATTGGGCAGGACCTTTTAAGGTTAAACAAGTTTTTTTCAACAATGCATACGAAATTGAAGAGTTAACCTCTGATAATCAAACGATACAAATAAATGGCAAATACCTAAAGCAATATATGCTTCAAGAAGTCAATATCACAAAAGGAAATTAGAACTTGTAATGTCATTAATTTGGCCTAAATGACAATATTATAAAAAAACACCGAAGTGGCAGATAACACAAGACCAAAAAGGAAGGAAACGAGATATTATAAGCTCAACCTAAACAAGAGTTTTAAACTAGGGAGTTCGTCTTTTATCTCAACTCCTAAAAATAGGATTTGGTCTGGTCGAGCTTCCGGTCGATATGTCGTTCCAAATATTTCAGTCTGGCTACTTCAGCCTCTAACTACTTAGCAACCGTGAAACATTCCAAGCCAGCACTGGAAGCTTCGTCTAACTTTTGCTCTACATAATCTAAGTCTGGTGTTACCATTTTGGCTCACTCGGCCTGTGTTGCTTCCAACTTCATATGCAACCAGTTCATCTATTGAGTCTAGGAGAGGGTGTCGGCATCAAAGGTGGCCAAATTTTGTTTAGCTTTAACCTTTTCCTCCAATCTGGCGACAAGAGTGCGAGAATCGAAAACCAAACGACGATGGTCAAGCAAAACGCACATCCTCAGTGTGATAAGGTTGCAACTTTCCTGCTTTTGTCTTGTAACCTGTACAACTTGCTCTAGCAAAGGTTCAAGATCTAGCACAATGTCGATAATTCGACATGGGACGTCAAGTTTTCTCAACTTCAATAATAACCCTTGAATTTCAAACAATATGAGGGGGTTCATCCCTAACAGCTTGGAAGAGATCAATGCCAACTAGTTTGGATATAAGTTGCCCAAACAACTCATCATATTGGTCAATCGGACTAACAAGTGAGTTAGGGAACAAGACCTCTAAATTCTCGATGATTCTCCTAAAGGCCTCAACTGGATTTTCCACTTCAGCAACCTTAGGAGTATCTTGGGTGGAAGCAGACATTTTACTTGCACTTCCAGCTGATTGCGACCCAAGAGTCGGGGAAGAGTGAGTTTGTTAAGAGAACACATTCCGGAGAGGAGATTGTCTAAGGTCGGGACCTGCATCCAAGGAAGTATCCTTGACACGGAAATCCTTTGAATTCCCCCCAGGAAAGATAGCCCTCATAAGAGCCTTAGGAAACATGGTCCTAGTCTGCTGGTTGGTAGGAGAAGGCACAATCCTTGACTCGTTGTTAGTCACCATGGAAAACTCCAAGGTCTTCCCACTAGTTGGTCCCCCGTGGGTGACGAAACTACTATTGCTGGAATCACTTTGCATCTCATGAGAAGGGGCGATGGACTAAGGATTATATGAAGGAATGATAGTTGGGAGGTTGGAAATTTTGTCAATCTCATCTGGGTTAACCAATTAAGGATGATATCTTTCAATAGAGGTGCTTATAGCCTGTCAAACGAGTGATGTAAACATTAGCCAAGAAATATAGGAGAAAAGAGTGTGCAACACCTTTTCTTCCTCAAGACGAGATGGCGAAGTAGGGGTCCCAGTCATGGTCTAAGGTTGCCCAAAAAGATGGCCTCTCAGCATTATTCTATACTGAATGGGTGCATCACTGTCTTCGGTGTTCTCCTTGTCGAAGGTGGTAACGCCTTCAGGACTTAACCTCTTCAGTCTAACAGAGGTCTCACATGGGTCTTCAACGACCTTAGAAGGCCCAAGGAAGGCATCAACAACACATACACCATCGTCAGAAACATGTGGGAGACGAACCATGCTCTTTTCTTCACCCTTGCTAGGGTCATATCCTATTTCTTTATGGGGAGTGACAAAATTGGATTGGATAAGCAAAGGATTATGTCATGATAAAAATGAATCAAAAATCAAAGTTTGAACCAAAGTATCATCATTTGAAGAGGTAAGGTCGATATCATCTAAATCTCATGTGTGCGGCTTCCTCCCAGAGGTAGAGGGTCCATGCATCATCCTTCCCTAAACAATTATTTTCAAGTTAGAAAATCCCGAGATAAACGAATTTCTTTGGAAGATTAAGAACTTACTTTTCCAGTTAGCGAAATACTGGTTCTTAGGGAGCCACTTGTAAAATTGGTTGGATTCTTGGGGAGGTCTACAAAATGAATGATATGCATCGAATAACATGATGGAAAAAAAGATTGAACATTCTTAACCCGTATACCTTTTCCCCTGAGAGTGGAGAATGCGTCGATTAGATGTTGGACCATCATTGTTTGGTCAAGTACAAGGGATAAATGTTGAGCCCACCAATCTTCAAACTCCCGAGTACAATGATAAGAAATGGTGTAGTCGAAGGCGTGAAAGAAAACTTTTTTCTACTTATAGAATAGACAACTGCCTTTGAGCCATCGCTTAGTAGCTATATCAACTATACATAAGAAGGTTTTGGCATTCGGTATAAGACACTTGTAGAGTAGTTGGATCAACCCAAACTCCCTAGCCACTAAGTTAAGCTGGTAACGAGCCACCCTCAAACCAATAGTTATAGTGGTAAGCCTCATCCATAAAAGGGTGGGATTGAAGTACGCAAACAAAAATTTCTTAATTTCATCTTGCTCTCTTCGATATTGGTTAGGGTAAGGTTTCCTGAACCAGTCAGGATCGCATTGGAGATTGGCAAAAGGGGCCATCGACATGGTGAAGTTTTACACCGATAAAACATCAGAAAGTAGCCTTAAAAGATGTTAAGGGAGACAACCTTCTCATTGTCCAAGGTAAGCTTAGCTAAGTGATGGCCTTCGATCCCCACTCTCAAGTTAGGAGGGATTACTTGCTTTGAGGAAGATTCAAAAATGGGTTTAGCCACAGTTGCAGAAGCCATATAGGCCCACCAATTTATAGGTTGTCGGGGTTTTCTGGCCTCACCATATCAGCGATAGCCAAAGCCAGAGATTCGTAAAGACCCATGAGAATTAGTTGGCTCATGCATATTCTCTTGCCTTTTTAGAGCTAGGTTGCAAGGGCCGCGTATTTTTTAGCCACCTTAATGTATCAAGCGCATAATACATACATCGACAACTAGTAGGTAAGAAACACGATGTGTTCGTGCGCAAAAACATCGCGGATGGTCTGTCGATGATCCTCTATGAAAGAGTTGTACGTCGGCCTAGAAAAGGAGAATGAATGATCAGTTATGGTAACCTTTACAGGATCAAATTCCACCCCCATTGGACAAAGGCTAGTTATAGTAGCTATGTCAAAGAAAGCGGGAGTTATCATCTCGCAAGTGTTAGATCCCAATTTCGATGCCCATATAAATTAAGAGAATAAAGTTTCATGTGAAGATGTTTTGACAAAACTATGCGTTTGAAGTTCTAGTCGAAGATGTCTTGGTACAAGGGTAAAGATGTTGCGTGGACTTAGAAATATTTTTAGTAGTTTAAGGTGTTTTTCGACAGAGACGTCATCGGTTGTGGTTCGATGAGGGATTCAAATTCAAATAAAGGAGGGAACTTTTGTTCTTATCTAAACTGTTGAAAATACACGTGGAGCATAGTGGATATTTACATGCATGCAAAGCGCCACTTGTCTCGATTTGGTGGAAAGGCCGTTAGAAGTGGTTACTTTAATTAGCATAAATAAGAGGTCTTAGTGTCAGGATCATGTGTGTTCAAGTGTGTATAAAATCTGTCAATTTTACCAAAGTATTCGTGTGCAAAGAAAGAGTAAATTGAGAAATGTACGTTTGATGTTACACCATTATTTTTTACTTGAATTAATTTAATCAATTCTTTATTTCCAAAATTGTACTTTTACCCAGAAGTTTATCTTTACTGCCATTTACTTTTGATTTACAACATTCTTTTTGCCCTCTTTCATTTTATATTTTCATTAAATCCTTTAACGAATTACTGATGGTATGAACACCGTCAAAGTGTTTATGTTCATTAGAATTCACCTTTAAAAACAGTTAGCACATGTTCTAAGATCAATCAGATCGATCCTGTAAGTAACCAAATATAGTAATTTGGAAGATCAACAGTTTTTTACCAATTTTCATGGTAAACAAATTGGCACGCCCAGTGAGACAGTGCTAACATTTGAAAAAGTGAAATTTTCTTCATTCATTCTAATTCTAGTTGTTTAATCATTTTTTCCTTTTGAAAAATCTGTTCTATGTTACTAAGAAGTGATAAAGTGGCCACAACCAACAAAGATAAACCAAGGAGAATGGCGAATTCAAATGCGCCAAATAACCAAATTCCTCAAAATCTAAACAATAATGTACCACCCCCTTCTTCTTCGACAGGGGCAAACACGACCGTAATACCCGTGTCTAAACCGATACCATCTATGGAAAGTTCGACGCCTGCGTATTCGATTGCCTACACTGAACCCATTTTGACTTACATTGGGCCAAGAGGACCTCCTAACACCCCCCACCAATTGGGAATGTTCCAAACAGGCCTTTAGTACCCCCCCCCCCCCCCCCGGTTTCTCTATGCCTTTTGGTGGTCGAGAATAGCCTTATGGAATGCCAACTTCAGTAATGACAAGTTTATATAACGCTGCTTTGACATTCTCAAAACCAGTGGTTAATATAACCTCCCCATTACAAGGGTCAAGATATGGGGTTATCGTGGGTCTAAATAACCAATCTTTAGGCTTGGGATACCAACACAAATGCCTAACCTTACCAATAATTTTGCAGCGGTGTGGAGGCAGCATGTGGACGAAAGCAACCATGATATGGTCCAAATGCTTACCCAAACATTGACCACCTTATTGAATCCCTTGATTCAAAATATGGCACAATTGAATCAGCAGATGACAACGCAGATGGCGCGAATGGCTGACTTCTTGGGTGTGCCCCAGGCCCATCGAAACCCTCCAAGGGATGTGATAAGGGAAAACCAAGGGGTAACCTCCAAACAAGACCCTACTATTAACCAAATCCCACAAAACTATCTGCCACCAGAGATGGTAAGTTAGGGAGTAGGAGTCGAACCCCCTAGGGCTGAACCACAAATCCCTAGGGAAAGAGAGCCAAGGATAGTAATGGTAAATAGAAACCAAAATAGTGATAATATCATACAACAAATTCGACATGATGATATGGCAGCAAATAACAATTTGGCAGCTATGGTCGAAAGGATTATGGCATGAAATGGGGTGAATTTTGTCATGCGAAGGCCAAATTGTACACCACCTTTGTAGGAATATATCCTACAGACAGATACACCCCCTAGAACGAAAATTCCCAAATTTACTAAGTTTTTTGGGGATACCAATGAATCCACTGTTGAACACGTGGCTAGGTATATAGTAGAGGTAGGAGACATTTCGAACAACGAAAACCTCATGATAAAGTACTTCCCAAGTTCTCTCACGAAGAATGCCTTCACATGGTTTACAACCTTGCCACAAAATTTGATCCACGCTTGGAATCAGTTAGAAAAAATGTTCCATAAACAGTTTTACATGGGGAAAACAAAGATAAGTATGAAGGAATTGGCCAGTATTAAACAAAAATTCACTGAGCCAATTGATGATTATCTAAATAGATTCTGATTGCTCAAAGCTAGGTGTTTTACACAGGTACTAGAGCATGAGTTGGTCGAAATGGCCGCTGGGGGCCTTGACTATTCTATCAGGAAAAAGTTAGACACCCGATATTTGAGAGATATGGCCCAACTGGCTGATAGGGTTCGACAACTAGAATGCTTGAAGGAAGAAAAGGCTATAGCAAATAAGAATAAAAGAGTGGCCTACATCGAATTCAGTAATGATGCCGAAGGATCCAATAATAAGCCCTTAGACTTCGACCAAAATGAATTCGATCTTGCTGAGTTGAAACAGGGGCCACCTTACTCTTGTAAGGTTTTGGCCCCGTCGAATGGAAAAAACCTTATCGAACCAGAAAAGAATGATAAATTTCCTAAGAAAACTTACACATTCGACATTACAAAATGTGACGAAATCTTCAATTTGTTAGCTAAGGATGGCCAAATGGTAGTGCCTCCTGGTGCTAAAATGCCTCCTTTGGAACAAAGAAAGAAAATAGGATTTTGTAAGTACCATAATTTTTTGGGTCATAAAATGTCTCAATGTTTACTTTTCAGAGATCTTGTCCAGAATGTTATTCAGAAGGGAAAACTCAAACTTGGGGACAAACCCAGAAGCCAAATGAAGATTGACTCCGACCCTCTGCAAGTGGCTAATGCTCATTACACAAAGCCAAATAAAGTTAATATGGTTGAAGTTGCTGATGAATTCAACCACACCATCACCATGGTCGAAGTTACCGAGGACTTCGTCAAGAAAGCTGTCATGGTTAGGGTCTCTGAGCACCTTGACCAAGGATTCCTCAAGAACTTTTTTCAGAAAGTCGTTGAAAGATTCATCAACGAAACCACTGATGGTTTCGACACCAGAGTCACTGAAGATTCCAACTTGATGATAGTAACCAAAGAGACTGTTGATAGTTTCAAACAAATTGATAAGGCTAATGAGGGCCTTCAACTAAAATTCCAGAATTTAGGCATCACTGAAGATGTCGACATGGAGGTCAACATGGTCGAAATCTCCCAAGAATCCTCCATGGAAGTTGACAACGAGTGTCAACAAGAAGAGTACAATAAAGTAGCCTTCCCAAAAGAAGAGGAGACTCTGATGGATTTCCTCCATAGGTGCCAAAGAAAAAAATCGGAAGTTATGTTATGCCCTCGATGCAGTGTCGTGTTTGACAAATAAGCGGCTCAAAATCTTGGAGGAGTCAGAAGGGAAAAAGACCAAGGGTGCCAGAGAGCCCCTAAGGATCAACAGGATTTTAAGCCTAGAAGGGCCTTCGACCCAAGAAGGTATTTCGATCAAAGGAGGACTTTGGCGAGGCTTGATGAAATGAAATGAAAGGGTCTTGCTGCCAAACCTATCTCCTTCAAGCCCAATGTTGAAGCTTCTAATGGAAAATGGGTGAATCCAGTTGACGGTAGAAAACATGGCCAGGGAAAATGGCAGAACTTTGAAGTAGACAGAGGTTCGTCATTGGCATACCATTAGGAATTCCAGGCTGCCAGAAAAACATCCCACATCTCTGAAAACTATAAAGGAAAAAATCCCATAACAAGGTCGTAATGGAGAAGGGATCAGAGAAGGAGGAAAACATAGAGGGAGGATGAGGAATAGGAAAAAGCTTAATCTAACACCAATGTGCCTTCCAGAAAGAAGGACAAAAAGGAAGTAAGTCTTGTCAAAGGGAAGTTTAACACTCTGGTAGAGGCGACCAAAGAGAAATATGATCGAATGATGGCCAAAGATGAAATGCTAACAAATGACTTCGACTCTGGATCAGAGCCTTCATTGGATATCTTAGTTGGTGTGGTATCAGTGCTGCCCAGAGAATTCGACCAGATAACAGAGGTCGAAGACACTGACATCATCACAGAAAGGGAAATGGCCGCTCATAAACTAGTGTGCTATTATGTGATGAATAATGGTTGCTTAGATGAACAAAATGCTTTCTTCGAGAGACCATATGAGGCAATAAAGAGTCATCTTAGTCCTCTGTTTATTACTAGGAAGGTCGATGACGTCCCAATTAACAAGATATTGGTAGATTACGGCACAACGGTGAATCTGATGTCGCATCACATGTTGAGAAAAATAGGCAAATACAACACAGATGCCAAGCCCCATAACATGGTGCTTTCCAACTACGAAGGAAAGGTGGGTACTACCCTTGGAGTAATCCAGGTCGAGTTAACAGTGGGAACTGTCACCATATCAATAATTTTTATAATTGTGGATGCGAATGGATACATGGTGTTAGAGTTGTACCATCCTCCATGCACCAAAGAATCATCATATTGCGCCCCGACGGTATTGTGGAGAACATAGAAGCAGACCAAGGCTACTTCAAGACTCCTATCAATCATGTCAACATGCGCCAGTTCGACAAACACTTGGACAACATTGCTCCATGCTCCATGGGAGAAGATGATTTTGGATACACGGGAACGTCAGGAGTCGACCCAACAAGTTAGGGAAGCGAATTCAGTGGTGATGACTGAGTTTGAAGCACTAAAAAGGATTTCGACTTACATAGCCGAAAACAACCAACAATTGGCCTTGGAGGCTGAAGTCAAAAACATGGTTGTCAAAGCCAACAAAGAATTTCACCAAAAGGGTCCTAGAAATGACTTTGATCCAGAACCACCTAATAAGGTTCAAGACGAAGATCAAGGCCAAAGATTCGACACTATCTATGATGAAGAGCCTTTGAGATTCGAGAAGGATCTGCTGGCAATAAATATCAAGATGATAACGCAAGATCCACTTGAGGAAATAGAATTAGGAGAGGGCTTGACAAAAAGGCCAAGTTACATTAGCGCCGGTATCAACCCTCAACTTAAAGTCGAAGTGATCCAGTTGCTGAAGGAGTTCAAGGACTGTTTCACGTGGGATTATGATGAGATGCCTGGTTTGAGTAGAGATCTGGTTGAATTGAAGTTGCCAATCAAGCTTGGGAAAAAGCCCATCAAGCAGAATTCAAGGCGATTTGCACCTACAATCCTCTCAAAGATCAAAGAGGAGGTCGAAAGGCTTCTTCGTTGTAATTTCATCCGTACATCCAGGTATGTCGAATGGCTATCCAATATTGTACTTGTCATTAAGAAAAATGGTACTTTGAGGGTGTGCATAAATTTTAGAGATTTAAACACTGCAACCCCAAAAGATGAATACTCAATGCCCGTGGTGAAGATGCTAATCGATTCTGCCATGGGCCATGAGTATCTTAGCATGCTTGATGGGTATTTTGGATATAATCAGATATTCATTACCGAAGAGGATGTCCCAAAAACAGCATTTCAATGTCCTGGAGCCTTAAGCACCTATGAATGGGTGGTGATGCCTTTTGGTTTAAAGAATGTTGGGGCAACATACCAAAGAGAAATGAATTCGACCTTCCATGATTTCATAGAGACTTTTCTGCAAATTTACATCGATGATATCGTTGTTGAGTCTATTTCAGGGAAGAGCCATATAGGCCATCTTCGACTATCTTTTGAAAGGATGAGAAAACATGGTTTAAAAATTAACCCTCTCAAATGTTCTTTTTGTGTGAAGGCATGGGATTTCTTAGGCTTTGTGGTCCGCAAAAAAGGAATCAAAATAAACCAAAATAAGACCAAGGCCATAATGGAGGCGAAAGCTCCATCAATGAAGAAGGAATTGCAGTCACTACTGGGTAAGATCAATTTCCTGAGGAGATTCATCTCGAACCTTAGCGGAAAAATGCAAGTCTTCTCTCATTTGCTTCGACTTAACAGGGAAGGATTCGAATGGGGGTAGGCTCAGCAAAAAGCTTTCGAAAAAATCAAATACCTAAGTCATCCACCAATTTTTACACCACCTTGTAGAAATAGGAGTATGAGATTGTACATATCTGCATCTGACAAGACTTTGGGGAGCATGTTGGTTCAGGAGGATGATAATGGCGTCGAAAGAGCCATTTACTACCTCAGTAAGGCCTTAAATGATGCAAAAACTAGGTATATCTTAGTTGAAAATTTGTGTTTATGCTTGTATTTTTCTTGTACGAAGTTGAAGCATTATACAAAACCAGTTGATGTTTATGTTTCATCTCACTTCGATGTTACTAAATATATGTTGTCTAAGCCAATTTTGCACATTCGAATTGGAAAATGGGCACTAGATTTAACTGAATACTCCTTAACTTACATGTCATTAAAAGTTGTTAAGTGTAAGACCCCAATTTTGTCCCTAAGATCCCTCATGGCATCATATCATATCATTGCATAGCCTCAAGGATCATTGGACACCTTGCTTCCTTCCCTGTGGGTGGGTTATCTTTTTTAGAGTAGTTCTTGATCACCAAGCATTCCTTGCATTCATATGTCATTGCTTTTCTTTTAATCACTAACCAAAAGCACAAAAATATGTCATCTAACCTTTGTCTTGCAGATGAAGCAATAACAGGTCAAGGCAATTAAAGGCATTCATTGAGCAATAGATGGTGGTCATTCTTGAGATTTGGACCCCACAATCATTCACAAGAGTTCATATGAGTTGTGATGTCATTTTGAAACAAAATCCCAAGTGGTAGAGGCTTGAACTTCATCAGGACATCTCCAAGACATCTGAAGACCTGGAAAGTCAACTGCAAAGTCAACTGTGGATTTGGAGGTGGGAAGTGATTAGAAATGCTTCATTCATGTTCAAACAAGTCTCATTTGACATTTCAAACACTCACATTGAAGAATTTGAGGTCCAGTCAAAAATTTCCCAAAATAGAAAGTGACCCATAATTTGAAATTTCCAAAAATGGAAAGGTTTTGGACCAACTTCAACTCAATCTTACATCATCAAAAAAGCTTCAAATGAAATTTTGTTGAACATGAAAGTTGTATATCTTTCTCTCCCATTTCCAAAAAGTCCAAGATCATGAATTTCTAATGTGTGGTTGAGGAGATATAATCGAATCATGGCAAAGTGTGCTTGAAACTTCAAATGGGCATAACTTTTTGAACCAAGGCTCCAATTTTGGTGGTTCTTTTTGCATTTTGTTCATCATGACATGCACTTTCCAAATATCTCATTACATGGCATGAATTTAACTTGCATGATCATATGCTCATTCGTGAAGTTTTTTGAAGGAAAAATTCTAAAATCAATTTGGTTGATCATATGCATGAAATACCAATTCCAAAGTGTGCATGGGCCTTTTTTAAGTGGATTTGGGTCAGAGCAATGCACTGTTCATGCATGCACCTCATGCATGAGGTGAAAACACCAATTTGTGCACACACCTTGCAACTTGCTAATCTCACTTAGCTTTGGCTTAAACATGTTTTCAGAATGATTAGCAAGGCATATATAATGATAATCACAACTGCATTTGGCATTAACAACAGTTTTCAGATCTAGATCTCAAAATCAACCAAAATTTTCTCTCATCAAGAACTTGCAATTTTCTCACACAAAAGCATTTTCTCTTGTTGGAATCATGATCATGAAGCATTTCTGAGCAAGATTGGACGTGGACTTAGAGCAATTCGTGCCATATTTGATCATACATGAAGCTTCAAGGTTCAATGGAGATTTCAAAATCAACTGGATTCGTGCTTGTTTGAGCTTCAATTTTTCCATCAATCATCTCCACAAGCATTATAGAGGAGCTTTGGATCATTACTAGCCTTGGATAGTGCAGTTCAAAGGTTCTGCTCTTCAAGAGGTACCTAAGTTGCTTTAAGTTCATTTGAACTTTACTTCACATTGCTTGTGGTTTGCATACCACTGAGGTATAATTTCTTGATCTTCATATAGTCTGGAAGACCTACTGTTATTGGTAGGCATCTGTCTGAAGCCCTCCTTAAGAGGCAATGCTTGTGATTTTTTAATTTTGTGCCAAGCAGGTAAAACCCTCTTAGGAGGCAATTGGCAGATAAAAGAGATGTGTAATCCATCTTCTGCTACTCAGTGTGTCATTCACCTTGCTCACACCATGTGTTGATGCATTGTGAATAAGAACCCAAGATCTTATAGAGTCAATCATTTGTGGAGAAGAGTTCCTACTTTCTGAACTCCCACACTTTCCATTGTTTAAAGCTCTCCCTGACCAGGGATAAGAGCTATGAGGCACACCCTTCATCTCCATTTCATCTGCTTCACCCTAACTCTCAATGTTAGGGTTAAGAGCTCAAAACACCCCATTTCAGTTGGCTGTAAAGCTTAACCTTGCTTGAGCCTAATTGATTGTGTATAGTGTGTGCTGATTGACTTGTTTGTTTGCTTACTTGATTCATCTGTGCATGTTTGCTTATGTGTGCCTTTGTGCATGTATCTTCATTACTTGTATATCATTTCATAAACATTGTTCATCACTTTGTAACATTTTGTTTTATCCATGGAGGAGGCAAGCATAAGTCCATTGATTGGCAGTTGTTTCCTGTGATATGGTAGGAGACTAGTATAAGTCCATTGATTGGCATCTGGTATCCATTTTGTTTTAGGAGATTGGTATAAGTCCATTGATTGGCGTCTGGTATCCATTTTGTTTTGTGAGATTGGAATAAGTCCATTGATTGGCATCCGGTATCCATCTACTTTGTTCATCTGTTATTTGCTTGGTGCCTATTCCAAAGGAATCACTTGAATCATCTACATATGATCTCAAGAGGTGAACACCTAAGAAGTTTTACTTCCTCACCCTCCCACCTTTTGTTTCTTTAAACCTCCATTTGCATGTTAACCCAAAACTTGAAAACTATTGTGCAAACATTTTCATCTGTTTTTCAAATTAGAAACCTAGGCCCTAAGCCTCTGATTTTTCAAACTCCATTTTCACAATACTTCTTCTGAATTGAATTCTAATCATACTTTGACTTCATTTTTTTGTGAATACTCCAAACTGGTTAATTTCACTCACTCAATTGCTGTTGTGGCCCAAGTCCACTTCTTAATCAAGTTTTCATACATTAGCCATATATCTCAATTATCTTAGTGGTTGATGTTAATCTCGTCTTTTGTCCTTACTGATCGAACCGTAAGACTTCCATACTGAAAACAGGGTTAACCCCTCTAGTATGTTGAAGCTATTCTCACATGGTGGACTTGTTGTTGATATAGGTTGAGTTTTCTCCCGTGGATAATGAAAGACCTTAGGGCTTTTGTTTAAATCAATCCACTCACCTACTTTTGGAAATCTTTTAGCCGAACTACGGTGTTTTGATCCTTACCTTCCATGGAAAGGTACGTAGGCAACAGGTTCATCAGTTCAAACACAAAAACAATAAAAATTGTATATTCTTTCTCTCATCCCCTCAATCATGTTTGCACAATAAATATTTCATAAACAAATAACATTTCATACAACAAGTTGTGAAAAGGGCTCCCTAGGAGTACCTAGGACGTTTTGGGTGCCTAACACCTTCCCATTACGTAATTAACCCCTTACCCAGATCTCTGATCTTTTCATTAGTTTTCTATGTGTAAAACTTCTTAGGCTTTTGTTCGCTTTTTAGCCATTCCTTTGGATAAATAAAAGTGCGGTGGCGACTCTATCTTTATATGCTTTGCTTTTGATTTAATCAATAAATCATAAAGTGACGAATACACCGCTACATTAAGGGACAAGTGGTGGCAGACTTTATAGTCGACCACCCCATAACTGAGAATGCACCAGACTACCTCGAATTAGAACCCTGGAAGTTGTACTTTGATGGGTCTAGTCATAAAGATGGAACATGCATTTAAGTTCTAATTATTTCTGTAAGAACAAAAATTGTTCTACAACAGATTCCAAGATTTTGATGATAACAAAAGACGAAACCAAAAATGGCACTCTAACATAAAGTTTCTAAATGTGCAGGAATCTAAACAAAGAGAAAGGAATCTGATTACATCATCAGACACAGAATCATATCAGATACAAATTATCAGAAGCATCTGAAGTAGTAACGCGCTCAAGATGTTCTAACTCTGAGCAAAACAGCAAAAACGTCAGAGGCATCTGAACAAGGAGTTCGCTCTAGAAGTTCTGACTCTGAACAAAGGTATATCTAAATTCCATAAGCTTTCAGCGTCATCCAAAGACATCATCAGAACCCTAAGAGATCAAAACATCAGAAGCTCCAAATACCAAGATCTCAGATTAACAGAGTCACATAGACCTTGATTATGGATTTCCCAAATCAGAAAGAGTAACGTCAACTTCGAAATATAAATGGAAAGGAACTATTATTAGAAAGAAGTTATTCAGGGAGACAAAGTTGTTTTGGCAAGAAACAACAAAAGTTATGGCATTAATTCCTATTCAAGATCAAATCTGCCATCAATTTCAACGGTCCTTTCATCTCTATATAAAGGACAGCAAACAACATTGAGAGATACACCTACACGCAAAAACTCATTCTTCTCTCTCTCTCTCAATCTTTCACGAAGCTTCTGCTTAGAACGTGAAACATTCTTTTGTTCTTACTGTTGTAATATTTGCTTTATCCTAGAAGCACTATAGATTACAAAGTCTTTTTTATCTATTACTTTATTTCCTCAAGTGACTCTGCGCAGTCTGTATACTTGAGAGGACTAAGAGATCTTTCTCTTAGACGTTGGTTGTAATAATCTTTTAAGATTAGTGGATTAAGTCTTTATTGAAGGCGAAATCACCTTGGCCGGGTGGACTGGAGTAGCTTTGTGTTATAAGCGAACCAGTATAAATTCCTTGTGTGGTCTTTGTCTGAAAAAGCGCTTATTTTCCAAAACAATTCAAACCCCCCTTTCTTGTTTTTCTCACCTTCAATTGGTATAGAAGCTTCGGCTCTGTTATTGATTTTCTAATCAAACACTTAATAGTGTAGAGAGATCCAGAACGAGAAAAACCATGGCCCACACAAACGAAAGAGACAGTTACAATGCTAAGCCTCCTGTCTTTGATGGAGAAAAATTCGACTACTGGAAAGATAGGATTGAGAGCTTCTTTCTAGGCTATGATGCTGATCTCTGGGACATTGTCACAGATATACAAACCTCCTGTCACAGAGGATGGAGTTGAAGTTCCCAGAAGTAAGATGTCAGATGATCAGAAGCGAGTTTTCAAAAATCATCACAAGGCCAGAACCATACTTCTCAATGCTATATCTTACAACGAGTATGAAAAGATCACCAACAGAGAAACAGCCAAAGACATACTTGACTCTCTGAGGATGACTCATGAAGGAAACTCTCAGGTCAAAGAGACAAAGGCTCTGGCGCTCATCCAGAAATATGAAGCCTTCAAAATGGAGAATGACGAAGCCATAAAGGTAATGTTCTCCAGATTCCAAACTCTTATTGCAGGTCTCAAAGTTCTAGACAAAGGGTACACAATTGCAGACCACGTCAAAAAGATAGTCAGAAGCTTGCCAAAGAAGTGGAGACCCATGGTCACTGCTCTGAAGCTGTCTAAGGATCTGAACAATATCAGTCTTGAAGAGCTTGTCAGTTCCCTCAGAAGCCATGAGATAGAACTAGAGGAAGACGAACCTCAGAAGAAGAACAAGTCTGTAGCATTAAAGTCCAGATCTGAAAGACGCAAATCTGACAGAACCAAAGCATTCCAGGCCGAGACAGAAGATGCAGATGACTCTGAACAAGAAGATTCTGATGAGGAAGAAGAATTGTCTCTCCTGACCAAAAGAGTTAAACAACTCTGGAAAAAGAGGAACAACAACTTCAGAAGACCAAGACCCAGAGGGGATCGATCAGAATCAACCTCAAAAGGTAAAACTAACAAAGATGTTACTTGTTATGAATGTAAAGAAACAGGTCACTACAGAAATGAATGCCCCAAGCTAAAGAAAGACAACTCCAGAAAAGAGAGCTTCAAGAAAAATACCTTCAGGACAAAGAAGGGACTAATGGCTATCTTGGACGATAGCGAATCTGACTCATCAGAATCTGACTCTGATGAACAGGCCAATGTGGCATTCATGGCTACCACATCCAGGAACAGTTCAGATGAAGAATCTGAAGAGGTATTTTCTGAACTCTCTCGATCTGATCTAGAATCATGCTTGTCAGAAACTCTTAACTCATATCAGAAATTAAAACAAAAGTTTAAAGCAATAAAAGGCTGTCTTGAAGAAAAATTTGAAGAATGTGGCAAACTTGAGATGACAATTCTAAAACGAGAAGATGAAATCAGATCTTTAACATTACAAAGAGATGCAACAAATAAAAATCGTTTAGAACTGGAAGAAGCGTTATCTCAAGCTCCACAGACTTCAAATACGATAATTTATAAATACGAAGAAGCCTTTCAAGAATTTCTGAAAAATGGGATAGGAAGGAGTGTTATAGCATCCATGATTTATGGAGTCAGTCAAAATAATAAAAAGGGAATTGGGTATGATCCTAAGGAAGATAAAACTTCTACTAGTGACCAACTCAAATCTCCATTTTCATATCACTACACACACACACACAAGAACAAAAATTTGAAAATGCTAGAAAACCCAAAGTTATAAGAAACTCTGGGAAAACTAATCAGAAAGGACCCAAGAGACTCTGGGTACCAAAAGATAAGATTGTTTATGTTGCAGATATCCTATGCAGCAAAGTTCAAACACCAGTCATGGTACCTGGACTCTGGATGCTCGCGACACATGACGGGAAGAAAGTCTATGTTCCAAAGCCTGGAACTTAAAGACGTTGGATTTGTAGGCTTCAGAGGAGATCAGAAAGGAAGGATCAGAGGCTCCGGAACTATTGGTAATGGTACTCTTCCCTCTATATCTGATGTCATTTACGTGGAAGGATTAATGCATAATTTGTTATCCATAAGTCAATTAAGTGATAACGGTTATGACGTGATCTTTAATCAAAAAACATGTAAAGCCATAAATCAAAACAATGGTTCTGTCCTATTCACAGGCAAGAGGAAAAACAATATTTATAAAATTAATCTTTTTGATTTAAAAGAACAAAATGTGAAATGTCTGATGTCTGTTCACGAAGAGCAATGGGTATGGCATAGACGCTTGGGCCACATTAGCATGAGAAAACTATCTCAGCTAAATAAACTCGAGTTAGTCAGAGGCCTACCTAAATTGAAGTTTTCTTCAGATGCTCTATGTGAAGCATGTCAGAAAGGAAAATTTTCAAAAACCTCTTTCAAAAAGAAAACTATTGTTACCACCTCTAAGCCTCTGGAACTTCTTCACATTGATTTATTTGGTCCTGTGAAAACAACATCAGTCAATGGAAAGAAGTATGGACTAGTCATTGTTGATGATTTCAGTCGCTGGACATGGGTGAAATTCCTAAAGCACAAGAGTGAGTCACACTCTGTATTCACTAGTTTCTGCTCCAAAGTGCAAAAAGAATTTGACTCTAAAATTGTTAGAGTCAGAAGTGATCATGGTGGGGAATTTGAAAACAAAGATTTTGAGGAATTATTTGACTCTAATGGAATATCCCATGATTTCTCCTGCCCTAGAACTCCACAACAAAATGGAGTTGTAGAGAGGAAGAATAGGACACTCCAAGAGATGGCCAGAACCATGATAAATGAAACAAATGTGGCTAAGCACTTTTGGGCCGAAGCTGTAAATACAGCGTGTTATATTCAGAATAGAATCTCCATAAGACCTATTCTGGAAAAGACTCCCTATGAACTGTGTAAAGGAAGGAAACCAAACATTTCATATTTCCATCCATTTGGATGTTCTTGCTTTATTTTAAACACTAAAGATCATCTGAACAAGTTTGATTCCAAAGCACAGAAAGGTATTATGTTAGGATACTCAGAACGCTCTAAAGGCTACAGAGTATACAATACAGAAACCAAAATTGTGGAAGAATCAATTCATGTCAGATTTGACGATAAGCTTGACCCTGAAAAGTCAAAGCTAGTTGAAAATTTTGCAGATTTAGAAATCACTCTTGCAGGATCTGATAAAGCTCCAGAAGCAACTGCCACTCAGAACTCTGAGGAATTTCATTCCTCAGTAATTCTAAAGAAAGCTAAAAGTCGCATCAACGTATCTGAAGATTTGATTCTGGGCAACAAAGACGAACCTGTCAGAACTAGATCTACCTTCAGGACTTCTGAAGCGACGCCTCTGGGACTAGTGTCTCTGATCGAGCCTACGTCCTGTGATGAAGCACTTCAAGATAACGACTGGGTTTCAGCTATGCAAGAAGAGTTAGATCAATTCACAAAGAATGATGACTGGGATCTTGTTCCCAAGCCCAGAAGCACTCACGTTATTGGAACCAGATGGGTATTCAGAAACAAGCTGAATGAGAAATGAGAAGTCGTCAGAAACAAAGCTCGACTGGTAGCTCAAGGTTACAGTCAACAAGAAGGTATTGACTACAATGAAACCTTTGCTCCAGTCGCAAGGTTAGAATCTATTCGTCTTCTTGTATCGTTTGCTATTAACCATTCTATTAAATTATATCAAATGGATGTCAAGAGCACATTCCTTAATGATTATATATCAGAAGAAGTGTATGTCAACCAACCTCCAAGTTTTGAAAATCCAAATTTTCCAGAACATGTCTTTAAACTTAAAAAATCTTTATATGGACTTAAACAAGCTCCCAAAGCTTGGTATGAACGTTTAAGTAATTTTCTTCTGGAACACAATTTTATCAGAGGGAAAGTTGACTCCACACTCTTTTGTAAAAACCTTAACAATGATCTCATGATATGTCAGATATATGTTGATGATATTATTTTTGGTTCTGCTAACGCCTCTGTTTGTCAAGAATTCTCTGAGTTAATGCAGGCAGAATTTGAAATGAGCTTAATGCAAGAACTAAAGTTCTTTCTAGGAATTCAAATTAACCAAACTTCAGAAGTCACGTACGTTCATCAAAGCAAATACATAAAAGATGTTCTGAAGAAATTTGACATGGCTGAATGCAACCCTGCAAAGACTCCCATGCATCCAACATGCATTCTTGAAAAGGAAGAAGTCAGTAAAAAGGTTTGTCAGAAGCTCTATCGTGGTATGATAGGCTCCCTTCTCTATCTGACTGCTACTCGACCTGATATTCTCTTTAGTGTCTGTCTCTGTGCCAGATTCCAATCAGATCCTAGAGAAACTCACTTAACAGCAGTTAAGAGAATTTTCAAATATCTGAAAGGAACTCCTAACCTGGGCCTGATGTATGAGAAAACATCAGAGTATAGACTTTCGGGTTACTGTGATGCAGATTACGCAGGAGATAGATTGGAACGAAAAAGCACATCTGGAAATTGTCAGCTCCTAGGAAACAATCTTATATCCTGGGCCAGCAAAAGACAGTCAACTATCGCTCTATCAACTGCAGAAGCAGAATATATCTCAGCATCATTGTGCACAACTCAGATGCTCTGGATGAAGAATCAGCTAGAAGATCTGCAAATCTTCGAGAGTAACATTCCTATCTTTTGTGATAATACTGCTGCCATTTGTTTAAGTAAGAATCCCATTTTACACTCCAAAGCTAAGCACATTGAAATAAAACATCATTTTATCAGAGACTATGTTCAGAAAGGGATAGTAACATTGAAGTTCATTGATACAGATCATCAATGGGCAGATATCTTTACTAAGCCTTTAGCTGAAGATAGATTTCTTTTTATCCTAGAAAATCTGAACATTCAAAATTGTCCTGAATAAATTGTGCCTCTGAAAATGTAAAATGAGACTCTGACATACACAAATGAGCTTCTGCCTCTGACTCTGATACTTCTACCAAGTTAAGAAGATATCTGAGTTAGAAATCTCCAGGAACCAATCTTTTGGTATTCCTAAAGATCAGTTACATCAACACGTGGAGTGAATTGCGTCTAACCTTGGAACTTCTAGACAGCTGTCTAGAAGAAATTCAAAGGACAGACGTTTGAGATCTCCTCGAACAGTGTGCATATTGTTGGGATTAGACATTCATTAATGAGCCTTAATCATTTCTCCCCCTAAGCGTGCTAACTTGTTTTTTGTGCTAAACTCAGATTGGTGTGTCGTTTTGCATGCAATTCGTTTTAGTATATAAACACTTCTCTCACATTGTGCACACACTTCACGTTCACTCACTTTCTCAAACCAGTTCTCTCAGGCATTTCTGCAAGCAGTTCATCTTCATCTTGTTCTTCATCATCAATGGATTTTCAATAACAATCAGTATTCAACTACTCTCAACAAATGGACTCCAGCAACGCAGCTCAAAGCACAAGCACTCCTACTCCAACAGTTACAGGCGTAACCATAACACCAGTTTACAAGGAACCTCATATTCTTGATCGTGAGCCTCACATCAATCTTGCAACTCCTTTTGAAAAACTGGAAGTCTTGTGTGAATCTCTGGTAGATTTCAACAACATGAAGAGGAATGGAGTAGACCTAACTGAAGAACTCCGTCAACAAGGTTGGGAAAACTACTTTCAACGGCTCTATGGCCCTGTTTACCCAAACCTCATCAAGGAATTCTGGAGGTTTGCTGACGCTGACGACCATTTCATCGTCTCCTACGTTCTGGGGGTAAAGATAGTGATTACTGAAAAATCAATTGCCTCTTTGCTGAACATGGAGAAAGCTGGAGGAAGAAGGATTTACAACATCAATCCTAGGGCAAGGTACATTGCTCAGGAAATCAACCCCACCATCTTCAAACTCAACACAGAAGGAAATCCCTCAAAGAACAAAGAACTACATCAGAATCTCCGAATGTGGCTCAAGATCATTCTGGGAACTATTCATCATCGCCCAGCATCCAACTCATCAGATTACATCAATACAGATCAGAAGTGTATTATGTACTGTATTCATAAGGGTCTGAAGCTTTGCCTCCCAGCCCTCCTCTTCAAATATCTCAGAGACTCCGTACGGGAGACCAGGAACAACATGAAACCCAGAACCTACATCCCTCTGGGAAGACTTCTCTCTGATGTTCTGATTGAAAATGGGCTTGTAGATCATCTAGAGAAAAACAAACTCATGGAAGATTTGACAATAGACACTGGAAGGCCTCTGAACTCCAGAAATCTGAAGAGCATTGGAATTCTGAAGAAGATTCAAGTCAAACCTACGCTGGACACCTCTTGGGACGCTTTAAAAGATCAGAGGAAGATGCCACATGGTCTCGCAAGGTTCTACAAGAATGAACCCAAAGAGGCAATCCTCCACTATCTCCAACGTCTGAAGGATGAAGGAGTGGACATCTCAGACTTCAGACAAGACGACATGCTAGATTCAGAATCAGACTTCGTTAAGTTCAAAAGAGGTCCATCTGAGAAGTCTTCAAGAGCGAAGAAAGCAAGGCTAGGAGAAACTTCTGAATCAAGACCTCCAGCGCCTCTGCAAGAATCTTCTGGTAAGTCTGCCTCTGCTATTCCCTCTGTACAGCCATTGGCTTCTTCTACTTCTTTATCAACCCCCATCTACACCACTTCTGAAACCCCTCCTTCTACAACCAGATCCTCTCAACCTCTACCTAAATTCAATCTTGCCAATACCTCTTTAACACTATCCGAAGCCGAACAATTAAATTAAACCACTTCCTCATCCACAGCCCTAGAATCACCTCCCTATTTTACCATTTCCTCAGATACAGAACACTCTGACCCAACCTCTCCAACCCTAGCCCAACTTCAGGCTCAAAGCCTTGCCTCTCAACAACCAACACCACCTCCACCTGAAGTAACTTCACCACAACCAACCATCACTCTTTCTGTAGTTCAACCCTCTAACCTTAATACCTCTGACACTATCCCTCCAAACCCTTCCGCTGAACCTGAACCTGAACCTGAACCTGAATCTGAACCTGAATCTGAACCTGAACCTGAACCTGAACCTCAAACTCTAAACCTAAGCCCTCCAACCTCTCCACCTCAAACATCTGAACCTGAACATTCCTTGCCTACCCTAGAGGAAGCCATTATGCTGTTCGCAGGGGCTTCGGTACTAAAGGTCAAGTCTCTGACCATAAACTCTGGCATCAGTGATGATCCTAACTCTGTAAGGACACACTGGAACAGAGTCATTGGCTGGATGACTTCTGAGGCCTTCAAGCTGAAGCACATCTCTGAGCAAGTCAGAAACGACTTCATCAAAGATGCTGAGGCAAGACTGCAGGAGCGTCCGGCCAGAGAAGCTGAAGAAGAAGCCAGAAGGCAAGAAGAAGAAAAAGCCAGACAAGCAGAAATCCAAAGGGTCAAGGAAGCTGAGGCCAAAGCTCTAGCTGACGTTGCTGCTGCTGCTGAAGCTGAAGCAAAGGCAGCCGCAGAAGCTGAAGCCAGAGCTGCTGAAGAACAGAGTGCTCTGACTCAGGGGGAGTCCTCTACTGTCATTCCTATGGTTCTCAAGACGCTTGAAGAACTTCAGAAAGACCAGAAGGAACTCAAAGCCAGAATGGACAAACAGGACACCGTCAACGACAATATCCAGAACCTGCTGACTCAACTGCTTCAGAGAATGCCTCCTCCTCCCAACCCTTAGGCACTTAGGATCTTTTGCTTGTTGCCTTGCTTATCTTTGTTTCTGTTGTTTGTTTTTCTTGCCCTTATCTCTGATGTCTGTTATCTATATATATACAATGTTTTGTTGATTATTTTGTTTAAGTCTTTTTGATTCTGACAAAAAGGGGGAGAAATCAAATATAGCTCTGATGAAAAATTGCCTAATACCCTAAGCACTCTGCAAACATACTATTCTCTAAAATTAAAATCATCTAACATTGAACTTAAGAATTGCAGAAGGTATCAAGAAACTTCATTGCTTGGAAGCTCTGGTAAGAACTTCTGAACTCCCTAGCCTATCTCAGGGGGAGCTCACTTCTATCTGATCTGATATTTTTTTTAATGTTTCATCTACTAATTGAGTTTGTTTTGTCATCATCAAAAAGGGGGAGATTGTAAGAACAAAAATTGTTCTACAACAGATTCCAAGATTTTGATGATAACAAAAGACGAAACCAAAAATGGCACTCTAACATAAAGTTTCTAAGTGTGCAGGAACCTAAACAAAGAGAAAGGAATCTGATTACGTCATCAGACACAGAATCATATCAGATACAAATTATCAGAAGCATCTGAAGTAGTAACGCGCTCAAGATGTTCTAACTCTGAGCAAAACAGCAAAAACATCAGAGGCATCTGAACAAGGAGTTCGCTCTAGAAGTTCTGACTCTGAACAAAGGTATATCTAAATTCCAGAAGCTTTCAGCGTCATCCAAAGACATCATCAGAACCCTAAGAGATCAAAACATCATAAGCTCCAAATACCAAGATCTCAGATTAACAGAGTCACATAGACCTTGATTATGGATTTCCCAAATCAGAAAGAGTAACGTCAACTTCGAAATATAAATGGAAAGGAACTATTATTAGAAAGAAGTTATTCAGGGAGACAAAGTTGTTTTGGCAAGAAACAATAGAAGTTATGGCATTAATTCCTATTCAAGATCAAATCTGCCATCAATTTCAACGGTCCTTTCATCTCTATATAAAGGACAGCAAACAACATTGAGAGATACACCTACACGCAAAAACTCATTCTTCTCTCTCTCTCAATCTTTCACGAAGCTTCTGCTTAGAACGTGAAACATTCTTTTGTTCTTACTGTTGTAATATTTGCTTTATCCTAGAAGCACTCTAGATTACAAAGTCTTTTTTATCTATTACTTTATTTCCTCAAGTGACTCTGCGCAGTCTGTATACTTGAGAGGACTAAGAGATCTTTCTCTTAGACGTTGGTTGTAATAATCTTTTAAGATTAGTGGATTAAGTCTTTATTGAAGGCGAAATCACCTTGGCCGGGTGGACTGGAGTAGCTTTGTGTTATAAGCGAACCAGTATAAATTCCTTGTGTGGTCTTTGTCTGAAAAAGCGCTTATTTTCCAAAACAATTCAAACCCCCCTTTCTTGTTTTTCTCACCTTCAATTGGTATAGAAGCTTCGGCTCTGTTATTGATTTTCTAATCAAACACTTAATAGTGTAGAGAGATCCAGAACGAGAAAAACCATGGCCCACACAAACGAAAGAGACAGTTACAATGCTAAGCCTCCTAGCCGGACTTTAGATATTATTGGAGGGTCTCTGCTCGAACTATGAAATGGAGGGTCTCTGCTCGAACTATGAGGCTGAATATGAAGCTCTCATAGCCGGACTTTAGATATTATTGGAATTGGGGGCAACTCGAGTCGAAATAATGGGTGACTCAGAGTTAGTTATAAAACAGATCACAAAAGAGTACAAGTGTGTTAAAGAGAATCTCATCATGTAATTCAAAATAGCCAGTCGATTGTTGAAAAGATTCGAGATGGCTAATATTCGACACATACCTTGAATGGAAAATCAAGTGGCTAATGACTTGGCTCAAGTTGCATTTGGGTATAAAATTTTGAAAGAGAAATTGCAAAAAGTAATCGAAGTCAGAGGAAGAGTTGTGTCGACCAGATTAGCCCCATCAGACTTGGAAAGGACAAAGCTAGGACACGCTGATAAAGAAGGCTTCAAAATATTGGCAATAGATAGCCTGACAAACGGAGGTTAGAGGAAACCAATAGTGGCATATTTACAGAATCCAACGGCGTCTACTGATCGAAAAACCATGTATTAAGCTTTAAGTTATGTTCTTTTGGGGATGTAATTGTTCAAAAAGACTCCCGAGGGAGTTTTGCTTAAATGTCTTAGTGAATCAGAGGCATATTTAGCTCTTTCGACTGTCCATAGTGGGTCATGTGGGACGCACCAAGTTGGCCATAAGATGAAATGGTTATTATTTTGCCAAGGGATGTATTGGCCCACCATGTTAAAATACTGCGTCGAATTCGCCAAAGGATACCAAGAGTGTCAGGTACAAGCAGGCATACATCATGTCCCTACGAGCAAACTACACTTTATAGTCAAACCTTGGCCTTTTAGATGTTGGGCTTTAGATTTGATTAGGGAAATTTGACCACCGTCATCTAAGAATCAGAGGTATATCTTAGTTGGCATTGATTATTTTATAAAGTGGATTGAAGTTATACCTTTGCCAAATGTAGGCCAAGAATATGTGATTGAATTTCTCCAGAAACACATCATTTACAGATTTGGGATCCTAGAGACCGTTACAATAAATCAAGGATCAATATTTACTGGTCGAAAGATGCAAGAATTTGCTAAGGAAATGGGTTTCAAATTGTTGACCTCTACGCTATATTATGCTCAGGCTAATGGTCAGGTCGAAGCAGCAAATAAGGTGGTAATTGGTTTGACCAAGAAACATGTAAGGAAGAAACCTAGAAATTGGCACAACTTTAGGTCAGATTTTGTGGGCATGTCGAACCTCTCCCAAGGAAGCCACTAATTCAACCTCATTTCGACTGACCTTTGGTCATGATGCAGTTTTACCAATAGAAATTTACCTATAATCAACAAGGATTCAGAGGCATAATGAAATTCCATCAGAATTATATTGGAACATGATACTATATGAGTTAGTCAATCTAGATGAAGAGAGACTAAATGCCTTAGAATTATTGAAAAGGCAGAAGAAGAGAGTAGAGAACTCTTATAAAAAGAAGGTTAAAGTTAGAACTTTTCCACCTGAAGATTTGGTTTGGAGAGTTATCCTTCCAATGGATCAAAAGGATAAGGCCCTAGGGAAATGGTCTCCCAAATGGGAAGGCCCTTTTCAAAATTTGCAAGTTTTCTCTAACGGTGCTTATGAGATCTAAGAACTTAGTAAAGACAAAAGAATCTTAAGAGTGAATGGAAAAAATTTGAAAAAATATAAGCCAGCGCTCCAAGAGATAAGAATAATAAATGAGTAATTGCATTAAAATAAGTTGAAGCCAACATGCTAATGTAAAATATTTCTAATATGGCTGGAATTCATTACAAGGGTCCAAAGGGCTAATAATCAATACAAGTAAAACCAAAAGTCATTAAGAAATAAATGATGATAAGGAGACCAAAGTCAAAATGGGAGATGATTCTTCATATGGAGGTATTTTATCTTATCAAGCTACAAACATTTCTCACATAAAGATCATTTTGACCGAAGAGTCGTGAGCTCTGCCTCTAGTTTGTGCGCTTTTTAGACAAACCTCAAGCCAAAATCTAGCTCCTTAGCCATGGAAGCATCATCGGACTTTAAGATTTCATCTTTGCGTTTTTCTGCTTCAGTGATCTTGGCCTAAAGTTCCTTTATTTGCGCTGCCCAAAAGGCATTTTCACGATCACGGTTTTCGACCTCTGCCTGGTTTTTCTTCTTTGTCTCCTCAAGTTCCAGCGCCTTGTTGGTCAATTCACTAGTTACATCCCAAACAACAACTTCAGCACCTGATTTCTGCTCGATTTCTTTGGTAATTTGGGGAAGTAGTTTATTGTCCTCGACAACCTATTCTATCATGATACCCAACTCCAAGATGATATTGGCAACTTCAGGAGAAACATCCAACATATTAACTTGCTGAGGAGAGCCTTCAAAGATAAGGGGGCAGAAGGATCAGCCAACAACAGTAGGAATAAGTCACCCTTAAAGATTTTCTCTTTAATTTTTTAGAGTGCCTCATTCGCGGGTTTGCTCGAAGATTGATCCTCAGAGGTTATAGAGGTTTTAAGGCTCCTTTCAGATGAGCTTTCTCTTTGACTCATCATAGCCTTCAGATACTCAAGGGGTTGGCTTTGTTTCAGAGTTGCTAATTCCTCTAAAGAGAGACCCCTAGTTTCTCTTGTCGAAGCTCTGATACCGTCAGGAATAGCTTCAGTTATGGGGGTTGCAAGAGCTTGGCCCCGAGGTTGTCCTTCATTTATTTCACCCTGGCCCCCCTCACCATTGTCATCTTGGTCCTCAAGCTCCTCATCATCATCAACATCAGAAGCATTGAATATCGGCGGCTCTTCAACTTCTTCTTCTTCTTCTTCTTTTACCTCCTCATCTTGGTCATCATTTCCTCCTTGAGGGTCTTTATCTGCACCTTCTACATCAGATGAATCACCTTCAGAAACATTGTCAACTTGGACTTCTTCGTCCACCATCATGGCATCTCTAATCACCTCAACATGGGTTTCTTGACCTAAGTCATTTTTGCAATCAGAACCACTTGTGTGAGAGTGTTGGTGTAAGACCCCAATTTTGACCCTAAGATCCGTCATGCAATTCTCATCATATGCATTAGCATTGGGATCACATCTTGGCATTCTCCTTACCCCTCATTCATTGGGTTTGCATTGGGAGAGATCACCAAGCACCATTTGATTGTATCATACTTTGTATTTTATAATTTACTAACCAAAATACCAAAAATATGTCATTGTATAGTTTAACTCTTTTGTAGGTAGGGCACATGCTCACCTTTGATCTATCAAGCTCACATATAGGGTTTAAGACCCTCAGTGCAAGGATTTCAATCAATAATTGGTTTACTATGGCTCTAAGCATCATATATGGATCCCCATGATCTTCACATGTTATTTTGATCAAGAATTCATCAAGAGTTTGGAGTTTGTTTGCCTTGGAAACCCTAATTCATCTGGGTATCTTATGTGACTTCTTCAATAAGTTTCTTCACCAATTGATCAAATATTTAAAGGTATACTTCAAATTTCATCATCTTATGCATATATGATCCTCCATGAGTCCTAAAAGTCAAGAGAATATCAAGCTAGCAAGTTGGTTCATGGTGGTTGACCAGAGAAAGTCAACTGATCAAAACTGGGGTTCCCTAGACCCTATCTCCTACAATTTTTGTCATATGAAAATGATTCTAAGATAAACGTTACTCTAAATGACATTCCAAACAACTTTCATGTTGAAGTCAAGATCTATTTTTGCTTGGAAGGATATTTTTTATGGTGAAAGATTATATGTCATTTTGTTTGAACCCTAGTTTGGAGGTCAACTTCCCAAGACCATAACTTGCTCAATTTTTATGATATGAAAGTTATTAAAGTTGCACAATTAAACTCAAGATGTATACTTCAAAAAGTGATTTTCATTATAGGTCATTTTGGACCCATTCCATTGAACAAGTGATTTTCCTTAACTTTAAAAATGCATAACTCCTCCATGCTAAATCTAAATGAGGTCAAATTTATGACCATTTTGAAGGACTTTGAGAGAGCTACAACTTTTATGAAGGAAATTTTCTAATTTGAAGCTCATATAAAAAGTTAGACAAGGTGGAAGAAGTGAACATATGGCTTGACACTTCAATTTTTTTTTTGATATAACCTTTCTAACTTCCACCTCAAAATTCCAACTTCCACCTCAAAATTCATCATGATCCAAGCTTCAAATGAAAAAGTGTTCAACATGAAAGTTGTTCCTCTTGATCTAACCTTTACAAAAAGTCCAATTTAATCCCATTTGGATAAGGTATGAGTGACTTGTGCATGGCTTGAACTTGGATCACCATTTGGCATAAGTGAACTTGAATCTTTTATACACAAATGCATGGCCTTTCCACATGACTTCAGCAATGTTTGTTCTCAATTTTGGACCTGAAGGAATGATTACATGGGCCTATCACACACCCATGCATCCATTCAAGCAAGTTACTATTTTTGAAAATTTGAATCAAGTGTGCAATTAGCAATGCCTTGGCTATAAGTAGAGACCCTTGCCTTCAGATATAAGGATCCTTGCGCGCCAGCTTTAAATCCCCAGCTTCAAACCCTCTCATTCAAAGGATAACCTTGAGTATTTTCATTGGAAATCGAGTTTGAATCTCCACTATTTTGAGATTCAAATCTCCAAGAGTCCTGCTTCCTTTTTGATTCAATTCCATTCCATCAAGTGTCCAGAGCAAGGCCAAGAGCAATTGGAAGCAAGATCGTGTTCATCCAGACCTGCAGTGAAAGTGAATTTCTCAATTTTTCATCTCTTCGATTCTCACTCAATTCTCCATAATTCTTCTTGATTTTTGGTTGTCTGAAGTCCTACCAATGTAGTCAACAAGATTGAGTTGTTTTGAGGTCAAATCGAAGCAACTCAGATCATGATCCTCAAATTTCAACTCCATGTATCTTTCAATATACTTGGAGTTAGGAGAAATTGAGGCCAAATTAGAACTCCTGAGCATTTTCACTTTAAATTTTATGTCCTCCTTTTTTATTTTGGTGATGGTTTAAGGTGGAGCAGTCCGGTAAGGTCCACCGGAGAAGAAGACCGGAGTTACAGCTCCGACGATGCGTTGGCATGTCTCAGAACCATAGGATCCATCCATTTTGTTTTAATCTTGAGCATACAAACTGATTACCACGTGTGTGGCACATTGACCAGAGTCCATCATGGAACGTGCACTCTGATCCACTTGATCTTCCACCTCAATTAATGAGGCAGATCAAGTGGTCCACGTTTTTTTGCTATTTTCTGATTTTTGATTTAATTGACTTATTTTCATTAATTCATATTAATTTTAATATTGATCCAAAAAATATGAGACTTTCACCAATTTTCTTAAATAAATTCCTCTTTCATTTTCTGAATAAAATTATTTTTTGGATCATTATTAATATTTTACATGATTTAATTGTTTAAAAATACTTTTAAGTTTCCAAAAATTATGAAATTTTTTCTCCAAGGTCCTTTAACCTTGTTGGATCTATGATAAATCTCATGGTCATTTATTTGGTGTTTTGATGAGGTTTTAGGATTTTGACCAACAATAATTTAATTTAATGCATTTTTTATAATTAATTTTAATTGTTTAATTGCAAAATAAATTGTGTTGAGCTTTTGATATTGACTTGTTGAGGTTGACTTGTGTTGTTGGGCCTTGGTCAAGGTTGATTTGACTTTATTGAGTTAAAATCATTGGATTTAGGGGATTGATGAAATGTACATTTCATCTCCTAAAATGAATGAATGGTTATACTTTGATAAAAGTCCTCCTTTGACCAATTTGTATTGATTCCATTTCCCCTCCCTCTTCATCTCAATCCCATTATCTTCTAATTCATTTCATGGACCTATGATATCTCTATATCCTAAGGCTAGTTGATTGCAAAATCAACCTAAGTATGGATGAGATTAGGTCCACCCCTTTTGCATTTCTTTTAAGTGTGGTATGTTTTAGGAGTATGGTTCATAATACCATATCTCTAATATGCATTAACACTAAAATTTCTATTGCCTGACCTCAAATAGTTGTGACTTCTACATAAGTCCAATTACGATTGCTTAACATAGCGCTAAATTTTGACACAAAGGCATAACATTCTAGTAAGTGAGATTATAAGTCTCCCATCTTTCATGGTATTGTGTGGAAAATTGGCCTTTTTTCCTTTCTTTGGAAGATGTCTTGGTTCAAGGATCCATGCTTGTGAATAGTGGATTAAGTGTTCTCCAAAGAATGACTTAAACAAAACAAAAGCAAAAGCAATATTAACTTCTAATCAACTAACAATTAACATTTAATTTTAAGCCATTTACTTTTATGCACTTTAATTTTAAGTCTTTATTAGTTTGCCATTATTCATACCATTTAACTTATTTACTTTAATGCCATTTTCACTTTGCTCATTTGAGCCATATCTTGTGATTACATTGTGATTGTATATACTTGTTTGTGTTTGTGGTCTTTTGACCTTAATGTACATAATAACAACAACAACCCTAAAAGACATTTGTATGGACTGTTGGATTTGATCTGAGACATTGGACTTAGAATTAGGTAACACTCCCTATGCAAAAGAACTTGGTCAATGCCAACTTTCTTGAAATCAAGTGCTTGTGAAGTGAATTTTCATCTGAAGTAAGTTTTGAGATCCTATTTGAGTTCATCTGCTACATGGTCTTATTGAAGTTGTTACTTTGAACTTGTGCTTAATGCTTATCTCTGATTTCATCTGATACATGAGAGATTATGAAGAAGATCATGGAGTTGCTAAGCTTGGATGTAGCAATCTTTATTTGATGCCTTGCTCTTCATCTTGCTATTTGTGTACTGATATTGCTTGATTCTAAAGTTCAAGGGAAATTTGGGTTTCTATATGACATTCTTGTCTATTGGATTGCATCACATTGGTCAGATCTTTTCAACCCTTAACTTTTAAATTTGTGCTTAGGATTAGTCTCTTCATCTCCTCCCTACTTCTTTAATTTCAAATTTCTCCCTCTTTTTAAACATCTTTTCTGCATGTATTTTTTTCTAAACTTATACCATATTGCAAATTAGAAACTTTGGTCTTATGCCATTGCATTTTAAAACTCTTTTCTTAATCAAATTTGTAAATGATCTTAACTATACTTGACTTAAAATTTCAAAAGACAAAAATAACTAACACTCATTCAAACCTTTTAGGCCTTTTGTGCCTTTGTTAAAATTTAAATTTTTGTTAAAAGCAATGCATTCACTTTGAAATTATTACCACGAACTACGAGGTTTTGATCCCTCATTTTTATGTTGGTATGTAGGCACAAGTCCGAAGGTCTTGTCAAACACAAAAATATAATTAATAAATTCTTTTCTCATCCCTCCACTCCATTTTATTTGCAAACATCATTTTGTACAAAAACACATATGCACACAAAAAGGGCTCCCTAGGAGCATCTAGGACACTTTGGGTGCTAACACCTTCCCTTTGTGTAACCAACCCCCTTACCTGTAATCTTTGACATTTTATTAGTTTTGATTTGAAAACTTCTTATCTTTTGGGTTTTGTTCGTACTTTTCCCTTTTCCCTTGGAAACAATAAAAGCATGGTGGCGACTCTGGTTTAATTGACATCTAGCTTATCCGTAGCTTGATGGTCATGAATTTACCGCTACAGTTGGGTGGTGGTTTTTTGTGGCGAAGTCTCAAGCCCTTCAACAATGGGTTGGTTGATTTCGCTCATTGAGCTTTTCTTTGATGATGTTCGATAGGTGGGTTCACCGGCACTATTGAGAACATATGGTATAAAAGAAGATTTGCCTTCTGTTTGGGTGGCATCATTTGCGGCATCCTAAAAGCCAAAGGTTAAGAGATAAATTAGTTAAAGTAATAAAAAAAAGTAATGTATGATTTTTACCTTGTTCCCTTCTACACCAGGGTTGGAGTTGTCACTTTCGACCTGTGTTGCTGCTATCTTCAACATTTCTTCAGGAGTAGGCTCCAGAATGGAAAAGGTAGCAGGTTGCTTTATAACTCTGGCAATTTTTGCCTGAGGCTGACTAGAGGCTTCAACAACCTTTGGTTGTTTCTTCCTTTTCCTCAGAGTCAGATCTAGGACGAGAGATAGATCCTCTTCGTCTGACTCTATCACCACAGGAGCTACAATTGCTTTTGTCTTGATTTTTTGAGGAGTATGGGAGGTTTTCGAGCACCCTGAATAAAAAATCGAAGTATTAGAAATACCATTATATATAATAAAAAGTAATGGGAAAAATAAAGATGTACCTTAATGGTCTTCCACCCTCAGCTTTTTCTTCGACCAACTTCTTGGTTGCTGGTTTCCTAGGTGGAATTATGATAGCTAAAAGAAATAAAATGAAGCAGTTACTACAAGTCAAGACTGAATATCCTAATAAGAGATGTGATTCAAAAAGGCCTTCCACTCCACACCTTCATATATATCTGATTCGATACAAACATCTTCGATTCCTATATGAAAATGCCCTTTGAAATTGTCTAAAGTATGCTTAGTCGCAACCACCCACTGGACTTTTTTCTGTGATTATTGTCGAATGATTTTAATAGAATCCCCACAGATGAACCAGTCTGGGAATGAAGGGGCAATGGCCACTCCAAAATCAGCATTTGGCAGTCGAGGAAACTTAAGAGGACGCGTTTTGAAATTTTTTCCTTTAGAGTGACAGCTGCCTCGCGAATGGTTCAACTAAGATCGTCGGGCTTATAGGCAATTTTAAAGTAGTTTTAGAAAGCCTGAATTTATTTGATGTATGTGTAAGTACCTTTCTTGACTTTTTCCTGCACAGAGAGGAAAAATTTAGTAATATGCCGAGTAAATGAAGAAACATCATAAAAATCTTCAGCATAGTATTTTGACCACCATTTCTAAAATTTTGGAGTGCAGAGGAAACATGGCTCGAATTTAACTAGAGCAAGGTGTGTTCTACCAGTATATCGAGCTATTTGTTTGACAATAGTGGTTTCATTATGGACTGTGTAGTAAATAAGGAGATTTCTTTTCTTGTCATAAAGACACTTTGGGAGAGCCTGAACTAATCCAAACTGTCGAGCCACAAGGTTGGGTTCATAAGCAATTTAGGTAACCTGGATCTTCAACGGTTGTAGCCTAAGGGTTATAAGTTTTGGGGTTAGAACGACTTCCTAAAGAAGAAGGGATTTTGTCTCTTGTTTCATGATGGGAGATGGAAAAGGTCTTCTGAACCATGTTGGGCCATACTTTCTGGCTGCAAATGGGGCCATATTCGACATGAACTCATGGCATTTTGAAAACATCATGACATAGCTCATGGATGTTGGTCGAAGGAATTTTCCTTCATCATTTGGTGTCAGTTGAGCCAAATGAACTCCTTCGACCCTTTTATTCTTCACTTCTTCAGAGTCTTCGTCAACAAGGCCTTTGTTGGGAAGGCTTGCCTCGAAGGTGGCATTTAACCAGAGTTGTAATAGCCTAAAAGGCCCAAAAAGGAGGAGATTTCCTTTCTCTCCCAGATTCTTGAGTTAAGTAACACCATTGCTTAAGGATTCATAGAGGCTGGCCAAGATCATTTCGCTCAAACAAATGTCGTGACCAGCGTGTAGTTGGTTCGCCAGAGTAAGGTATTTCTTGGCAACCTGCAGTGATTTCGAGCAGAAAATGTAGTGGGATAACCATAAATCCAATAAGGCAATGTGTTCCACTTCAGAGACGGTTTCAATGTCCTTATCATGATAATTGGCTATATGGGTCGAATAAGCTGCCCTAGAAGTGGAGAAGGCAATGGAATCCTCATAGTCTATCTCTGGGTCGTAGGTGTGTCCAGTCGGTTTTAGCCTTGTGATAGCGGCTATGCAGAAAAGAGTGGGTGTAACCATTCCACAAGGAAGGTGGAAGGTATAGTGGGTGTTATCTCAGAATTACAAGGAAGAGACTAATAAGGATGAACTATACTCTAATCATACCTCCGACATCATGATTAAGTCATAAACTCCCATATCTTTCCAGGTTTGAGCTTTGGATTTCTCTATTTTGTTTAACCAATTTAAGTAATCAATCAGATCTTTAAATGAAGGGGTTGCACGAAAAACCCTAAAACCATTATTCATGAACCTAAGGTATATGGGTTCATCTGTTGATGTTTGAGGTTCCTCAGTAGTGTTAGCCCTAAGTTTTTTGGCTTGTCCCATGGGTTTGCATTTGTGGTAAGTGGGTAAGAAATCCCTAAGTTTGCTAGGGTCAGTATTTAAATTAGGCAAAGGTCCAAGTACAACATTATTTTTTCCAGAAACAGTAACAGGAATAAGTACCTGAAATTCATAGATTTTCCGTTGTTCTTCAGTCCTGGGTTCAGGAATGTATTGGTTACCTCTCATTACTGGACCAGGGAGCATGGTGAAGGGGGGGAATATTTGAGATCTTTTTTGGGACCTTCGTGGATTTGATAGAAACCTTAGCAACTTTGGTGGTCTCTTTGGAAGCTTTGCTTGAAGTAGCCATTGTTGTTGAGAGTTTGAAGAAAATCTGGGTTTTGTTTTGAGTTTGTTTTTGGAAGAAGATGAAAAGGCTAAGTGCTTGAGGTTTTCAAAAAGCATAAAAAAGAGAAATGAGTAAGAAATGCGCCTTTTATAAGTTTTTTTTGGAAGAGAAACGATTCAAATCAGTATTAATGGTTGACAAGTGAGTGGGACACATGTCTCTCCAGGATTACATAGTGGAATGGTGGTAATTAATGCATAATCCCATGATCTCATAAAGTCTAGGAAATGTGATGATTAAAAAGATTTGAGTATGGGCTGAAAATACATGTTAGGAGAAGGGTAATGATGGTGCTGACGTCACAAGCCAGCTAGAAGAAACTAAAAGGTTTTGTAACGTTGGGGCATTGGTAACATGCAACAATTGTTCAAGGCGCCGAACCATATTCTCAAAAAATGCCTTTTTCTTCGTAAGGTCAAAAATGACATTTTTGGGGGAAATTTATTAGCTCCCAATTTTGACAGCCATATAAATTAAGAGAATAAAGTTTCCTGTGAAGATGTTTCGACAAAAATATGAGTTTAAAGTTCTAGTCAAAGATTTCTTGGTACAGAGACGTCACCAGTTGTGGTTCGACGAGGGATTCAAATTCAAATAAAGGAGGGAACTTTTGTTCTTATCTAAACTGTTGAAAATACACGTGGAGCATAGTGGATAATTACATGCATGCAAAGCGCCACTTATCTCGATTTGGTGGAAAGGCCGTTAGAAGCGGTTACTTCGATTAGTATAAATAAGAGGTCTTAGTGTTAGGATCGTGTGTGTTCAAGTGTGTACAAAACCTGTCAATTTTACCAAAGTATCCGTGTGCAGAGAAAGAGTAAATTGAGAAATGTACGTTTGATGTTACACCGTTATTTTTTACTTGAAGTAATTTAATCAATTATTTATTTCCAAAATTGTACTTTTACCCAAAAGTTTATCTTTACTTCCATTTACTTTAGATTTACAACATTCTTTTTGCCCTCTTTCATTTTATATTTTCATTAAATCCTTTAACGAATTACTGCTGGTATGAACACCGTCAAATTGTTTATGTTCATTAGAGTTCACCTTTAAAAACAGTTAGCACATGTCCTAGGATCAATCATATCGATCATGTAAATAACCAAATATAGTAATTTAGAAGATCAACGATTGTTTACCAATTTTCACGGTAAACAGCAGGGCAGTTGAAAAGTGTTTGTGGAAGTGTTCCAGAAACATATGGACGTAATTAACATAAGAGGATTATAAGGGAGACTTTCCCTAGATAGATGTATTAAATCATAAATCCCTAAACCTTTCCAATAGTGTGTCTATTTTGCTCAACTATATCCAACCACTTAATATACTTAACATCCTCAGGTGGCGGGGCAGAGCGGAAGACTGGGTTCTTGAGGAAGTTGAACTTCAAAGGTTCATCGATAAACACCAACGGCTCGTACCCACAATATATAGAAAAATAATCTTGTAAAAGTTGGGGTTTCTTAATATAGTTTGGCAGGGGGTCCATGAATGAATTCACTCTACCAGCAAGCACGTAGGGGATAAAGGCAGAGCGATACCAAAGTTTTATGCATCCCATATCCAAAGGAAGCTCCGGTATGTAAGCACGATCACCCAAAATCATAAGAAGCTCAACCTCAGCTGCAAATCCTAAATGGCATTATATGGGGAGTGCCATTAAAGCATACATGTTTTTTTTCTTTAAACAAAAACGTAAGAGCTAGGATTTGTAGTAAGTTGCAGAAACGAGAACATGGAAAACATTTTGGTAAACACGTCTAAATAACAGATAAGAAACAATTCAATTTGGCCAGAGAAAAGATGGTCCATGTGGAAGTTGATTCGATAAGTGTCAGATAAATCCACGGGGTAAGAAAAATGAAAGTTAGAGCATTGTCGTTTCTCTTAGCCTTCCTCGAGAATATGCAGTAATCACAGCGATCTTGCATGACAGTGACATGTGCATTGATAAAAAGTTAGTCATAATGGCTGACAACAAGTATGATTAAAATGATGTGGCGCATAATATGAATAATATTTAAGTAGTTACAAACAATTCCATTTTTCTCCCTTCAGATATGGGTCGACAATGACATTTGGGGAGGGCATCTATTACATTGGGATTTTCAACTACTAGAAAGTCAATGAACAATGTTAATGAAAAGACGTTGTCATAAAGAATGAATCATCTTCATAAATACGTGAGAACATTAACGAGGTTTCTTTAAAGAAGCATTAATGGTAGGTGGTTGACAAACCAACTATGAATGGTCGACCAAAGTTGTCGGTACAACTAGACATGGTTAATAGGACTCTCAGATAAAAATCCCCAAGACCAAGAATTTCGTTCCATTTAAAAGGATTTGTCGATGACACATCGTAGGACTTAATGATTTTTATAAGTCTTGGGTTTGTGAGAGATCATCGATAACACTTTGGAGCAGTTATCATTGAGAGATCACAAAGAAGTGGAAAAAGTGGAGACACGGTTACCATTCAATATGGGTTGCAAGCATATAGTATCTTGGGAAAACACGTAAGCGCACTAGCGAAAGCCTGAAGGATTAAAGTGGACAAAATGCAACTATTCCTCTAGTGGCCATAACCGCCATCGACGATTATACATCGACGATTATATTGTAAATAGAATAAATAGTAGACTAATACATGAGGATCTAGGTCAAAATGTTCATACATTACTTTCCATACCACTGGAGTACCCAAGTTAAAGAGCGAAATAACTGAGCAAGACACATGTATGCGTCTGCGTCGACCCCCTTTTAGTCTTTTTGCTTCCTTCAACTGAACACTGTAATTTTTCTTTTACTTTGTTTAATGTTATTTACTGCATTTTAACTCATCATTTATCATAACTTAACTTCATTTAAAGTCTTTTGTTATGCTACATTCAATTCACACGCACATGTGTTGACACTAAGTATTTGCACAAATTGCTTTTGAGATTTTTCGAGTTAATCTCAAGACTTTAAAACTCGTGATTGTTTACCAAAAACACCAGTAAATAGTAGTACAATAACTAAATACCATTATTTCTATAATGTAATGACCATTATTGACCGTAATGGGAGTCCATCCCCTTTTTTCTAAGCACCATAGTGAGCACTAGAGGGTGCTGCAGTCAGGCCGTAAAGGCCGTTATTAACCGTAGCATACAAAAAGTCAACGCTGGATCCCTTTTTTTTAAGTTGCTCTCTCTCTCTCACCTTTTCATGTTCTAACAATATTTATTAGTTACAAAATTTAAAAAAAAGAAGCAAATTAAACGAAATTATTTCTATATTTATGTAATAAGGCATATATATACCTTAGGGGACTTGAGAAAAACACGTCACACTTTTGAGAATTCGGCTTTTATATTGTTATCCTTTTCTATGTACTATTAAAGACTCATTGGAGAAAGTTTATTTAATATCATTTTATGCAATTACATGTTTTACTATCTTTTTCATTTTTCATTATTATAAACATGTATGAATTATATGATGCTTATGTTGTTTTACTGTTGAACATGTATGAGCATAACCTTTAGGATTTGAGACATGAGGAATTCCATAATGAGGCCTTATGCAAGTCTTATAAGTATTTATAGGAACGAGAATTCTTGTAATGTTTTGACATTTCTATTTTAACGTAAATTGTTCGCTATGAAAGCAGGAACACAGAGACATCGTTTATAAGCCAAAAGGGTATAAACGATGTCCGATTTTGAAAATCTGACAATTGATTATGAGATTACGAAAGTGTGTTAGAGTCAACAGAGAACATTATTTTCTTTTAAATGGGCTTATAAACAGACAAAATATGACGCAAAAGCAGGTAAATAGTGGGTTTAGAGCTCGATAATGCACCGACGAAAGTGGGAATTACTACTAGTTAGCATTTTTCATAAAAAGAGAATCCTTGTTATGATCACTATAAAGCTTGTATGAATAAAGTTGTTGACAAGAATTAAAGTCTCAAATTCTTCATTTTAATTGTTAAGAAAACCAAAAATTTATTTTTCTCGCAATCAAACTGAAATATCAACCATCTTAGATAAACAACAAAACGATAGAACTCCCTAATTTAAAAATTGGTCTTTATGGACGATATTTATTTTACTACTTTGATATTGTCGTACATTTGCAGCATGTCAAGTTTTTGGCGCCGTTATCGGGAATCAAAATTTTGATATTGTTATTATGTTGTTTCACCGTCTAGACTAAGACATTTTTGTGATTTTTATTTAATTTTTCTGAATTTTTGTCATTCTTAATTATATGAAAATATCTTGTAGTTTAGGAATCCTTAATGAACCGATAAATGAAATTGAGAGTTATATCCACAAAATACGCCGATTACAACAAATACTTGTACTGATACCCGAAAATGATAATCGCCCGTTGAAAGAGTATGATGTACCCTCGAATGAAGAACCACATTCGAGTATTTTCCGTCCTTCCATAGAAGCTAACGACTTTGAGTTGAAGCTCTCATTGTTGTCCATGTTACATCATAACCAATTTTCGAGTGCACTGACACATGATATGAATTTACATGTGTCAAATTTTGTTGAATTTTGTGATACTATTAAATGTAATGGAGTATACTCAATCACTATTTGACTTAGACCTTTTTCCATTTTCCCTTAGGGTTAGAGCTAAGCATGGCTACAGGCACTTCCATCTAATTCTATAACGACATGGAATGAGCTTAAAACTGCGTTATTAGCCAGATACTTTCCGCCGAGCAAAAAGACACAACTAAGGAATTGAATTACCTATTTTAGGATGAATGATGGAGAATATCTCTTTGAAGGAAATGATGATAAAATTCATGCACCATGGATTGGAAAAGGCTCATATTCCATAATTTCTATAATGGTCTTCTCTACATGACAAGAGTGACCCTAGACACTGTTGCGAGAGATGCACGTGTGAATAAGACTCACAATGATGTTTATGCCCTTATTGAGGACATGATCCATAACCATTACTAGTGGGGAAGAGAACGTGCTCCTATTGAAAAAGCCTCACAGAAAAGTGGATTTTACAAAGTCAATGCCTTTGATCATATGAGTGCTAGCTAAGGTGGATGGATTAAACCATAATATATATAATTGAGAATCACATTTGCAGATCCTGCAACTCTTGTAACTCCTAATTAAGAAATTTGTGAAGTAGCTAGCCACATTGGTGCTCCATGCCAAATGATGTTCGCAACCGAACCCTCCCCGAATATGATGAATTACGCCCAACACTGTATTCTAACACCTATAACCCTAGTTATAGAAACCACCAAACTTTCTGATACAAAAACAATACTTCCCAATCTGTATCTAACCCTACACAACCCGCTACCCCTCTAGGATTTCAAGGATATAAGGGTGCTCCTACTCCCCGAAAGTCAAACCTCGAATGCTGATGGAGAATTATGTAATGACTAAAACTCGACAAAATAATGATTTCAAGGACTATAACCTTCACACCGATGAAGTACTTAGGAAACTCACATTCAAAATTGACGCCATGGCTTCTCATAATAAAATTCTTGAAACCCATATTTCACAAGTAGCCCCAAAACAAACATCTACATCTCCCTTAATAGGAAATTTCCCGAGACAACCTGAATCAAACCTGAAAGAGCAGATAAACATCGTTATGTTACGAAGCGGTAAAGAGCTAAAACTTGTTGTTGATAAGAGTTATAAAGGAAAGGTTGAAGATACTTAGCCAATGACACCACCTGAGAATTAGGTTGTTGTTGAGGAAAAAAAAGAATAACCATATGTAGCTCATCCTCCATATAAGCCCCAATCCCATTTCCACAAAGATTCACGAAACCAAAAATTTAAGAGTAGTTTAAAGAGTTTGTAGAGATACTAAATAAACTCTATATCAATATCCCTTTCACTGAGGCTCTATCTCAAATGCCCTCATATGCCATATTCTTGAAGTAAATCCTGTCTAATAAGCAAAAGCTTAACGACATTGGAACAATGACGCTCACATAAGAGTGTAATGATATCATTCATAATAAGTTAGACTCAAAACTAAAAGACCCGGGAAGTTTCATAGTTCCCTCCGTCATCGGGAACACCATCATAAATAGAGCCATGTACAATTTTAAGACAAGCGCCAGTCTGGTGCTCCTGTCTATTTGTGAAAGAATTAATCTTTGTGAGGTTAAGCTTACAAAAATTTCCTTACAGCTAGCCGATAGGTCCATAAAATACCAAGTAGGAATATTGGAAGATGTCCCAATTAGGATCAGTGAGTCGTACGTTCCCACTGGCTCCGTAGTCATAGACACATAGGAAGATGCTCATATCCTAATCCTTTTAGGAAAACCCTTTTTGGCCACTGTCAATGCCATAATTAATGTAAAGAAGGGGAAATTTAATTTTGAGGTAGGTGATGAGATAATCAAATTTATATTTTCAAAATTCATGAAAAACCCATCCATTGGTGATTCTTTTTGCTAGGCTGACATCATAGATGGGTGTGTTAAGGAGTATTCATCATAATCACTTTAGACCAATGCGTTAGAGGCGTGTCTGATTGGAAGCGCCAACCTCAAGAATGGAAAATCAAAGTCATATGAAATCCTATTAGATAAAAATCTAGGTTATCAAGACCAATGCTTAGAGTTACTCATAACACATACTGAAACCAGAAAAAACCAAAGATAGAGTTGACCCCCCCCCCCCCCCCTAAACCATCTGATATGAATTTCTAGATGAGGAGTTGAACCATCGAGTCATTGTAAATGTTAAACTAGGAAAGACCGAGATTAAATAATTGTTTATTGTATGTTTTATGTTGTTGTTGTATGTTGTTGCATGTTGTTGTTGTATGTTATTTTTGTGTATGTTGTTGATTTTATTTTGTTTCAAAATCTACTTATCTTTCAATAGCTTGTTTCATAAATGTTGTTGTATCTTGTTGATGTTGTTGTTGATAAATGTTGTTGTATGTTATTGATGTTGCTGTTAATAAATGTTGTTGTATGTTGTTGTAGGGATGCTTGTTTCAATAATGAGGATGAAGCTAAAGTGAGCGTTGCAAACTTGTGTGAAAGACCCAAAATGACATATATTCAAAATTAACACGAGTTTGCAACTCTCACTTTAACTTCACCCTCCTTTTATTAGGAATTCCATTATGGTAGACAAGTACGTTTGTGAAACATTCTATGAGTTGATATATATGTTGTTATTATTCTTATTAATGAGAATAATATGTTGTATGTTGTTTAAGGCTTGTTCTTGATGAATATTGTTAATGTTTGTTTAAAGAATGAGTTTATTATCTCTTATGTGGTTTGAGTATTTTTCCAATCCCTTACCGAATATATGACTTTTAAAATTGCATTAGAAAATTATAATACGATGGATAAAATTATATTAGAAAACAAGTACACGTTCAATTCTAGACAAGAATCCTTCAAACCGTTATCTGCATTTCGTTTTTTAAAAGTTAGAATTTTATTTAATGCTTGTAGTTCTTCAACCGCCCATCTTCACCTATAATTTTGTTTGCAAAGTAAATAATATTTACAAAATGAGCTAGAGGTGAAGGAATGAGAGGTTGAAGAACTATGAACATTAAACAAAGGTGTAACCATTAAAGAACAAAATATGGATAAAGAGTTGAAAAAATCTTGTCTAGCATTGAACTTTTTCTTATAATATAACTTAATTTGTTATATATTATAATGTTCTAGATCAGATTGAAAGGTTATATGTTTAGTGAGCATTGACGAAATAAGCATTCCACATAATTTATAATAAACTCAGTGTATATATCACAACGATTGTTTATACCAACCATTGTTAAATGTTATGCGTTAAGACTATCACAATGATTGTTTAAAGTAATCGTTGTGATAGGTAACACACTACGTAGCTTATAATCACCAGCGCATAACCGTGGTGGAAAGCATCATACATACAACCACCCTACTTCACAATGGTTGGTCAGATGTGGTGATATCTCTTTTCCAACCGTTGCAAAATGACTTTTCTATAGTAGTGGTTATTTACCTCACAGTGTATATATTGATATGAACTCTCATTCTTTTTTATGTCATTACTTCCTTCTTTCCACATAATCCAAAATCTGCCATTTGGATAGTGTGTGTAGTTATACATCCATCTCTGAATATTGCCATTTGGATAGTGTGTGTAGTTATCCAGCTATCTCCGGTTATTGCCAAAGACTTTCCACATGTTCCCAATATATCATCTCAGATTCGATGTCCTATTCAATAATCATAACTTTGATTTCTCCTTCTATAATCATTGGTGCAGTATATTCAATTTCAATTCCATTTGAAGCTAATCGTTTACCTATGATGATTTCTACCCATGATCGATTTGATTCCTCTATTATCGAATCTAGTTTCCTTTCGTACTTTCCTTTCATGCTTTGATTCCTCTATTATCGAATCTAGTTTCCTTTCGTACTTTCCTTTCATGCTTTGGCTTGTTCCACCTTCGTTCAAATTCTTAACTAATCCCTCCAAACGAGCATTAGACATTGGTATGAAGACTCTTACCACCGCTAAAGGGGTCGTTACCGCCTGTTTTTTCAGTCGGCCGCGACCACATCCCATTAAATCACGTTTCAATCACAGTCTTTCCCTCAATTTGATCCCTACGTGAAAATTATGAGTTTAAATTCATCTTTGTAGGTTAAACAATAGTTAAAATCCTAGAGAAATTGTCGTCCCGGCTCCTCACCGAAAATCGCATTTCCATTACCGGAAATTTCTATTAAGAATAAAAAATAATAGCAGAAGCTTTCACTATATCTTTTTGGTCGACCTTTAAATTTTAAATTGAAATACTTATAATATATATTTGTGCTAATATAATACATTCTTTATAATTAAAATAAAAAATAGTGAGCGAGTGCTCACGTTATAATACACTTGAATAACTTACCCTTGAAGTTCAGTGGACTTTCCGTGTGTTGGACGTGTTTTGGATTTTAAAGAACACGCCATCATTTTATTTGTGAACATGTCCTTATAGAATCCCATTTAAAGACACACGTTAATTTAACTGGTTTTACAAATGAACCAACCAGTCACGTTCTGGTTAATAACAAAGTAGTAATGATAGTGTAAAGTAGTGACACTATTAGAGTATAGTTTGGGAATCCGTGGGATTTGAGTAACAAGTTTCGGACAAAAAAGTCCAAGATAAGCCATAGACTTGGGAGGTTTCACAATAAATTGAGTTAGTTAAGAGAATGGTCAAGTCAACCACTAAGAAGACCAAGAAAGTGTATACTCTATCCTTCTTTACATTAGTCTTCCAATTCACACAAATTAAATAACTATAAAAAGAAAAAATATCATATCTACAATTAAAATAGACTTGCCGTTGAATTATGGTTATGTTTCGCAAAACATTTTTTTTAACTTATAATTTGAGTTTATATGAGTAATAAATAACATGTATCATAATAGTCTTTTCATCATAAATTTATAATTTATTTTTTAAATATTATATTAAATAATATTTTAATTTATAATTTGTAGTTTATGATTTATAATTTATCATTTTTTTGTTATTATTAATTTAATGAAAAATCTATTATTATTCTTTTTAGTTATTTTAATTTAAATAAATAATTATATATTAAATGTCTTTCATATTTTTTAAATTTATTTAAACCGTTAATTTTATCGAACACTTCAATCAATTTATTACTATAAATTATTAATAATTAATTATTTTGGAGAGTCATTTCATGATTTTGAAGATCGGGTAGATTAATCACAATTTAATAAGGACAAAATAGATATTATAATTCTAGAAAAAATTGAGACTTTACAGCGCTGTAAAACTTGTTGTACTCACTCAAAGCCTACTCTCTACACTACACTAGCTCCATGTCAATTCAATAACATGAATGCATTCTCTAATATCTTTATGAAATAATTGATTCTCTCAAAATTAGTGTATAATACTCCCTCAATTTTAAAAAGAATATAGATGAAATTAATAATATTGTCATAAAATATTATATTTTTACTAAGTTAACCTAATAAATATGTTAAAAATATATATAAAATAATCATTAAATGATACAATTAAAAAAATATTATTATTTTTACATTAAAAAGTAAAAATAATATTATTTTGAAATAAATTGTATTTGTTAAAACGATCTTTTTGAAACGAAAAGAATTATTGGTTTAATTAGGAGACCTAACCATTTAATTGTTATATATATATATATATATATTATATATATATATATATATATATATATATATATATATATATATATATATATATATATATATATATATAAAGAAATCATATTTAAATAATATATCATTATCATTCTCTTTTAACACACATTCTTAATTACTACAAACCAACGAATTATTAGAAGCAGCAAAATAGATAGATTGAATGAACAGTAACAATTATTAGAAGTAACGATATATAATTAAAATGATCGATTAAATTCATTCAATTCACAAACTTTTTATTTAATGGAGAAACACCCAACCACCACTGTCAAAACCTCACCACAATCTATTCATTTCAATCATTAAACTTTTTCCACAGATAATTAAATAAAGACATTAATTACTGTATACTGTCAGTGTAAAATATTTTATACAATAAATTCATCACCATTACTCGTATGTATTATTTTATAGATTTTTAAAATAAAAGTCAAACTTATTTCAATATCCAACGACTATGATTAACTGATAGTACTGTCAATGTATTTCAATTAAATTCTTAAATAAATCTACTCAATCAGAGCGAACTTTATGAAAACCATAGTAATATAAATATTATTAATTAAATAATATAATTCAAAAATTAATTGATTTTATATTAAATCTTTTTAAAAATTAGTCTATTTTCATACAATTTTTAATAAAATAGTATTCTTTGAAGACACAAGAACATCATTGAAAACATATTGGGAACCTACACTCATTATATTATGCAACCATTGCAAAGTCAAGATAATGTTACCATCAGTGGTTCAATCATAAAGAAAAAAATGTTGCCGTCAATGGGAAAGCCTTTTTCTTCTTGACTAAGGATGAGACTAACATCTCAATATTCTTTATATATATATATATATATATATATATATATATATATATATATATATATATATATATATATATATATATATATATATATATATATATATATATATATATATGGGGTGGATTTTGTCATTCTTTTTTGTAATTATATTTTTTACAAAAAATAAATAAATATATTTTATTAAAATTTATTAAATAGTAAGTTCTGCTATTAAATCACAAACTAAAATGAACATACAATTTTAAATTAAAAATTAATGTATAATAATAAAAAATAAAATAAAGAATATTTCTTTTATTAAAATTGATAAAAATAATAAGATTCATTGTACATACCACACATATAATCTATGGGAAAAAACAAAAATATAAGAATTATTTTGTTTTTGCGTGTCTTTTAAATGCGCGTCTATAGAGGAAAGGACGAAATTAATTGCACGAGAATTCTTTCTCACTTTCCTCCTCCTTTCCCATTTCTCACTTGCAATCCTATCGTTATATAGTTTTTATATCACAAAACTATTCAAACCATTCATCATAAATTTATATCACAAAACCACCTCAAACCTTATTCTTCTACATGGAACCAACGTGCGTCGATACTTCTCTCAACCTCAACCTTGCCCCTTCTCAAGAAACAGACGTTGCTATGGTTAGTATACACTATACTATAAAAGTTATTTTTTCTAACATATTGAAAAAGTTAACTAATGATTGAGATAATTCAGGTTGCTAAGGTTCTGGTTGAAGAGTTGGAGCGTCTAAGTAATGAAAATAAGAAGTTAACTGAGAGGTTAAACCTCATGTGCGACAATTATATTGCTTTGCAAAACCATTTAAACGAGTTCAAGAGTCAAGAAACAGTGATCACGCCATCGAGGAAGAGAAAGATTGATTGCATTGAAAATTGCACCACTACTTCTAAGGAAGAAACATTCAAACATAACTCTTGTCCGAAAATTTCTAAGGTTCTTGTTCGCACAGATGCATCCAACACCAGCTTAGTAAGTTCTTCTACAAATATCATATGATAATTTGATTTATTAATTCTTGGAACTATATATATAATAAGATATTAATTTTTTATCATTCTTCTTTGTTATATAGTATGTGAGAGATGGATATCAATGGAGAAAATATGGTCAGAAAGTTACTAGAGATAATCCATCTCCTAGGGCTTACTTCAAGTGCTCTTTTGCTCCTTGTTGTCCTGTGAAGAAGAAGGTGCAGAGAAGTGTAGAAGACCCAAACGTGTTAGTGACAACATACGAAGGAGAGCACAACCATGCACATCACCAAGCACAAACATCACCGTCAAACCAAAGTGAAACCTCTACGCATAATTTTGTTCCTTCTCCACTAGCTTCAACGCATGACTGGGTCGTGCCGAGAAAGTTAGTGGTTGACAATGGTGCTCAAAGGTCGTCTATACACCAGTTGTTAGTTCAGCAATTGACAACTTCTTTGACAAGAGATCCTAATTTCACAACAGCACTTGCTACGGCAATTTCTGGAACAATTTTGGATGGATGGGAAAAACGGTGATTGAATTCAGACATGGACTTGTATCAATAGTTTTTTTTTTATTTTTTATTTTGCATCGTTATTTCTAGGTTTGATAGTAGTAATTAGGGATGTTCAAAACCAAACCAACCCAATAGAAAACCGCAAATCAAACCAAACCAAATCGAAACCGCAAAAAACCGTATTTGGTTCGGATTCGTTTGGATCATTTTTTAATAAAACCGCACGGTTTGGTTTGGTTTGCGGTTTGTATTTTGCAAACCGAACTAAACCAAACCAAACCGCATTATGTTACAACCCAAAGTTCGCTTATCCCACATCCAACCCAAACCTCAAACCTAGTATGCCTTAACCTTACAATTACAAACGATTTTCTCTTAATCACACTTAGGATTTCAATTTCAACCTTCTTAAATCTCTCATAGTAGTATCACACATTCTTCTCATCTTCTTTTCCATGTAGGTCTCGCATATTCTACTCTAATAAGTCATCTATTATGTTCTTTCTTTTTTATCTTTTATGTTACTATTTTCTCTTTCAATTACGTTTTTATTGCACTTTTCTTCTCAATCTCGCATCTCTTATGTTCTTTTTTTCATCTTCTCTAATCTCTCATCTCATATGTTTTTTTTATGTTTTATTATAATGTCTTTGATATTATTTTATGTTACTATTTATATTGGTCTTTTATTCCACTTTTGTCTAATCTGGTTTTTTGTATATTGAATGAAACATTTTTGTCTAAATACGATGAATTTTGATGTTATTTAGTAATGTATGAATGACTAAACACAAAGTTATGTCGTTATATATAGGAGTCTATATGGCTCAATAAAAATATTATAAAAAACCGAACCAACCCAAACCGCATTAATTTGGTTTGGTTTTATTTTTAAAAGTCAACCGAACAAAACCAAACCGCATGTTTTTTTCTCTTGCGGTTCGGGTGATTTTTATCGCAAAAACCGCCCAAACCGCACCGCGAACACCCCTAGTAGTAATAACATAGAAGTAGAAAGAGTAACGAGTATTTTTTTTTATGAAATAAAATCAAAATGGATATCTAGAAAATATATCCATTATATATGACTACTTATATCATTTAATATATAATATGGTAGTAAGTTTGTTTATAAAATTTATACTAACATTATTATTATTTTTTAGTTAAATATGTTTACAATCTTAATTTTCTTAATTTTTTTTATTTTTTATTTAGTTTAGTCTCCACAATTTTAATAAATAAGGTGCTTTTAGTTACTACTTGTTTTGAATCTGAAACAAAATTATGTTTGAATTGTGAGGTTGAACTTTCGATGTGGTGTTGCGAGTTTTTGGTGCGGTAGAACTTAGGGAGGACCTGTAAGATTAGCACTCCAACATTTAAATTAGTGAATGAGTCTAAAAGGGGTAGAGTGAAGTATGAAAAATGTGTGTACCGTGAATCTTATGTATATGAGAAAATACATACTTTTGGATCAAATAGTTATTGGACTTTTTTTGGAGTAATAAATGGGTCTTTCTTATTGGATCTTTGGCTGACCCATAACAATTGCCCCCAGACTTGTCATGAAGTGTTGAGTGGGAAGTCTTTTGGACTCATTCTGGTCGCAAAGCGTTAGACCGATCGTCTGTAGTCATGGAGAACTCTAGATTCGATCGCAAAGGGAGTGAGAGACAAGTGCATTAAAATGTCGGTATTGATGTCACTTTGCTTCACATGTTCACATACATGTGGCCTACCATTCCATAAGTTATGGTGAGATGCTTTAACTAGGATGCTTGAGTGCGCGCAAGTACTATTATGATTCCAATGTAAGGATTTTACCATTGCTTTTATCTACACATCATATTACAACTTGGACATTCGATTGATCTGACTCGCTCTCCAATATAATGAAAATTTATTTTTTAAAAGGACTTTTCGTTTACCTCTTTCCTTGAGTTATGTTGCTATCTTGTAACCTCGTTTGTTTTATGAACTCCTGCGACCTTTGATCTTCTCATCATTTTGTTGATTTAAGGTTCATAACTTTAAGGCATTGTGTCCTTCGAGCTTTCCTCATTATTTCAGCAATTTCGTCCTCTTCTCATCATTATGCTTGGATTGTGATGTTGGACTATTGACGTGGTGTTGCAAGCTTCTAGTGCGGTGGAACACAAGGGAGGGCCTACAAGATTAGTACTTCAATGTCCAAGTTAGTCAATGAGTCTAAAAGAGGTAGAGTGAAGTATGAAAAGTGCATGTACCTTGAATCCTATGCATGTGAGAACATATATACTTCTAGATCAAAACGTAATTGGACTTTCTTTGGCCTAATAAGTGGGTTTTCTTTATTGGGTTTTTGGCTGATCCAAAACAGTTGCCCCCATACTTGTTGTGGTGTCGGGTGAGAAATCTTTTGGAATCGTTCTGACCAGAAAAGGGTTAGAACGATCATCAGCATCCGTGGAAAACTATTGTTCTAATCGCGAAAGGAATGAGACCCAAGTGAATTAAATGTCGGTAATGTCGTCGCATTGTTTCACACGTTTCCATAAATATGTCCTCCCATTCCGCAAGTTATGGTGTGATGCTTTAACTAGGATGTTTGAGTGCGCTTAAGTACTGTTGTATTTCCAATGCAAGGATCTGACTATGTCTTTCTATCTACCCACTGACGTGCAATTTGGACCATCGATTTGTCTGGCTCGCTCTCTTATATAACAACAATTTGGTTGTCAAAAGAAATTTTCGTTTACCTTTCCCCTTGAATTTCGTTGCTACCTTGTAACCTCATTTCTCTTACGAACTCCGACGACCTTTGATCTTCTCATCATTTTGTTGATATAAGGTTTGTAACTTTGAGGCGTTGTGTCTTTCGAGCTTTCCTCGTTATTTCAACACTTTCGACCTATTCTCATTTTTCCAAGTATTATTTGTCTCTTTACCCATATATAATATATTTCCTTATCTATAATGGCCAATATAGGGAATGTTCCTACGAATGCATCGAATGAATCTGACGATGGAGATTATTTGTTGTTGTGTCTGAGGTTGACCACCCATACCTTTTAGATATTTTATATGGTTACCCTTTAAAGGTTAATCATTTTGTCAATGACCCAAATGTACTAAGTGGTAACCCTAGGTCTGGTTTGGGTCCTGCAGAGGATGGTAGCGATCCTGACGTAAGGGAGGTTGTTGTTTGCATCGCCTCCCTTCTCGAGCTTATTCAAATTTCAACACTACTTTGGTTATCTATGAAGAGTGTTAGACTTATTATTATGTTCAACTTCTTAGGGTGATGCCTGAAGGGGTTCCCACTAGTATAGAGACGTGCTTGAAGCAGAGGTTGCTGATAGGCTTGTTATGTGTGAGTTCCTTGATGTATTTCTTAAGGATGTTAGTGATTTTTCGTCGGAGCGTGAAATGGAGTTCACCATAGATTTAGTACCTAGTACTATACCTGTGTCGATGGTACCATATAGAGTATCCACGTCAGATTTAAGCGAGCTGAAGAAATAATTACAAGATCTGTTAGAGAAGAAGCTTGTCATACCTAGTACGTGTTGTGGGGAGCGCCAATGTTATTGGTTAAGAAGAAATATGGGAGAATGAGGTTGTGTGTGGATTATCAGCAGTTGAATTGGATTACTATTAAGAACAATTATCTTCTTCCTAGGATTGACGACCTTAGGGATCAGTTGGTTGGAGCTTGTGTGTTTATCAAGATTAATCTACGATCAGGTTGCCATTAAATTTGAGTAATGTTAGAAGATATTCCGAAGATTATGTTTAAAACTCGTTACGGTCTTTATGAGTATTCGGTGATGCCATTCAGTCTGATTAATGTTCCAGAAGTATTCATGGAGTACATGAATAAGATTTTCCATCCTTACTTGGATCGGTTTCTTGTGGTGTTCATAGATGATATTTTGGTGTATTCCAATTTAGATGAAGAGCATGTAGGACAATTGAGAGTTGTGTTTCATACCTTGAAATATAAGAAGTTGTATGCTAAGTTGTCCAAGTGTGAATCTAGGTTAAAATACGTGAGTTTCCTTGGTCATATGATCGCCAGTGGAGTAATAGCAGTTGATCCATCGAAGGTAGACGCAATGTTGCAGTGGGAGACTCCTAAGTCGGTTACTGAGATAAGAAGTTTTATGGGTTTGGTTGGTTACTGTAGAAGGCTTATGAAGGGATTTTCAAAGTTGGGCTTGTCTTTGACTCATTTGACCCGTAAAGGGAAATCTTTTGTGTGGGATGTTCATTGTGAAGAAATTTTCCAAGAGCGGAAGAAGAGGTTGACGTAGGCACCAATTTTTATATCACCAGATGCAAGTGAATTTTTTGTTGTATATTGATCGATCTCAAATTCTACTTGTTTTCTGACACTCATTCGGTACATATTCATGAAGTCGGTAACACATTATTCTAGTTGTTTATATTATTTTGTTTAGTAAAATAGATGTTTGCATTTCCATTCGGTTTTGATTATTATCTTTGGTTTTCGTCAATGTACTTCATTTTATGTCTCCTTATGGTAGTTTGATTGGTTTCAGGTGTAAGCAAGAATACCCAAAGACTCGCCAAGGGAATCGGGCGTTCTAGGCTCGTCGAAAGCAGAATTTTGAAGGTATAGTAGCCCTGACACGACCACCCGTGTTGCTTGACACGACCTGTGTCAAGGGAAGGAAGGCCAGGTGCTAAAACAGGGAGCTGGCACGGGTGCCCGTGTCAGCTGACACGGGCCGTGTTGAAGAGTGGGCATCAGAAAGCCAACACGGTCGGTCGTGTTTTCTGACACGGCTAGTGTTGGCTTGGACACCTCATCTTCTATTTTTTCCTGTATTTTGGCATTGCTGATCCTGGAGGGCATTATGGACATTTGCTACATCAAATATTTGATCCGTAACTATTTATGGGACTTTTGGAGACTAAGAACGGGAACTTTTTACACGATAAAGAATTGGTATTATTGAGATTGGGACGATCAAGAGTTGCGGAGAACAGAGGTCCTTCAAGAGCGGATGTGATTGAAGATCAACGAGATTCTCTTATTCTTGTAATGTCTATATTTTATATTGTACCTTATTTGAATAATATGAGTGGCTAAACCCCCAATGCCAGGGGGATGTTCTTGAATTGATCGTGTAATGACTATGAATTGATAATTTCCTTAATATTATGTTTGTTTGTCAATTTCATTGTGCAGTGTTTATAATGCTTTCATTGTCAAAAAAAATAAGGATTGTTATATGGTTAACAATTTGCGGGATTGCAATTGTTAAGGTTTTTGCACAGTTAAATTGTAGTAGATATCACCTAGGACTAGGGATACCCTATGGTTACCGGTTATATCTTGTTATTTCAAAAGGCTTGGTTTCATTTTAATCGCCTAAGGACTTAGAGATTAGAATGAATGACCAAAGGTTTCCATCTAAAGTTTTAGGAGGAAACAATTTTAAGATCTGGTAATTGCAATTTTGAACTGTTTAAGGAGATATACATTCAAGGTCATTACAGGAGATATTCATACACCATCTTTGGCATAATATTATAAATTGTGTAAAAGATTTATTCTGTTTCATTTGTCATTCCATTATACAGTAACTTATTACAAACCCTCAATTATTTGTTTTGTTCAATTGAATCACAATTTAAACTCATATTGTTGCGCAGTCCTCGAGATCGATATTTGGGAAACGTCCCTATTGTTACTACATTGGCAAAATAGTACACTTGCTATTTTCCCGATCAAGTTTTTGGCGCCGTTGCCGGGGACTGCCAAATATAATGTTTAAATTACTTCAATTGAAATTTTGTTGCTCCACAACTAAATTTTATTTTTCGTTATTTTAATCATTTATTTTGTTTAATATCAACTAATTTGTGTCTGATATTTGTATGCGAGGTAAGGCCTCAACTGATTTTCCTTTTGACGCAGAACTCGAAAGTACCTTGCGGGCAAGACTCATACAAGCTCGATTGGCAAGACTGGAATTAAAAGAAGAACAACCTTCCATTCATTCAGGTTCAGATTCAGGTTCAGAGAGAGAGAGAGAGAGAGATAATGGGGGAGAACCCACCGCCACCAGAAAGACTGTTGGGTGACTACGGATGTGCAAATGCACCAACCGGCAGATTAACAATTGTCAACCAACCAGTGAATATGGCTAATTTCCAGTTACATCCTAGTATTATTAATCAACTTGAAAGGAATCATTTCACTGGAAAGGTAAATGAAGATGTAAACAAGCATTTGCAGAGGTTTCTGACCAATAGCAACACTTTAAAAATTGATGGTCACACCGAAGAAGCTAAGAAGTTGAGAATGTTCTTGTTCACCTTAGCGGAAGAAGCCGAAGAATGGTTTTATTCTCTCCCAGGCGGTAGCATTACATCTTGGGAAGATATGGAAAAAGCCTTCCTAAATGAGTATTTTCCAGCGTCGGTTTTTCTAAGGAAGAGGTATGAAATTCTGAATTTTAAGCAGAAGGACGGGGAATCCTTGGGAGACGCCTACAAGAGATTCAAGAGAGTCCTAGTAGCCTGCCTAAATCATAATATGGATCCAACATAACAGATGCAGATGTTTGTGAATGGTCTCAAAATAAATACCAAACAATTGATTGATACCGCAGCTGGTGGCTCTACTAATTTCTCAACAGCCACCAGTATCAAAAAGGCCATTGAAGTTATTACTGTTAATGAGCACTTGGAGTTGTACGACATATGTGTAAGTAAACTAGAAGGGGTTATCGATTTAAAGCTAGAAACCAATAAAATCCGTATCGAAGATATTATAGCTGCTAAAGTTGAGAAGAAGCTGAAGGCTATAAATATAGGTACCTAATAAGTGGCACAAGTCCAACCTGCTCCTATTGTCTGTTGTGAGATTTGTAATGGTCCTCACCAAACGGTGTATTATTTTGCAACTCCTCAACATGTTAAGGAAATCAAATTTTTGAAGCAGAATAATCCCTATTCCAACACGTACAATCCGGGTTGGAAGAATCATCCCAATTTCTCATGGAAATACCAGAAAGGGAACGCTCCTCAACAAGGTCAATACCAAACTCAATATCAACAACAACAACAAGCCCCTAAGAAAGCTGATTGGGAGATTGCCATTGAAAGAATGGCAGCTCATAATGTTCAATTCCAAGAAGAAACCCGAAATAATCAGAAAAACACCAGTGCATCCATAAAAAATCTTGAAGTCCAGATGGGTCAAATAGCATAGAAATGGCCTCGAGTTCTCAAGCACAAGGTGCTCTACCTAGTGCAACTATGACAAATCCTAGAGAGCATAATAATGTGAGCGCAATGACAACAAGAAGCGGTAAATCTCATGAAGTACTCGAGGAGACAGCTGAAGAGGAAGATCAATTGATCGAAGTGGATCTTGAGATCAAAGAAAATGAAGTTGTAAGGGAAGAATTGGTTGCACCGAAACAAGTGGTGAAATAAAAAGTCACTGAACCTAAGCCGACCATTAAGCTTCCTTTTCCCACCAGAAACAAGAAAAAGGGGCAACATGAGAAAAACTTTGATAAGTTCCTAGAGTTGTTCAAGAAGCTAGAAATTAACATTTCGCTTTTGGAAGCACTTGAACAAATGCCTACTTATGCCAAGTTCATGAAAGACATCATTTCTAAGAGGCGTACCATCGACACCAACCCAATTATTCTAACCGAAACTTGTAGTGTTATTTTGCAGGGTATGAAGATCACAATGAAGAAGAAAGATCGAGGAGCGGTCACTATTCCTTGTACCATCAGAGATAGGTCATTCAAAAAGGATCTTATTGATCTAGGAGCAAGTGTGAGTCTCATGCCGTTATCCATTTACAAGAAGCGGGGTATAGGGGTTGTGCAAGATACCAGGATGACACTCCAATTCGCCGATCATTCGGTTAAGAAACCTTATGTTATTGTTGAAGATATTATAGTGAAAATTGACAAGTTTGTATTCCCGGTGGATTTCGTGATTCTAGAAATGCCTGAAGATGAAGAGATTCCTTTCATTCCTGGGAGACCCTTTTTAGAGACGGGAAGATGCTTGATCAACATAGAAGAAGTAATTATGACTTTGAAGGTTTATGATGAGGAATTAAAGATTGATGTTTGAAACACCATGAAATACAAAGATGATATTTGCACCAGTCATACTATAGAGGTTATGGATCAATTGATTATGTATAATAGTCCTTTGAGTGCACCGCAGTTACCTTTGGAAAGAGTGTTAAGTTTGTCCATTTTCGATGGGGATAAAGAAGTGGACAACGGGGAATCTGAAGTGTTGGCCATGATGGACACACAACCCGCTTGGAAAGGATCTCGACCACACTGGTGGGAAGATTTACGATTATCTCAAACCAGTGAGGAGAATAAAGAGTCCAAGAAGAGAACGAATTTGAAACAACTTCCTAAGAATCTCAAATATGTTTTTCTTTATTCTGAAGGTAAGTGCCCAGCTATAATGAATTCGAGCCTCAAGAATGTCTAAGAATAGAAGCTCATCCAAGTCCTAAAAAAATACAAAAATATTATTGGATGGGAAATTGAGGACTTGAAAGGTATTAGCCCTGCGGTGTGCATGCATAAAATTCTCATGGAAGACGACCACAAACCGGTGGTCCAACCTTAAAAAAGACTCAACCCGGCAATGAAAGAAGTAGTTTGGAAAGAAGTGGTGAAATTGCTAGTCACGGGTTTTATCTATCCTATTTCTGACAGCCCGTGGATGAGTTTGGTGCATGTGGTCCCCAAAAAGGGAGGGACCACAGTCATAAGAAACGAGAAGAATGAGTTGATCCCTACAAGGACAGTTACAGGTTGGTGCGTGTGTATTGACTACAGGAGGTTAAACATAGCAACTATGAAGGACCACTTCCAGTTTCCATTCGTTGATGAAATGTTGGAAAGGCTAGCCGGTCATGATTACTACTATTTTCTAGATGGATCCTCCGGGTATAATCATATTGATGTTGCTCCAGAAGACCAAGAGAAGACAAAATTCACATGCCCTTATGGCGTGTTTGTTTACAGAAGAATGCCATTCGGGTTGTGTAATGCTCCAGCCACTTTCCAACGTTGCATGACTTCCATCTTTACTGACATGCTTGAAAGGCGTATGGAAGTGTTCATGGATGACTTTTCGGTCTTTGGATCATTGTTTGATAACTGTTTAACAAACCTTTCTCTTGTTTTAGACAGGTGCCAGAAAACAAATTTAATTTTAAAATGGGAGAAATGTCATTTCATGGTGCGAGAAGGAATAGTCTTGGGTCACAAAATTTCCTACAAGGGAATTGAAGTCGACCAAGCAAGAATGGAAGTGATATCTAAACTCCCGCCTCCGGTTAACGAGAAAGGTGTCAAGAGTTTCTTATGACACACGGGTTTTTACCGCAAGTTCATAAGAGATTTCTCTAAAATTGCCAAACCGCTGACCACTCTATTGGTCAAGGATAAGGCTTTTATGTTCGACAAAGAATGCACCACAGCTTTTGAGACATTGAAAAAAATTAATTTCAACACCGATTGTTACTGCCCCAGATTGGTCTCTTCCGTTCGAGATCATGTGTGATGCTAGTGATATTGTTGTAGGGGCAGTTCTAGGACAACAGGGAGAGAAGTTGCTACGTGTCATTTACTTTGCTAGTCATGTGCTAAATCCTGCACAGATGAACTATGCAACTACTGAGAAGGAGCTATTTGTCGTGTTTTATGCATTTGACAAATTTCGGCAATACCTGTTAGGATCAAAGGTTGTCATTTATACTGACCATGTTGCTTTGAAATACTTGTTTGCTAAACAGGATTCTAACCCAAGGATTTTAATGTGGATCTTAATCCTCTAAGAATTTGATATGGAGATTAGGGATAAAAGGGGATGTGAAAACACTGTAATCGATCATTTGTCCCAAATGTCACCAATTGCAGAAATGGAAGACAAGAGACCTATAAAGGACGAGTTTGCTGATGATTGTGGGTTGGGCTTTTGTGGATTTTGCTTTTCATTGTCTTTTTGCACCCCCTTTTCTTCCTTTTTCACTTATGCTTCAAATAAATTACCTGAGACAAATAAAAGGAAAAATACCGAGTAATATCGAATAAAATGAAATAAATCGAAACAAATAATAATACAATTTAATTAAATCGAGTCCAAAAATGTGATATTATTTCATGTTATCAAACTCCCCCATACTTAGACCTTTACTTGTCCTCAAGCAAGATACAGTATAGAAATCGTTTTAAAAATTTGGCCAGGTGAAATTTCAAAGTACACATCAATTCGTACTAGGTTGCAAGTAAACCACGTTTAGAAGTAACTTGAGTTTAATCTTGACATCAACAACTACCGTTACAACCTCAGATAACCTTACCTTATGCAAACCAGTTCGGGGGTCATGCTATTATAACTAGCCTAGTTCCTTTACTCTTTTTTCACCCGTTTTCATTCTAGCAAAATCACATTAAGCCCTTTATCGTTTCGCGCACATAGTGGAGTGACCGGTTAGTGATTCTGATCCCTTTTTAGCTTGAAGCTCTGGTACATTAGTTGGGTAACTTCATTTCTCGGTCCATTGCAAATTGCGGGGGATCGGATCGTAGTCCGCCCTACCAAGTTCAGCACCAGATACCTGCTGAACCAACTCGTAATGGATCTTTCGTATTGTGCTTTCGTATGATCTGCAACCTTTAGATTAAATGATCTGGTAAGGATCACCTAACTTAGTTAGTGCATTTCCTGATATATATATATATATATATATATATATATATATATATATATATATATATATATATATATATATATATATATATATATATATATATATATATATATATATATATATATATATATATATATATATATATATATATATATATATATATATATATATATATATATATATATGTATTTTTATTTTATTTTGGGAATCATTCACTTATATTCATCGGCCCTCCACGTAGTTTGCTATTAAGATGGTGCTGACTTCTTGTATAAACTACTCGGGGTTACTATAAAGTTAAAAGTCCAGGAACTTGTATAACAGGTACCTTTCTGATCTAACATGTTGAGGTTTGTTTAGAGCGTTGGGGCGGAAATAATTTTTGTCTTAATTTTTCTCATGTTTGATGAAATAGGCAACCTTTATACTTACTGAGTGTGTTGAATTTTCGTTATGGCTCATGAAAATTTGAGGGAATAGATAATAGAAATTTTTCACACTAGGGACTTAACTTAGAATAAATATATATTATAATAAATATTTTTTTTATATAAGAAAGGGAAATAACAATGAAGAGGGGAAAATAACATACTTGGTAAGGGAAGATTGAAAGAACAAGGTTGTTCCCCCCTGTCGCATTACGCGAAAAAACCGGCGGGAAAACAAGAACAACAGAGCCGCCACCGTGCGTTATTTATCCCAAAAGAGGGAAAGGAAACGCTCGAAGTAAACCTAGGAAAGAACATGGTCTCGCGACCAAAGAGAATGGGTTCGGGAGTCGGTTATGCGAAGGGAAGGTATTAGCACCCCTACGCATCCGTAGTACTCTACGGGATCCACGCACAAAAGGAAAGAAAATTGGTTGCTAAACACTGCTCAAACTCACACACACTGGCTGAAAGAGACAAAAGAAACTGACTGAAACTGACTCGGCAGGATGTCGCATCCTGGGCCTACTTAGTCTATCAGGCATAGACATCAGAGTCGAAGTAGTTCGGACTGGGGAGACGACACATGCTCGCTAAGATATCGCATCCTATGCATACGTATCTTCTCAGACGAGAGAAGAATCAGAGCATTCGTAGCTCAGCTGACACGCACACAAACAAACCTAGGCAAAGGCAAACGTGGAGCCTGAATGCCAATCACTGGACTTACGTCAGCATCCGAACCAAAACACACCCACACTGGAACCCGAATGCCACTCGATGGACTTACATCAGCTTCCAAGCACACAACAACATAACAAGTTAATAGGGAGTCGGGGACTCGAGCCTATAACTGTCAAACACACACTCAAACAAACAGACAACAAATTGCTAAGGAGTCAGGCACTCGAGCCTAGCAATTGTCAAACAACCCACACAAAAGAGAAAAAAGGGCGCCCGGAGAGATCGGCTCAATCTCCTGCCTACATACTTCATCTGGTATGAAGATCAGGGCGATGTAGTTCCCCTACGCAGGGATAAAGAACTTAGCCTAACCAGATAACAGAGGGAGACACAACTAGGGAGACTACGACTCGAGCCTAGATGTTATCATGCAAGATTGTCCCTAAGTTAAGGTTTCTAGCTAACCGACACAGGAAAAAAAAAGGGTCTCGATTGCAACTAGGGCAAGAGAAAGGGGAGATCTCAATCACAGCAAGGGTGAGAGAAAAGAATTAGTGTTAGTTGTTAGTCAAACTCGACAAGACATCGCATCTCGTGCCTACGTATCTCATCTAAACATGAGAATCAGAGTTGCCGTAGTTCGGCTAAACTATTACTGTTGGTTGTGTTTTTTAAGTGGACAACGTCACTACACAATCCACCTGATGCTCGACCTTTGGAGACTTACTCACCTGTAGTAGAAGGAGTTAACGTATCCTTAAGAAGGGATGATGTTTGTTTGTGTTTTAGGAAAGCTCAAGCAAGAAAGGAAGTCCTATACGAAGGAACCGTGCTACCTTAATTGACATGCAAACAAGACTACGCGGAGTCTAACAATCCCCGGGGATACAATCACACCACACAAGCACATACAGCATAAAATAAACACACCAACAAGGGGGCTCAAACATCAAGGCTAGGTTTTAGTCGAGGGGTCATATCAACCTCAACAAACAAACCTCTGGAATTGGGTAGATGTTGCTCTTAACCTTGCCATTGAGGGGCTAAGGTGAAGCAGATGAAAGGAGATGAGGGGTGTGCCTCATTGCTCTTATCCCTGGTCAGGGAGAGCTCAAGACAAGAATGTGTGGGTTCAGAAAGTGGGAACCCTTCTACACATTTGATACTGACTCAACTGTACAATTGTACAAGATCTTGGGTTTGTATCTGCAATGCATCAACACAGTGGTGTGAGCAAAGTAGATGATACACAGAGTAGTAGGGGATAGGTTGCATATCCCTTGGGTTCTGCCAATTGCCTCTTCACTTAGGAGGTCTTTGACTATGTACAGGGACAAAATTTAAACATACACAAACATTGCCTCTTAAGGAGGACTTCAGACAGTTGCCTGGCCAAGTAACAGGCCAGGTCTTCCAGACTACATGAAGAAGAAGGGATTATACCTCAAAGCAAGTTGCTATTAAAGCAAAGCAAAGCAAGTTCAAAGAACTAGGCAACTAATGGTACCTGAAATAGTCAAACAGATCAGTACACAATTCAAAAGCTAAAGCAAAGGAGGTAGGAATCAACAGTCAATACAATTAACAAATGTGCAAAGCACAATGCTCAAGGCATGTGAGCCAAGCCACCTACAAAACACACAAGTTAGTCAATGATATTTAAGCAAGCTCAATCAAAAAGAAATGGTCTCATTGGTCATTTGTTGGTCAACCTGAAAACATGAACTCAAAGGTGAGTAACAGGACCACTAGGGCAAGCCTAGGGTCAAAAATGAATGAGAAAGGCAAAACAGCAAGCAATGTCCAATCAAAATCAAATTCAAACATTTAGGAAGCAAACCCAATTGGTTTCATGTTCATATCATGCATCATCATCATTTCATAAGCACAAGAAGTCAAAGCATGGCAAATGAGAGCTCATAGGGGTCAACAGAAAGACTTAACTCAAAACCAAACATAATCAATTCCAAAAATCATCAAATAAATCATGATCAATCCTAACACATAGCATGGTAAGCATGTCAAATTTCATCTCATTTGAACAAGTGGAAGGCAGTCAATGAAAATCAGAAAGTCAAAGCAATTTTGGACATGCTCAAAGAAGTCAACCAAACATGCATCAACTTGAAAAATTCATAAATCAGAGATGGTGTATGATAAATGAATGGGACTAAAACCATCTTAAAGGTTAGGATGTCTAGTTATCTCATGTAAAATTTCATGTCCATCTAATAAAGTATGAGCATTTCACAAAACAAATGGGCACATGCATCACATAAGGTCAACATTTTGGTCAAACAGGGGAGAAAATCTCAAACAAATGGAAAATGGCACAAATAATTCCAAGAAAAATCATGTGCAAACTAGACATATCCAAGCTCAATCATACAAAAAATCAACCCATTTGGAGGTCAATAGGCATGGTATCAAAAATCATCAAGTTGCACATCAATGGTGTGACACAAATTGTCACACCCTACTTCAAAACCAGATAAGATAAATTCATGAACTCTACATCAAAATAAACATGAATGTGTCTAGTTTGTGCTCAAAAAGTTTCAAGTCCATAGGATAAGTCATGACCATTTCACAAAGGATTTGGCAAGATGTACAAAAATTGAGCACATGAGCAAGACCCTAGCACCATTTAAAATCTACTCATCCAAAAATTCTGGAAAAAATATGATAATAAACTAGAGATCCATATGAACACAATGCAACAAGTCCCATGAATTCTGGATTTAAAATGAAGATGTTATGATTTTTGCAAGTAAGCCATGCCAAATGAAATAAAAATAAGAAAATAAATGAATTAAATGGAATTTAAAAACCGGGAATGGCATATTTGTAATTCTGGGATTCACTAAACTAAACGCTGCCGTTTTGGGCCATGAAACGGAATGTTCCTATTGGTTCATGGAGAAACAGTGGCATGCAACACGTGAGAAATATTTTCTGGGCAAGGCAATTGAAAAACCTAGGGTTTATGCATGAACAGCAACATGACATTCATCCCCAAATTCGACTCAGCAAAATTTTTTCCAGAAATCTCAATTGGATACACAGAAATGATCAGCACAGCATGACAAACATGAATCCATCATCAATTTTCATTAAAACACAACATAACTCATGAATCGAGCAAGAATAAAAATCATCATCAAACTTTAGAACATCATATCTCCTAAACTACTCAACCAAATCATGTAATTCGAAGCTCAATGTGCTCAGGGACAAGAGATCTACACAGTACATATCATGGTTTTGAGAAATTAGAGATTCGTGTTCTTACTTGTTTTTGAAGAAAGTAGTGGAACAGTGGTTGTTTTGATGTTTGCTGGTGAAACAGATGCACTAACAGCTCCCCAAAGTTGAATGGTGAAGTTGGTTTGGCTTGGAACAACTTGAAACAGCTTCAATCAAACTTTGCCATTAATGGAACTTTGAAAAACAGTCGAGCAAAGGTTGGTTACAGTTGGTGAAACCATGTTGGAAAGAGCTCACAATGCTGTTTAGATGGTGAAGCAACAAAGGCAAGGTCCAGTTCTTTGAAGTTTTTTGGCAGAAATTGAAAATGGCAAGAAATGAGGTTTTTGAGAGAGTGAGTCGATTCTCTTCTTTCTGTGGCTGCTAGGGTTGTATACTGACCAGAAAATGAGTTTTTATTGTCTGTTTAAGGTTCCCTTAATGAAAGGCTAAGCACACTTAACTTAATGAAGCAAATTGCTAATTGGTCATTTTGGTGCACATGGTGAGGTGTGGTGGTAGGAGCACGAATTTTGGGCCTTCCACAAGTCACAAATAGCATTTTAAATCATTCCCAATTGGCCATTCTGATGGAAAGTGCTTAATTCAAAAATTCAATTTTGTACCACACTTGAAATTTAAACATGATAGTGAAAAAATGCCATTTTGATCCATAGGGTTTTGGTACATGAAAGTTAAATTTTTGGAAAGAGGAGGTTAAATATGACTTGTTGGAAAAAACCTCACCAAATTTGGCCAAATGGTTTGAGAGATATGGCCTTTTGAAGTTCAAGAATTTGTGAAAATGATTTGATCATATCTTGCCAACCATACATGGGAATTGAGAGTTCTTGGACTTTTTGGAAATGGGAGAACAAGATCTTCAACTTTCATGTTGGGCAAAAATTCATTTGAAGCTTGTATCATGATGTAAGTTTGGGATCAAGAAGTTTCCATTTTTGGCAGTTAAAATTACAGGTCCAGTTTCTATTTTTGGAAATTTCTGATTTTGCTTCAAATTCTTCAATGATGATGTTTGCCATGATATATGAGGCCTATTGGGACATGAATAAGCTCTCTCAAACCAAATCCATCCATCAAAACCATAAAATCAACCACAGTTGACCAAGTTTGACTTTTTAGGGTTTCTGACTGATTGTGCATGGACTGATGACCTCTGAGCCTCCAATCTTTGACCTAAACACTTCAAATGGATCCTCAAGTCATGTGAACATGTTGGACCAACCCTAGGGCCTTGGCTCAATGAAAAACACACTTGCTTGCTTGGTTGACTGATCTCCTGATCAGTTTGACCTAATTTCTTGACTGGCTTGCACTTGAGGCAAATGGGACAATGCAATGCTATGCAGTGGACCATGTTATGCTATGACCTAATATGAGAATGTATGTACAATGATAGGTGCAAATTTGAGGTGCTACAGCTGCCCCTATTCAATCAGCTGGGAACCCGAACGGATGATAGCAATGGCTGTCAGACTTTCAGGGTAAACAGGGATTGAATACCAAAGAACCGTAGAAATTTGCACCGACTGGATATAATACAAGAAGAACCACGTCATTTACCGATGACAACTGCATGACAACTTCAGAAAAGCAAAACCATTTACCGATGGTTAGAAAACTGGAAACTTGATATTTACCGATATCAACTTCAGCAAGACCATTTACCGATGGCTGCTGGGAAAACAACTTCTGAAAAGCAAAACCATTTACCGATGGTTAAAACTGGGACCTTGATATTTACCGATATCAACTTCAGCGAGACCATTTACCGATGGCTGCTGGGAAAACAGATTTGCTGTAGAGAGGAAGCAAGACCATTTACCGATGGTGGCTTCAAAGAAACTTAACATTTACCAATGTCAACTTAGCAAGACCATTTACCGGTGGTTGCTGCAACTGGGAATTCGATATTTACCGATATCGAAGAAAACTGGGCCATTTACCGATGGCATCTCTGCTCGGGGAGGGACAAAATCTTTGTGATAGAACCAGACAGGACGTTTACCGACGACTTCTGGGGATTTTGATTTTATTGACCAGACATTTACCGATGACTGGGATAAGACTCGATGTTTACCGACACCGAAAGATGATGTGTACCGACATCCAAAGAATGACCAGACATTTACCGATGACTGGGAAGAGACTCGATGTTTACCGACATCGAAAGATGATGTTTACCGACATCAAAAGAATGACCAGACATTTACCGATGACTGGGAAGAGACTCGATGTTTACCGATATCGAAAGATGATGTTTACCGACATCAAAAGAATGACCAGACATTTACCGATGACTGGGAATGAGAAATTTATTGGGGAGAGACAAACGAATATTCGCAACTGAAAACCAGGTAGGACATTTACAGATGACTCTACGGGGGATTTCTAGCTGGGGAAATATCAGACATTTATCGATGACTGAGGGAAAGACTCGATGTTTACCGACATCGAAAGATGATGTTTACCGACATCAAAAAATGACCAGACATTTACCGATGACTGGGTGAGACTCGATGTTTACCGACACCGAAACAATGGCGTTTACCGACACCAAAAATGACCAGACATTTACCGATGACTGGGTGAGACTCGATGTTTACCGACACCGAAACAATGGTGTTTACCGACACCAAAAAATGATAGAACACACGCGGGTGTTGACATGACACTTACTGGTATCACAAGAACGACATCTGAGATATGTCAAAGCAAAGCTAATCACTTGCTGGGTATCTTACTGAGGAGAAACAACCTTTCTGTCACCATCGGGTGAGGAAATAAACCTCTGTGGAGATAATCAATTCTGAATGCTGTCGAAGCAACTGTAGTAGACTTGCTGTGCTGATGTTGAATAAAAAAGATCCGCCTCTGCCGGGGATACGGTCTGATGGGGTCTCGAACACATGAATGCATATGTTTGAATTTTTCTATGGCGTAATGTTCCATATGGAATGGAAATGCTACGCGGTTTTGAGGATGCAATGATCACTACATGCAATGCAAAATGATGAGAACTCCGCTAGGGAATACACAGGACGACTGTGTTGAGGAATCTTCAGAACAATTCTGCCGGGGGGAAAACAAGGCAACTGCTGGAGAACCAACAATATAAATCCGCTAGGGGAAGACAAGGCAACTCGCTGGGGAGTAATAAAGCAACTTGTTATAGCCAAAAGTAAACTGCTGGAGATATCCCAATCAATTCACAAAGATTCCGCTTGAGGAAATAACTGCTCCACTGGGGAAGACAAAACCAGGCAACTCTCTGAGGATAAGTCTCATACAGACCTCAGGTACGATAAACTCTGCTTTGGGAAATATCTGCTCTGCTGAGGAAATAACTGCTCCACTGGGGAAATAACTGCTCCGCTGGGGACGACCCTCGCAATCCACAGGTAGAAACAAACTCAACTGGGGATGCGAATACCGATCTGTTACGGAAACTCGGCCAATCCACTGGTAGGATGAACTCTGCTGGAGAGATAACTGCTTCACTGGGGAAGACTTAAACAATTCATAGCTAGGAGAAAAACTCTGTCTGGGGAAAGAACTGCTGGAGAATGCTCACAGGTGACGACCTGTACAACGGAACAATAGATGCCCCAGGGGATACGTGGACAAGATACGCTCAAGTGTCCTCAACATTCAAAATGATTTTCAAATGTTTTAATCTTTCTGCACGTTATTGTTTAGCCTTCATGTTTTTATATGCAATGTTTATCAAAAAATTCGGACGTTTTTGCAAACAAAACAGTAAAAATAAAAACAAAAGAGCAATTTATCTGAATAACGACTTTTATTGATTGAAAATGTGCCTGAAAAGGCAAATACATTGGGAAGCAATTCCTAGAAAGAGGTAATTGCGCACAAAAGGAAAATAAACTATCCTAATGGCAATGTGAACACGGCATCCACTGTTTCCCAACTCTGTTATAACTCATAGATCCTCAGTGTCCTCCCAGCTCCTTGCTTTCTGAGAAGACTGACTGGACCAATCACATCTTTAGAGATGGTAGCTGACGAAGCGTGATGAAGTACAGATGACTCAGACTGTAGTCTTCGCTTTAATCCCTCTTTTGGCTGGATCGCCCTTTCAGGTTTTCAATCCACCGGGATACCCATTTTTGCCTAAGCCGCCCTTGCGGGTTTTCGACTTACCGGGTGTACATTTTTTCACTTTTATCCCTAACTTTTGCCCGAACCTTTCCTTTCTGTTTTTTGGTTCGCCGGGATGCCCATTTTTGCCTGGACTCTTTTATTCTTTTTGTCCAGCGGGTCAATTTATGCGAAGTATTTTTTGACTACATCTGAGTTAACAGGGGAAGGAAAATCTTCACCATCCATAGTTGCAAGCATCAAGGCTCCACCGGACAAGACCTTCTTCACAACATATGGACCTTCGTAATTAGGAGTCCACTTGCCCCTGTTATCTGTACCGGGAGGGAGGATCCTCTTCAAAACCAAATCACCAGTTTGAAATGTCCGAGGACGCACTTTCTGATCAAAGGCTCGCTTCATCCTTCTCTGATATAACTGCCCGTGGCACACAGCTGCTAACCGTCTTTCTTCGATAAGGCTTAACTCATTAAACCTTGTACGAATCCACTCGGCTTCGTCCAGCTTGACATCCAATAATACCCTCAGAGAAGGGATCTCCACTTCAACTGGTAGGACTGCTTCCATACCATATACAAGGGAGTAGGGGGTTGCCCCGGTCGACGTACGTACTGAGGTACGGTACCCATGCAAAGCGAAAGGCAACATTTCATGCCAATCCTTGTACGTAATGACCATTTTCTGCACAATCTTCTTGATATTCTTGTTAGCTGCCTCTACAGCACCATTCATCTTTGGCCTGTAAGGAGAAGAATTGTGATGTTCAATCTTGAAATCTCTGCACAGCTCTTTCATCATCTTGTTGTTGAGATTTGAACCATTGTCAGTGATGATTCTCTCAGGGACTCCATAACGACAGATGATTTCTTTCTTGATGAACCGGGCAACCACTTGTTTGGTGACGTTGGCATAGGAAGCTGCTTCCACCCACTTGGTGAAGTAATCAATCGCAACCAAGATGAAGCGATGTCCATTCAAAGCAGTTGGCTCAATCTTCCCAATCATATCAATACCCCACATGGCAAATGGCCAGGGCGAGTTCATGACATTCAACGGGCTTGGTGGTACATGCACCTTATCAGCGTAAATCTGACACTTATGGCACTTCCGAGCATATTTGAAGCAATCGGATTCCATAGTCATCCAGTAATATCCGGCTCTCAGCAATTTCTTTGACATTGCATGACCACCCGCATGGGTACCAAACGAACCCTCGTGCACTTCTTGCATTAACATGTCTGCTTCGTGTCTATCCACGCATCTGAGCAAGACCATGTCAAAGTTTCTCTTGTACAGCACATCATCCTGATTCAGATAAAAGCTTCCAGCTAGCCTTCTCAGGGTCTTCTTATCATTCTTCGACGCACCCTCAGGATACTCTTGAGTCTTGAGGAAGTTCTTGATGTCATAGTACCACGGTTTCTCATCAATCGCAACAACAGACTCGGCTGCAAACACATACGCAGGCCTCTCGAGTCGATTCACAGCAACATGCGGCACATGATTCCACCAATGAACCTTTATCATAGAGGATAAAGTCGCCAAGGCATCAGCCATTTGATTCTCATCCCGAGGGACATGATACAACTTCACCTTCTTGAAGAACGTCAGTATTCTTCTGGTGTAATCTCTATAAGGAATCAGATGCGGCTGGTTTGTATTCCAATCTCCATTGACCTGATTGATCACTAGAGCCGAATCTCCAAAAATGTCAAGTGTTTTGATTCTCAGATCAATGGCTTCTTCTATCCCCATGATACAAGCCTCATACTCAGCTTCATTGTTGGTGACGTCGAATGTCAATCTGGCAGAGAAAGGTATATGAGCACCTTTGGGATTGATCAATACTGCACCAACACCATTACCGTTCATATTCACAGCCCCATCAAACATCAGTGTCCACTTGTCATCAGGATCCGGTCCTTCCTCGACAGGTGGCTCTTCACAATCTTTTATCTTCAGATACATGATGTCTTCATCAGGGAATTCAAACATCATAGGCTGATAAACTTCAATTGGTTGCTCGGCAAGGTAGTCTGACAGAATACTACCTTTGATGGCCTTCTGCGACGTGTACTGAATGTCATACTCTGTTAGAATCATCTGCCAACGGGCAACACGTCCGGTGAGAGCCGGCTTCTCAAAGATGTACTTTACAGGATCCATCTTAGAAATCAACAGAGTAGTATGGTTCAACATATACTGCCTTAGTCGGCGAGCAGCCCAGGCCAAAGCACAACAAGTTTTCTCGAGCAGTGAATACCTTGTTTCACAGTCGGTAAACTTTTTTCTAAGGTAGTATATGGCATGCTCTTTTCGACCAGACTCGTCATGCTGACCCAATACACACCCCATCGAAGTCTCGGTAACTGATAGGTACATTATCAGTGGCCTTCCTGGAACTGGAGGAATCAGGATTGGAGGGTTCTGTAAATATTCTTTGATCTTGTCAAATGCCTTCTGACAGTCATCATTCCATTTGATCGCCTGATTCTTTCTGAGTAGCTTGAAAATTGGTTCACATGTGGCAGTTAGATGAGATATGAACCTTGCAATGTAGTTCAACCTCCCTAAAAACCCACGGACTTGCTTTTCCGTCTTTGGTTCAGGCATCTCTTGAATAGCTTTGACTTTAGCTGGATCAACCTCAATCCCTTTCTCACTGACAATGAAGCCTAAAAGCTTCCCTGATCTCACCCCAAACGTACACTTGTTCGGATTCAGCCTCAGTTTGAATTTGACCAGTCTGTCAAACAACTTCTGCAAATTAACCAAGTGCTCCTCTTCTGTCTGCGACTTCGCAATCATATCATCCACGTACACTTCGATTTCATTGTGCATCATGTCATGAAAGAGAGTCGTCATTGCCCTCTGATAGGTAGCACCGGCATTCTTCAGCCCAAATGGCATCACTTTGTAGCAGAATATGCCCCAAGGTGTAATGAATGTCGTCTTTTCCATGTCCTCTGGCGCCATCTTGATCTGGTTATAGCCTGAGAAACCGTCCATGAAAGAGAATACCGAGGACTGAGCCGTATTATCCACCAATACATCAATGTGAGGTAATGGGAAATCGTCTTTCGGACTCGCCCTGTTCAAATCCCGGTAATCGACACACATTCTAACTTTGCCATCCTTCTTTGGCACGGGAACAATGTTGGCAACCCACGGTGGATAATTGGTAACAGCCAGAAAGCCTGCATCCCACTGCTTCTGAACCTCTTCCTTGATCTTGACAGCCATATCAGGACTAGCTCTGCGAAGCTTCTGCTTGACCGACGGACACTCCTCTCTAAGAGGTAACCGATGCACCACAATGTCTGTATCCAACCCAGGCATATCCTGGTATGACCAGGCGAATATTTCCACATATTCTTTCAGCATCTCAATTAACCTCCTCTTGACAGAGTCTTCTAAAGCAGCCCCGATCTTGATCTCTCTTCTGGCGTCCTCAGTACCCAGATTAACAGTTTCCAACTCCTCCTGATGAGGTTGGATGACCCTTTCCTCTTGCTTCAGTAGTCTGACCAATTCTGCAGGGAGTTCACAGTCTTCCTCACTCTCCTCTTCAGCTTGGTAGATGGGATTATCAAAATCATATGGAGCCATAACAGAGTCGCTCACAGTGGATGCCAAAATATCATTTCTGCATGTTTAATGTTTTGTTTTTAGAAAAAGATTTCAATAAAGTCACAAAAAACAAAAACATTACCATTTTTATTGTTTTGAAAAAAATGAAAAACAGAAAATAGAAAGACAAAGATCTCAAAATTTGATTGCAAAACGTCCTTTATTTATGATAATCATTTTAAACATGATGAGGCCCTACAATGAACCACTACGTCTTGGGCAGAACGTAGGGTTTTCATGCAAAATGAAAAAACAAAAGAAAATTACTCTGTCAGTAGAGTAACTTGGACCACTTCTTCAGCTGTCCAATTGTTGATAGATTCCCCCGGTGCACAAGGGCGGACCCAGACGTCCAAATCACAATCACGGTCTTCACCATCAGTAGCAAAGACATCTCCGTGGTTCATCAGCCCAACGCTAGTGAAGGTGCTCGGACCTGCTTGTACGTTCTGCTCTGCTTGGAGAGGCTCATACCCAATACCGAATTTGTCTTCTTTGATTGGCAAGTCAACCATCTTGCCCCAGCCTTCAGTTTTACCGGAGTCAACCACCTCCTTGGCTTGCTTGTACGATGTAATCGAAGCACCTGGCTTCCTCTGCTCAGCACAAGCTACCCCCTCCAAAGCCACGGTCTCAAATGCCTGGCACAGGGTTTCATGGATATCGCCATCTACCTCAACATACTTGAATGAGGAGAGATGACTCACCAGAATTTCTTCTTCGCCACATACGGTCACAATCTGACCGTTCCAGACATACTTGAGTTTTTGATGGAGAGTCGACGAGACTGCCCCAGCGGCATGTATCCATGGACGCCCCAACAAACAACTATAAGCAGGCTGAATGTCCATCACATAGAACACGATGTCGAAAACTTCCGGACCTATCTTTACCGGCAATGTGACTTCACCAAACACAGACCGTTTGGATCCATCAAAAGCACGCACAATAAGGTCACTGGGAGTGAGCACAACTCCCTCGACATCAATCTTCTTCAGAATCTGCTTGGGTAGGACATTCAGGGACGACCCGGTGTCTATCAATACGTGAGATAAAACAGCTCCCTTGCACTCCATAGTGATGTGCAAGGCTTTGTTATGATTACGACCCTCAGGCGTTAGGTCTAGGTCAGTGAAACCTACACCATGCCTGGTGCTCACGTTGGCTAGTACACCCTCCAACTGGTTGATAGAGATCTCTTGCGGGACGTACGCCATGTTCAGCATCTTCAACAAAGCGTCCCGGTGTGCTTCTGAGCACAACAGCAAAGAGAGTATTGAAATTTTAGACGGAGTCTGGTTGAGCTGATCCACAATCTTGTAGTCACTCTTCTTGATTATCTTCATAAACTCCTCAACGTCTTTTTCAAAAGAACCCTCAGCCTCCTTCTGAGCCGGTTCCTCGTCAACCACAGCTTGTTTACCCTTAGCCCTGGCAGATGCCTCAGCATTAGCATCTCTCAGCGGCTGGGGAGCAAACAGTCGTCCGCTCCTGGTAAAACCTCCCGGTCCTCCAACGTTGTCCACCACAGGACTTGCAACCACGGGATTTCTTACCGGAGCACTGATTGTTACTGGCGCTTACAAGGCTGGCCTCGTCTGGTTACCAGCCCTTCTATCACTGCGATAGGCGTTGTCATACCTCCAGGGAACAACCCTACTATTTTCAGTTGGTCTTCTGCCAGACACACTGATAGTAGTTGGAGCATTGATAGTTACCGGAGCAGGAATGGTAACCGGAGCACTGCTTGTTGCTGATGTACCGACAATCCCTCGTCCTCGTCCTTCAGACGGCTTGAAATAAATGGTGACAGTAGACACTGACCCATTACCTTTAACAGCCCGGCTGAACTGGAGACAGCCTTCATCAATCAATCTCTGGATACCGGCCCTCAACTGGTCGCAGCCATTAACAGTCTCAGAACAACTCAAACAATCTTTACTACAGCCCGGGTCAACACCCCCCTTCAGCAGACGGTCCTTCACAACAAGTAGAGAAGTCTGAACATCTTCAACATTCACAACCAATTCTTCAGCCTCTCCTCCTTCAATATTATTCACCCTATGCCCACCATGCTGAGGCATAGGATTGTTCACCATATTCGGCACTGGAGCAAAATTGATTGCCTTAGCATCAATCAAGTCTTGAACTTTGTGCTGGAGAGCCCGGCATCTTTCAGTATGGTGGCCTGGTGCCCCAGAATGAAAGTCACATCGGACGTTCGCATCATAACCGGGAGGCAACACTGTTGGAGTAGCCATTGTACGCAGCTCTACAAACCCTAACCGGAGTAGTTCGGGCAATAGTTCTGCGTAAGACATAGGCAGTGGGTCAAATCTTCTATCAGCCTGCAATCTCTGCCTTGGCTGATAAGGACGTTGCTGTTGTTGTTGTTGTTGTTGTGGTTGTTGAACCCTCTGTTGTTGTGGACAAGGTTGAGGTGCAGGAATAGTCACTGCAGCCACTGGACGATACTGTTCTCTGTTCGCATTTGCTCTGTACACACCCCCTCTGTGTTGTACAACATTGGTCTCTCCTTCTCTACGGCGAGGTGCCCCAGAGAAGGGTTTCTTCGAAGAAGAACCCGCATCATGAATCCTACCAGCTTTGATTAAACTTTCAGTTCTTTCGCCACAGATGACGACGTCAGAAAAACTTCCGAATGGGCAGCTTCCCATCCGGTCCATATACACGCCTTGCAGAGTGCTGATAAACATGTCAGTCAACTCCCTTTCCAGCATAGGGGGTTGAACTCTCGCAGCCAGCTCGCGCCATCTCTGGGCGTACTCTTTAAAGCTTTCGTTATTCTTCTGACAAAGACTCTGCAGCTGAGTCCTAGTCGGAGCCATGTCCATGTTGTGCTTATACTGTCTGAGGAAAGCTTCACCCAGATCTCTCCAGCATCTGATTGAATCCCGCTTCAACTCCATATACCAATCCAAAGACGCCCCAGATAGGCTGTCTTGGAAAAAATACATCCACATCTTCTCATCATCAGTGTATGCGGAGATTTTTCTGTAGTATGCCTGCACATGGGTGCGAGGGCAGGAGGTACCGTTGTATTTGTCAAATGACGGTGCCTTGAATTTGTGCGGGATTCTCAATCCTTCAACTAATCCCATGTTTGTAACATCAAAACCGAGGGAGTTTTGACATTCCATTGCCCTGATCTTCTCAGCAAGGGCCTCAACTTTGCGATCTCTCGCATCATTCCTGCCCAAAATATCTTCGTCTTCACTAAGTAAGGTAAACATATCCTCTTGTCTGTCAACAATCGGAATTCTGTTACGGGCCGGAGCATGGATTACCCTGGCATTAGCAGCATCGGGAGCAATTGGTTGACCGTCAACTCGAATACCCCTCAACTCTTCACCTACAGCATAGTTGTTGACGGGAATAGCAGCAGCAGGAGTGTCATTAACTGGGTTTCCTTCTGGCAGAGCCTGGTTGGGCGGTGGAATTGCAGCTTCTTGCCTCTGAACTAGAGCTCGGAGTTCTTCTTGACCTTGTGCAACCCCTTGCATCATGTGAATGAACTGGGCCATGTTAGCCCTCATCTCAGCTAACTCGGCTTGTACTTGATCCATGTTGCGTTGATGGTTGAGCCTCGTTGAGTAGCGGTGCGGTCTTTGATCAGCTATCCTGCCTGAACACAGGAACCAAAGTGAGAAGACGGCACAAGAACACCTGTTATGCAAATGATATGAGTATGATGTTAAATGATGCGTATGATGCACATGATATGCTCATTTCTCAGGCATTCAAAGAGCCTGACCCATCCTGAAAAGATGGCAACCTGCAGCAACAAGAGAACAACAGATACAAGGAAATATGAGAACAACAGGGAAATATTGACAACCTTATCTATACATAAGGGTAAAAAGGTTATACAACCAAGTCAACAGAATATTCGCATAAACAGAGTACAAAGAAAAGAATCCCATCCAACAGGCCTGGAGGTGATTCTCAACAACAAAAATTCAAAATAAACGGGGTACAAACAAATGAATCCCATCCAACAAGTCTGGAGGTGATTCTCAAAACAATCAAAGGTACAGACTAAGACAGATGGTCTTCCGGAATGAGGGTCTTCAGGTAATGGCACTGGTCTATCAACAGTGTGCATTCTGAACATTCTGGTAGAGGAGTGATCTTCTCTTTCAACTGCCTTCTAAGCTCTAAGACTTCTCCTCCAAGATAATCCTCTGATTTCTGTCTCAACTCCATCTCTTTCTTCAACTGAGTGTCTTTTCTTGGAGTTGCTTCTCCAAGTCTCTGATCTTCTTCTGATAGTTGACTTCCGCTCTCTGTAGTCTCAGACACTCCCTATGCTCTGCATCCAACATGGACTCTATCTCATCATATGATCTCTTCTTACCCCTTGCTCTGCTAGCATCCTCTCCTTGCACTTCCCTGAGTTGATGGGCCAGGTGCAACCTATCAGCTTTAGCTTTGTACAACTCCATCTGAGTGTCTTGCTCCTTCTCTCTCAGACGACGACTCTCCAACAAGGCTTGCTTATAGTGCTCAGCAGGCACACTATCAGCAAGAACCAAGGGTGGTTGCTCCTGCAACGGCTCCATCCTATCATAGGGTAGCAGCAAAGTTTCCACTCTCTTCTTTACCCAATCAGTGTAATCGGGCATTGCAATGGCAAACTTTTTCCCTAAGACGGATCCATCCTTCACTCCAACAGATTTCCAGGCTCTCCCTATCTGCTCCAACCTAACAGGGTCATCCTTCTTCTCAAAATACACACTCTCAGCTACTTCAGCTTCAAGCGGTCTTCTACTCATAACAAACCCTAATTGGCGAAGAGAAAGAACTGGATTATAATTGATACAGCCTTTGGTCCCCACAAGTGGCACGTTCCGGAATTCACCACAACTCATGATAACATTCTTCACGTCCATCCGGTACGACTGCCATCTGATATCGTAAGAAGTAAGTGACATGACCCTCTGAGTCCACTTAAGAGTGCTCTGGGTATCCACAAAGGGTCCACTGACGGGCAGGAGTGACATAAACCATCTGAACAGGAGAGGTAGACAGCACCTGATGGCCCCACCCTTACCATGCCTACTGTGGATGGCATAGTAAGTGTCAGCTAAAAGAGTGGGGATTGGATTCCCTCTGATGAATATAGTGATAGCAGCATGGTCAATGAAATTGGGCATGCTTGGGAATAAGACTATCCCATAGATCATGGCAGCAAGTTGTGCGTGAAAAACTTCCCAATTCCCCTTCTCTGCTTCATCTCTGGCTAACCTCAGAAGAAACTTCAATGGCAGACCCACTACTTCCCCACAGGGCTTCCAATTCTCACCAACTTCCTTGACACTCAACCGGAGAGCTCTGGCAATCAATCTGAAGTCAACCTCCTTTGGGACGTCCAAAAAAGGAATCTGATGCTGAATCAGGATATTCATCAGAATAGAGTACTCCTCGAGAGTAGGCGCCAACTGATAGTCTTGAAATGTAAAGCATCTGAGCTCTGGATCATAGAACTGAAGAAGTGTCTGCAGAGGCACCGGATCCACTACTGTCTTCAGCACTGTCAGAATATCTCCATACCGCCCAACGAAACTCTTCAGACGATCATCTGTCACAAAGCTACCCAACTCAATCAGTGAAGTCAACGGCTCACGATGAAAGCTGTAGGAACAGGTCTTCCGCTTCGGCTCGGGGGCTGTTGCCATCTCTATCAGTAGTTAAGCTCTGGAATGTACCTGAGAAGTGATATGCATGCAGAGATTTAGTTTTTTTTCTTTTTTTTTCTTTTCTTCTCTTTTTTTTTGATTTTTTTCAATTTTTTTTACTGCGTTTCTTTTGAAAAAATAAATATGCTATGATGCACATGATGCAGACTGGACTGGCTGGTTGTGCAATCTCCGATCACTAGGTCGAAGCTTCAGTCAAAATCAGAACCCAAATCCAACTTAAGGTCAACTGAAAACACTGTCTGAACCCAAAGTCACCAACAGAACCATAAGTCACCAACAGTACCTGTAATGATCAACCCTTCCCCACTCACGGGTGTAGTCTAGGCCAGGGTAAGGCTGAGAGAAACGCAACATAAATAACCTTTCGCAGAATACCATCATATACACACCCGAAGTATGTAACGACGATACCCCACCAGGGTCTGAACTGCTCGTGATATCAATGTTCCGCTAAGTGGCGCAATACCACCCGCTTCCCATGAATCACTTTATTCCTAATCATCCTAGATTTCACTCATGGTCTGGGTATTGGACCTTTTACCTCAACTGACTCCCCACCCCACAAAGGAAAACAGACAACCAGCCAGGCAGAATGAATTATGAATATAAATGCAAACATTAATGCACACAATCAATGCAATCAATAAATGAAATGAACAAATAATGAAAGCAATAAATACACACAGCACGAAGCAACCAAAACCCTAATCCTAGAGAGCGCTAGGAGAGACTCGCTCAGGGAAGATGGACCAGCATAGGTCAACTTCTCTAAATCCCCAGCAGAGTCGCCAGCTGTCGCATTACGCGAAAAAACCGGCGGGAAAACAAGAACAACAGAGCCGCCACCGTGCGTTATTTATCCCAAAAGAGGGAAAGGAAACGCTCGAAGTAAACCTAGGAAAGAACATGGTCTCGCGACCAAAGAGAATGAGTTCGGGAGTCGGTTATGCGAAGGGAAGGTATTAGCACCCCTACGCATCCGTAGTACTCTACGGGATCCACGCACAAAAGGAAAGAAAATTGGTTGCTAAACACTGCTCAAACTCACACACACTGGCTGAAAGAGACAAAAGAAACTGACTGAAACTGACTCGGCAGGATGTCGCATCCTGGGCCTACTTAGTCTATCAGGCATAGACATCAGAGTCGAAGTAGTTCGGACTGGGGAGACGACACATGCTCGCTAAGATATCGCATCCTATGCATATGTATCTTCTCGGACGAGAGAAGAATCAGAGCATTCGTAGCTCAGCTGACACGCACACAAACAAACCTAGGCAAAGGCAAACGTGGAGCCTGAATGCCAATCACTGGACTTACGTCAGCATCCGAACCAAAACACACCCACACTGGAACCCGAATGCCACTCGATGGACTTACATCAGCTTCCAAGCACACAACAACATAACAAGTTAATAGGGAGTCGGGGACTCGAGCCTATAACTGTCAAACACACACTCAAACAAACAGACAACAAATTGCTAAGGAGTCAGGCACTCGAGCCTAGCAATTGTCAAACAACCCACACAAAAGAGAAAAAAGGGCGCCCGAAGAGATCGGCTCAATCTCCTGCCTACATACTTCATCTGGTATGAAGATCAGGGCGATGTAGTTCCCCTACGCAGGGATAAAGAACTTAGCCTAACCAGATAATAGAGGGAGACACAACTAGGGAGACTACGACTCGAGCCTAGATGTTATCATGCAAGATTGTCCCTAAGTTAAGGTTTCTAGCTAACCGACACAGGAAAAAAAAAAGGGTCTCGATTGCAACTAGGGCAAGAGAAAGGGGAGATCTCAATCACAGCAAGGGTGAGAGAAAAGAATTAGTGTTAGTTGTTAGTCAAACTCGACAAGACATCGCATCTCGTGTCTACGTATCTCATCTAAACATGAGAATCAGAGTTGCCGTAGTTCGGCTAAACTATTACTGTTGGTTTGTGTTTTTTAAGTGGACAACGTCACTACACAATCTACCTGATGCTCGACCTTTGGAGACTTACTCACCTGTAGTAGAAGGAGTTAACGTATCCTTAAGAAGGGATGATGTTTGTTTGTGTTTTAGGAAAGCTCAAGCAAGAAAGGAAGTCCTATACGAAGGAACCGTGCTACCTTAATTGACATGCAAACAAGACTACGCGGAGTCTAACAATCCCCGGGGATACAATCACACCACACAAGCACATACAGCATAAAATAAACACACCAACAAGGGGGCTCAAACATCAAGGCTAGGTTTTAGTCGAGGGGTCATATCAACCTCAACAAACAAACCTCTGGAATTGGGTAGATGTTGCTCTTAACCTTGCCATTGAGGGGCTAAGGTGAAGCAGATGAAAGGAGATGAGGGGTGTGCCTCATTGCTCTTATCCCTGGTCAGGGAGAGCTCAAGACAAGAATGTGTGGGTTCAGAAAGTGGGAACCCTTCTACACATTTGATACTGACTCAACTGTACAATTGTACAAGATCTTGGGTTTGTATCTGCAATGCATCAACACAGTGGTGTGAGCAAAGCAGATGACACACAGAGTAGCAGGGGATAGGTTGCATATCCCTTGGGTTCTGCCAATTGCCTCTTCACTTAGGAGGTCTTTGACTATGTACAGGGACAAAATTTAAACATACACAAACATTGCCTCTTAAGGAGGACTTCAGACAGTTGCCTGGCCAAGTAACAGGCCAGGTCTTCCAGACTACATGAAGAAGAAGGGATTATACCTCAAAGCAAGTTGCTATTAAAGCAAATCAAAGCAAGTTCAAAGAACTAGGCAACTAATGGTACCTGAAATAGTCAAACAGATCAGTACACAATTCAAAAGCTAAAGCAAAGGAGGTAGGAATCAACAGTCAATACAATTAACAAATGTGCAAAGCACAATGCTCAAGGCATGTGAGCCAAGCCACCTACAAAACACACAAGTTAGTCAATGATATTTAAGCAAGCTCAATCAAAAAGAAATGGTCTCATTGGTCATTTGTTGGTCAACCTGAAAACATGAACTCAAAGGTGAGTAACAGGACCACTAGGGCAAGCCTAGGGTCAAAAATGAATGAGAAAGGCAAAACAGCAAGCAATGTCCAATCAAAATCAAATTCAAACATTTAGGAAGCAAACCCAATTGGTTTCATGTTCATATCATGCATCATCATCATTTCATAAGCACAAGAAGTCAAAGCATGGCAAATGAGAGCTCATAGGGGTCAACAGAAAGACTTAACTCAAAACCAAACATAATCAATTCCAAAAATCATCAAATAAATCATGATCAATCCTAACACATAGCATGGTAAGCATGTCAAATTTCATCTCATTTGGACAAGTGGAAGGCAGTCAATGAAAATCAGAAAGTCAAAGCAATTTTGGACATGCTCAAAGAAGTCAACCAAACATGCATCAACTTGAAAAATTCATAAATCAGAGATGGTGTATGATAAATGAATGGGACTAAAACCATGTTAAAGGTTAGGATGTCTAGTTATCTCATGTAAAATTTCATGTCCATCTAATAAAGTATGAGCATTTCACAAAACAAATGGGCACATGCATCACATAAGGTCAACATTTTGGTCAAACAGGGGAGAAAATCTCAAACAAATGGAAAATGGCACAAATAATTCCAAGAAAAATCATGTGCAAACTAGACATATCCAAGCTCAATCATACAAAAAATCAACCCATTTGGAGGTCAATAGGCATGGTATCAAAAATCATCAAGTTGCACATCAATGGTGTGACACAAATTGTCACACCCTACTTCAAAACCAGATAAGATAAATTCATGAACTCTACATCAAAATAAACATGAATGTGTCTAGTTTGTGCTCAAAAAGTTTCAAGTCCATAGGATAAGTCATGACCATTTCACAAAGGATTTGGCAAGATGTACAAAAATTGAGCACATGAGCAAGACCCTAGCACCATTTAAAATCTACTCATCCAAAAATTCTGGAAAAAATATGATAATAAACTAGAGATCCATATGAACACAATGCAACAAGTCCCATGAATTCTGGATTTAAAATGAAGATGTTATGATTTTTGCAAGTAAGCCATGCCAAATGAAATAAAAATAAGAAAATAAATGAATTAAATGGAATTTAAAAACCGGGAATGGCATATTTGTAATTCTGGGATTCACTAAACTAAACGCTGCCGTTTTGGGCCATGAAACGGAATGTTCCTATTGGTTCATGGAGAAACAGTGGCATGCAACACGTGAGAAATATTTTCTGGGCAAGGCAATTGAAAAACCTAGGGTTTATGCATGAACAGCAACATGACATTCATCCCCAAATTCGACTCAGCAAAATTTTTTCCAGAAATCTCAATTGGATACACAGAAATGATCAGCACAGCATGACAAACATGAATCCATCATCAATTTTCATTAAAACACAACATAACTCATGAATCGAGCAAGAATAAAAATCATCATCAAACTTTAGAACATCATATCTCCTAAACTACTCAACCAAATCATGTAATTCGAAGCTCAATGTGCTCAGGGACAAGAGATCTACACAGTACATATCATGGTTTTGAGAAATTAGAGATTCGTGTTCTTACTTGTTTTTGAAGAAAGTAGTGGAACAGTGGTTGTTTTGATGTTTGCTGGTGAAACAGATGCACTAACAGCTCCCCAAAGTTGAATGGTGAAGTTGGTTTGGCTTGGAACAACTTGAAACAGCTTCAATCAAACTTTGCCATTAATGGAACTTTGAAAAACAGTCGAGCAAAGGTTGGTTACAGTTGGTGAAACCATGTTGGAAAGAGCTCACAATGCTGTTTAGATGGTGAAGCAACAAAGGCAAGGTCCAGTTCTTTGAAGTTTTTTGGCAGAAATTGAAAATGGCAAGAAATGAGGTTTTTGAGAGAGTGAGTCGATTCTCTTCTTTCTGTGGCTGCTAGGGTTGTATACTGACCAGAAAATGAGTTTTTATTGTCTGTTTAAGGTTCCCTTAATGAAAGGCTAAGCACACTTAACTTAATGAAGCAAATTGCTAATTGGTCATTTTGGTGCACATGGTGAGGTGTGGTGGTAGGAGCACGAATTTTGGGCCTTCCACAAGTCACAAATAGCATTTTAAATCATTCCCAATTGGCCATTCTGATGGAAAGTGCTTAATTCAAAAATTCAATTTTGTACCACACTTGAAATTTAAACATGATAGTGAAAAAATGCCATTTTGATCCATAGGGTTTTGGTACATGAAAGTTAAATTTTTGGAAAGAGGAGGTTAAATATGACTTGTTGGAAAAAACCTCACCAAATTTGGCCAAATGGTTTGAGAGATATGGCCTTTTGAAGTTCAAGAATTTGTGAAAATGATTTGATCATATCTTGCCAACCATACATGGGAATTGAGAGTTCTTGGACTTTTTGGAAATGGGAGAACAAGATCTTCAACTTTCATGTTGGGCAAAAATTCATTTGAAGCTTGTATCATGATGTAAGTTTGGGATCAAGAAGTTTCCATTTTTGGCAGTTAAAATTACAGGTCCAGTTTCTATTTTTGGAAATTTCTGATTTTGCTTCAAATTCTTCAATGATGATGTTTGCCATGATATATGAGGCCTATTGGGACATGAATAAGCTCTCTCAAACCAAATCCATCCATCAAAACCATAAAATCAACCACAGTTGACCAAGTTTGACTTTTTAGGGTTTCTGACTGATTGTGCATGGACTGATGACCTCTGAGCCTCCAATCTTTGACCTAAACACTTCAAATGGATCCTCAAGTCATGTGAACATGTTGGACCAACCCTAGGGCCTTGGCTCAATGAAAAACACACTTGCTTGCTTGGTTGACTGATCTCCTGATCAGTTTGACCTAATTTCTTGACTGGCTTGCACTTGAGGCAAATGGGACAATGCAATGCTATGCAGTGGACCATGTTATGCTATGACCTAATATGAGAATGTATGTACAATGATAGGTGCAAATTTGAGGTGCTACACCCCCCCACACACACTTAAATGAAACATTGTCCCCAATGTTTCAAAGAAAACAAAAGAAATACAAAAAAGAAAAGGAAACTAAAGTCAATGTTGCCTTCCGCCTCTTGTTCTTGGACCTGGTGATCGTTGACGTACTTCTAAGTTGTCAAACCTGTTGAACAACTCAGTGAACCGCTGGTCGGTTATTGCATTCCTCGCTTCCTGTTGTTGTTGCATCTGGCGCATCATCTGCATCACTTTGAGATTCTGCGCTTGCATACCATCGATAGCATCCATGATGTCGTCGTTGGTTGCTGGCCTTCTTCGTCGACGACGTCGTGAGGATGGACCAGCTGCATTATCGGAAGGGTTGAGCGGGACTGATTGTTGGGCAGGAACCTGATCACCTTGCTCCATTTCTGCAAACTCGTCTGAAGGCGGGTTTGCTTGCGTAGGTTCGGTAGCTTCGGGAGCATTCAGATCATAGATGTGGCGGTTGGGATTGGTGACATCTGTTAGGGCAATGTTGGGTAAAACAACACTTGGGACTTCCTGGTTGTTCACCATAAGGTAATAACCTCCGCCTACCCTGTTTTTGATTAGGCGGCTGGACCGACAGTAGCTTATATCCATCAATAGGGGTGGGAGAGATTGTAAATTCTGAAGTCGATCCCCAAGATTTAAGCCAAGTGCTATGGTGGTGATTAATCCACCAATTACAAAAGGTTGACGGCCTCTAGCACATAGGGTGCGGATATGATGAAATAGGAAGGAGGCAGCGTTTACCTGTGTATCTGCTGCAAAGACGCAGTGGAGGAAAAATAATTCCTTGGCGTTGACTTTGCTGTTGTTCGGTCGACCAAAAATAGTGTTTTGCAGGATGCGGATGAAGTACCGGATGGTTAGGTTATGTATATGCAAAGCAAGTAATACATCCCAGTTGTTGGTTTCCACACCGGAAATTTTTCTAAAGAGGTCGAAGGCGTTTATATGCCACTGGGAGTTCGGGGGTATCCTAGGGTGGACTTGGCCTTCTACAGGAAATTGTAGCATGGTGCTCAATTGGTTTTGGGATAGGGAGTACTCGGTGTTGAACATGCGGAAGGTTGCGGTACCGGTTAAGTACTCGTCTTCACCGGTAGGAGTGTTGTACGAATAAGAACTTAAAAATTCTAAGGTGAGAGCGGGGTAGGTAGGTTGATTATGAGTGCAAAGAAAGGTTAAATCAGCAAGGCGGAGCATCCATTCTATACCTTGAAGTAATCCTAATTCTTGTAAACAATGTAAATCAGGATACCTGGTGGATTGGACGCCTCGCTGTTGGAAACGCTCAAACTGCTCCCTTTGATAATTTTCATCTTCGGATCGGAAAATGATATTTCCGAAATCTTGGTTTCCCGCCATACCGATAAGTGGTTTGAAAGAGGTAATAAGGGGAGAAGGGGAATGAAATTGATTTTATAGAATGGTTTGTGGTGTATGAAGAAAAGTATGGTGGGTATTTATAGGGAAAGATTTGGAAGTTGGAAAGGGAGTGGTTGAAAAGTAAATAAATATGGGTAAATGTGAATAAATGGGGAAGGTAAAAAGTGGGTGGTGTAACGGTCGTGTCTCCAACGGTTAACAACGTTCACCTAGTCTGAAGGTGTTACGCTCGTGACAGGGGTGTGACGGGCGTAACAGGCACTTGGTGTGACGGCCGTAATGGATTGTGTGACGCTCGTCACACAGTCATTCTTGCAACGTACCTTGTTTTTATCATTATACTTTATTGTAGTTATTTTGTTATGCATATGTTTATTTTATTTTGCTATTGTGATATTTTTAATTTGCCTTGCATGCTACTCTACTTTCATACTATATATATATATATATATATATATATATATATATATATATATATATATCTTTAATAAGTTATGTAGGTAGCAACAGTAGAGAGCATTATTGATAGATAATTGCATACGTCATAATAAAGTAAAATAAATCAATAGCTTCATAAAATAATCATAATGTAACATTGGAAGACAAAAGCAAACATGCGAAAGAAAAACAAATACTAAAATAATTTGAAACAAAATTAATGAATAACCTAAACTAAAACTAAGTAACTAAGAAAAACAACTTCTATCCATCTGCATGATCTCTGGCCGGAGGAGCAAAGGAGTTAACACGGTTTAGCAACTCGTGGAACTGATTTGTCATACTGTTCATGTATCCCAGAAATTCTTGTCCCATATTAACTAACTCTTCTCTGAGGGCGTCCTATTCTGACATCAAAGCCTGAATGGTGGTGTTATAATTTGCTCCGGGCATATGATGTCTAAGATCGGGTATTGCCGATTCCTCGGTCGGGATAGGTTGAGGAGGAGGGTCAATATCATAATAACCAGATGGTGTCTGAGGGTCAGACTCAGCATAAGGGATCTGGTCGTCACAAATCTCATAGTCCTGGATGGATTCAGTAGATCTAGCAGGAGAGGGTATTCCGTTTAGGTTGTAGAGCCAGTTATCGCGGTTATGAACACTAGTCCTCGGGCTAGGCAAGGTGAATAGGCAAAGAACTTGGTTGTTAATTATAAGCTCAAACTCTTCAGACCCTAGGTTTGCTATAAACATAGTGTTGAAGAGGAAAGGTATACTCATAGTCGCAATGCCACAAAAGGGGCTTAAGTCAAGCATAGGTTGACGTAATCCGATAGCATTACCAATCATGGTTATCAAGCCGCCTATTTGAATTGGTGCTCGTTCATCTTGGATAAGGCGGTCAAAATTTGCCAACATAAAAGTGGCACCGTTTACTGGACGGTTCTGGGAAGCACAAAATATGATGAAGAGTTCATCACGTGAAACTGAGGTACTGTTTGACTTCTTCCCAAATAAGGTGTGGGCCAGGATCTTATGGAAATAACGAAAGGTCGGGTTATGTATGTTTCCAAAAAGAAACTCATGTTCCTCGGGATCGTCATTTCCAGTCAAGCCTCCCCAAAAGTGTTCAAGTTCTCTATATTCAAAAAGTTCTTCTTGGCTTACTGTGAATGTATCAAAAGAGGTAGGGAAACCTAAAAGGTTGGTAAAGTCTTGAATGTTAAATTGATACTCCATGTTGAACATTCTGAACTGGATGAAACCTCTGCTTATTCCTTTTCCATGGCTGGGTAGATAGATCAGAGAACTAAGGAATTCTAGAGTCAGTCTCTGGTAAGTGACGAATTGTCTACGGATAGGAGTGGTTTCCCACCCTATTTGACTCAGCAAATACAAGACACTCTCTCTTAGTCCAAGGGCAGTCATTGCCCAATCGTCAGCATACAAACTAGGTAGCATCTCTCTCTCTGCTAGTTCCTCAAACTTTTGTTTCTGAGCTTTCCCTCTGAATTTGATACCCATACGATCAATTTGTCCCATCAGGTTAGTGTTAGCTAGAGAAAAGAAAAATAAGAGTTTTAGTCAGGATTTGGCCAAATGCCGAAAGAAGAAAAGAATAAAAATTTATAAGTTAAAATAAATTAAGAATGAATACTAAATAGAATTTAGAAGAATAATTAAAGAAGAAATAAAAATAAAGATAAAGAAAATTTGTGGGTTGTCTCCCACTAAGCGCTTTGTTTAATGTCGCAAGCTCGACATAAACACTATAAAATATAATCTATAAAATTTGGGGGCACTACGTCTAAGTGCAGGACTTGTGAATCTTCAATGTTCTCTGCATGATGATAATGTTTTAGACGCTGCCCGTTTACGATAAACGGTTCAATGGATTTTCCTTTAATTTCCACCGCTCCACTGGGAAAAACATTGGTGATTTGGAAAGGACCTGACCATCTAGATCGTAGTTTTCCCGGGAATAACTTTAGCCTAGAGTTGAATAACAGGACTGTATCGCCTTGTTTGAAGATTTTCCTTGATATGCGCTTGTCATGCCATTGTTTTGTTCTTTCTTTGTAGATTCTGGCATTCTCGTAAGCGTCTCGTCTGAGTTCCTCTAATTCGTTTATATCAAGGATTCGCTTTTCACCGGCGGCCTTATAGTTTAAATTTAGATTTTTAATAGCCCAGTAGGCCTTATGTTCTAATTCTACCGGGAGGTGGCAGGATTTTCCATAAATAAGCTTAAATGGGGTTGTCCCTATGGGAGTTTTGTAAGCGGTTCGATATGCCCATAAAGCTTCGGGTAATTTCAATGACCAGTCTTTCCTTGAGGTGGCGACTGTTTTTTCTAATATTCGTTTGATTTCTCTGTTAGACACTTCCACTTGCCCACTGGTTTGAGGGTGGTAAGGTGTCGCTACTCTATGCCTTACGCCATACTTAAACAGTAGTTTTTCGAGTACCTTGGATATGAAATGCGACCCACCATCACTGACTACTATTCTTGGGACACCAAATCTTGGAAATATTATATTCTTAAAGAGTCTAGTTACTACTCGCGTGTCGTTTGTTGGAGAAGCTATAGCTTCAATCCATTTTGATACGTAGTCAACCGCTACGAGTATGTACTTGTTACCGAAAGAAGGTGGAAAAGGTCCCATGAAATCTATCCCCCACACGTCGAAAATCTCTACTTCCAAAATGCCCTTTTATGGCATTTCGTCACGTCTAGATATGTTTCCTGTGCGTTGACATCTATCACATTTCTTGATAGCCGCATGCACATCCTTCCATATGTTTGGCCAATAAAGACCGGCTTGTAGGATTTTGGAGCAGATCTTGGATGTACTTGCATGTCCACCATAAGGAGCAGAGTGACAGTGTTGGATTATATTTTCTACCTCTTCTTCAGGTATACACCGACGGAAAATACCATCGGGGCCTCTTTTGAAAAGTAAAGGGTCATCCCAATAATAGTGTTTTATGTCATGGAAGAATCGTTTCTTTTGCTGGTAGGATAAAGTAGGTGGAACTATTCCGGCAGCTAAATAATTGACGAGATCAGCGTACCATGGTGTAGCACATATAGCTAAGGTGGTTTCTACCTGTTTATCAGCTTTATTTTCTTCCAAAGTAGCTATAAGTTTATCGTACGAGAAATCATCATTGATCGATGTTGTTTCCGGTTCAAGGTTTTCAAGTCTAGAGAGGTGATCTGCTACTACGTTTTCAGTTCCTTTTTTATCTTTGATTTCCAGATCGAACTCTTGTAGCAACAGGATCCACCTTAGGAGACTAGGTTTAGCATCCTTTTTTGTTAAGAGGTACTTGATAGCAGTGTGGTCGGTGTAAACGATTATTTTAGCTCCGACCAAGTAAGAACGAAACTTATCTAGTGCAAACACTACTGCTAAGAGTTCTTTCTCGGTTGTGGCGTAATTCATTTGTGCTTCATCTAGAGTTCTACTTGCGTAGTATATGACGTGAAGCTTTTTATCCTTTCGTTGTCCTAAAACAGCGCCCACGGCGTAATCAGTGGCATCACACATTATTTCGAATGGTTCATTCCAATCTGGTGTCTGCATTATGGGTGCGGAGATCAATGCTTGTTTAAGCGTTTGGAATGCTTCTAAACATTTATTGTCGAAGACGAATTCAGCATCCTTCATCAATAGTCCGGTCAAAGGTTTAGTTATTTTAGAGAAGTCTTTAATGAATCGTCGGTAAAAACTGGCATGTCCTAAGAAGCTTCGTACTTCTCTCACAGTTTTCGGAGGTTGAAGGTTTTCGATTACCTCTATTTTGGCTTTGTCTACTTCAATTCCTCTATTTGAGATGATGTGTCCTAAAACAATTCCTTCTTGTACCATAAAGTGACATTTTTCCCAATTATGTACTAGGTTTACTTTTACACATCGTTCTAGAACTCTTTCTAGGTTTTCAAGACACTCTTCAAAGCTTTGTCCGCATACGGAAAAATCGTCCATAAATACTTCCATGATATTTTCGAGAAAATCGGCAAATATCGCCATCATGCACCTTTGGAAGGTTGCAGGAGCATTGCACAAACCAAACGACATTCGTCTATAAGCGAAGGTGCCAAAAGGACACGTGAATGTTGTCTTTTCTTGGTCATCAGGATGAATTGGTATTTGAAAGAAGCCTGAGTAACCGTCTAGATAGCAGAAATGAGACTGTTTTGCTAATCGTTCTAACATCTGGTCAATGAATGGTAAAGGGAAATGATCTTTTCGGGTTGCTTTGTTTAGTTTCCTATAGTCAATGCACATTCTCCATCCCGATTCGATTCGTTTGGTTATAGTTTCTCCTTTTTCATTTTTGATAACTGTTATACCTCCTTTCTTTGGTACTACGTGTACAGGACTAACCCATTTGCTATCAGATATAGGATATATGATACCTGCCTCTAATAACTTGGTTACTTCCTTCTTCACTACCTCACTCAGGATCGGGTTTAGTCTCCTCTGATGTTCCCTAGAAGTTTTAAAGTCTTCTTCTAGCATGATGCGATGCATACAAATAGAAGGACTTATTCCTTTAAGATCGGTGATGTTGTACCCTAGTGCGGTTGGATATTTTCTTAAGATATGTAGGAGTTTTTCGGTTTCGAGCTTTCCTAGGTCTGCATTAACTATCACTGGTCGTTCAAGTTCTAAGTCTAGGAATTCATATCTCAGATTTTTGGGAAGTGTTTTCAGGTCTAGGGTTGGTTTCTTAAGGCATTGCGTAGGGTCCGGTGTTATTGCTAAACATTGGTTGAGTTTGTCTTCTACAAGATAGTCAGACGATTTGTCATTTTCTAGCTCTGTTTCTTTTATGCATTCATCGATGATATATATGAAGTAACATGTATCTTCTATTGCAGGTGCTTTCAAAAATTGGGAAAGAATGAACTCGATTTTCTCTTCTCCTACTTCGAAAGTGAGTCGTCCTCGTTTTACGTCTATGATTGCACCGGCGGTTGCTAAGAATGGTCTTCCCAATATAATGGGTGTAACTTCATCTTCTCTAATGTCCATAATTATAAAATCGGTTGGAATGTAAAATTGACCTATGCGTACGGGAACGTTTTCAAGAATCCCTACAGGATATCTAACAGAACAATCTGCTAGTTGCACAGACATTTTAGTTGGTCTTAATTCTCCCATTTCAAGTCTCTTGCATATGGATAAAGGCATAACACTAATACCGGCTCCTAAATCGCATAAGGCTTTATCTATGACAAATTTTCCTATGTGACAGGGTATAGAGAAACTACCTGGATCTTTAAGTTTAGGAGGCATATTCTGGATTATAGCGCTACATTCAGCAGTGAGTGTAACAGTTTCGCTATCTTCAAGTTTCCTTTTATTAGAAAGAATTTCTTTTAAGAACTTAGCATATGAGGGCATCTGCGTAATAGCTTCTGTAAACGGAATTGTGACGTTTAATTGTTTTAGTAGGTCAACAAATTTTTTAAATTGGCCCGCATCTTTGGTTTTAATAAGCCTTTGAGGGTAAGGGATAGGTGGTTTATAAGGTGGTGGAGGTACATAAGGTTCTTTCTTTTCTACGGTTTCCTTATTACTCTCTTCCTTTTCCTTAGGTGTACTTTCTTCCTCAGTTGACTTTTTAGAGTTTTGGTTTTCAGTTCTTGGATCTACTGGTCCTTCCACTTCCGTTCCACTTTTTAGTATGATTGCATGAGCGTGGCTTTTCGGGTTAGGTTGGGGCTGTCCAGGAAATGTACCAGTTGGGGCAGCAGTAGGCGTTTGTTGTTGAGCTACTTGTGATATTTGTGTTTCCAGCATTTTGTTATGGGTAGCCAAGGCATCTACTTTACTTACTAGTTGTTTGATTTGTTCGCTAGTGTGTATATTCTGGTTTAAGAAATCTTTATTGGTTTGCTGTTGAGAAGCTATGAAGTTCTCCATCATTATTTCCAAGTTGGATTTCCTAGGAACATTATTGTTAGGTGTATATGGGGTCAGCTTTTGATATCCAGGAGGTATAGCTGGGGCTTGATTTGGAGCTTGTCTTGGTGCGTATAGAGCATTATTATTCTTATATGAAAAATTAGGATGATTCTTCCAGTTTGAGTTATAGGTGTGCGAGTAGGGATTTCCTTGAGCATAATTCACTTGCTCTGCTTGGATTCCTGTTAGGAGTTGACAATCTGCAGGAGTGTGACCTTGGATTCCACAGACTTCGCAATTCTGAATTGCGGCAACTACGGTGGTTGGAGGTGATACATTCAAACTTTCAATTTTCTGGTGTCGCACCCCAAAATTTGACTTTGGCTTTGTTGACCACATCTTGATTAATCTCGTTGTCTCGTATTCATCTCAATTTCTTAAACTTCGCGTGACAACTGGTTTGATTAGGTTTTGTGTGTTTTCGTTGCTTACCGTGTTGTATTTCGTTGTTTTAGCAAAACCTGGCCGATATCGTTGCCTCGTATTTATCTCGCTTATCTCTTTTGTGCGTGGCATCGCTTCGATTAGGTTTTGTGCATTTTTATCTATTTAATTGTTTGTTTGTCGGTATTTTGACTGTATTTCGAATATATTAGAGTTTTCGTATTGTCCGATTATTTGTGATTGTGTTTGTCAGCGTTTTCGTGATGTCGTGTTGATTTTATTATTGCCTAGGGTTGTTTATTTAATTACGTGTTGTGCCGTGTGATTTAATCGAGTCTGTTTGAGTCGTGTTGTTGATTTTACTGGTTTACCGGTTTACTGGTTTATTGGTTTTATCAATTTGTCTGTTTTGCTGTGCAAATTGTCATCGTTTTTATCGCGTTCGTGTCGCTCGATTTTATCGTATTTTAATCGTGTGCCGTTTAATATTATTTGTGCTTAATATTAATTGTGTTTAGTTGTTAATTAGTTTATTTAATTAGGATTAATATTATATTAGTTTATTATTATTATTATTATATAATATATAAATATATATTATTAATTTATGTTAGATATTTTTTAGGTTTCTTATTGTTTAAGTAATCTAAATATATATTATTAATTTATGTTAGATATTTTTTAGGTTTCTTATTGTTTAAGTAATCTAAATATATATTATTAATTTATGTTAGATATTTTTTAGGTTTCTTATTGTTTAAGTAATCTAAATATATATTATTAATTTATGTTAGATATTTTTTAGGTTTCTTATTGTTTAAGTAATCTAAATATATATATATATATATATATAGATGTGGTTAGTAAGAAAAAGAAGAAGAAGAAAGAGGGGATCAGTAAGGAAAAAACGTGTGGTGAGAGAAACAGAGAATTGAAAAGAAATATTTTTCCAAAAGCAATAAAAATCAAGTTCTTTTCTCATCTCCCCAATCAAACGATCAAAGCGAAAAAAGCAAAGCATTCACATAAACATAAGCAAAAAGGTTCCTGTGGAGTACCACAGATGTAGAGGGTGCTAATACCTTCCCTTTGCATAACCAACCCCCGAACCCGTAACTCTAAAGGGATTTATCGTTATTTTTCCCTTCCTCTTTTTGGATAAAATAAAAGACGGTGGCGACTCTTGCATTTAAAATATTTTTCAAACGGGTTAAGTTCAATCAATACTTAATCTCGTGAAAAATCCCGCCGCGACATCTGGGCAAGGGCTTCCACTTTTGCATTAACATGATCAAGGCTGCTTATCTCGTACATGCCACTTTTTGTTTGAGGTTTCTCTACCATTGCTCGGTCGCTTCCCCACTGATAATGGTTTTGGGCCATGCTTTCGATAAGTTGATAAGCATCGGCATAAGGTTTATCCATAAGTGCACCACCTGCTGCGGCGTCTATTGTTAACCTTGTGTTGTACAAGAGACCATTATAGAAGGTATGAATCATTAACCAGTCCTCTAAACCATGGTGTGGACAAAGTCTCATCATGTCTTTGTATCTTTCCCATGCTTCGAAAAGAGACTCGTTATCTTTCTGTTTAAATCCATTTATCTGGGTTCTCAACATAGCTGTTTTGCTTAGAGGAAAATATCGGGCAAGGAAGACTTTCTTCAACTCATTCCATGTTGTGACTGAGTTGGAAGGAAGAGACTGAAGCCATCTTCTAGCTTTATCTCTTAACGAGAAAGGAAAAAGACGAAGTCGAATTGCCTCTGAAGTGACACCATTAGCTTTAACAGTATCAACGTATTGGACAAATACGGATAAATGAAGGTTTGGATCCTCGGTAGAATTTCCAGAGAATTGATTCTGTTGCACTGCCTGTAGCAGCGAAGGTTTAAGTTCGAAGTTGTTTGCTTCGATTGCGGGTGGAGCAATACTCGAATGCGGCTCATCTTGCGATAGAGCGGCGTAATCTCGAAGAGCACGAGCTGGTTCTGCCATCTCGGGTATTGGTGAAGGAAAAAGATTTTTGAGATCAGGAATTTCGATAGGAGGGAGATTGTTTGCAGCACGATATTCCCGAATTCGTCGTAAGACTCGGAGATATAGTTCGATGTCGTTGATTCGTAAGTAAAACGGCTCGCCTTGTGAGCGAGTGTGTGGCATACAAATCAACGGAAAAAAAAGAAATAAAAATTGCCTTAGTCTCTACAGCGTAACAGAAGAGTTACGATATCGACTAAATAAAAGTCCCCGGCAACGGCGCCAAAAACTTGATCGCGACTTTATGAGTCGAATTGGGGTACAAACTGCAAGTGCACAGTTCTATCGCGTAGTTTTAAAAGATATCGATCCCACAGGGACTTATGAATCGATATACCGTTTTCTAAGGTTACTTCGTAAAGCTAAGGCGGATGATACTTTGATTGTTTGGGGAAAAGTTAAAACTAAAATGAGATCTAGGTTAAATATCAATTAAGCGGATATCGGTATGTAGTTTGTCGTAATTAGGGAATCAAATCTTCGTTGGTTTCTTGGTTTTAAAATAAATCTTTTCAGTGGACACCATTGATTAAAAGTCTTCTCTCAAACTCTCGCTCTGTTGAATAGACCATGACTTTAAATTAACGTAGCTGTCACTTATTAGTTAAGTCCAAAATCACTTTTTGAAAACAATAGAATCTATAGAAACTCTTTTTAAGAAAATACTAATCGTTTAAACACCCTCGTCTCAAACTCTCGCTCTGTTGACTTAGATTATATAATTAAATTCAAATGCTTAACTCTCGTTCTCACATTTAACTTTTAAAAATACTTTTTGAAAAAGGTTAGAATTTAATTAACTCTAAAAATTGCTTTCGCCCTGATCTAGAATTAATGTCCAATTTACACTGTCCAGTTAAAAACTCAAACTTTCGTTCTATTGATTTTAACTTCTTTAGTCTTTTACTTTCGTACAAAAACCTTGGTATTAAACCTGTAAATTGAGACCATAAAAAGAGTGATTTTATTTTTAAACGTAATTAAGCCAACTTAGTTTTGATTCCTTCATTCCGCTTACTTTACATACCGATACCTAAATAAATTAGTCGGACATGCTAAACAGATCTAAACAATCATCATGCTTAAATAAATCCATCTCAGGCAAACAATATAAATAAATAATAATGCAGGGCATATATAAATTCAAACAATAATTAAAGAACCTGAATAATTAATGGCAATCTTGAACACTCCACCATATACCGGTTGGATTTGTTCTTGAATTCTTCAATCGGACAGGAAAATAAAAGTGAAGGAATAAAAATCTAGAGTCTAACGTAAGGTTAGATCCAGTAAAAGATACACAATAGTTTCCGGTGTAGAAACTATTGTGTGAAAAATTAATTAAGTGCTAAAAGATTTGCTGGAAAAGGAAATAAAAATTGCAAATAAAGTAAAAACTGTAAAAAGGTAATGCTGTAAAGTATGCTTGCACGGCCGAAAGAGAAAAAGGGACGAAGAAGAGAGAGCTTTAGGGTTGGAAGGAAGTGACTATTTATACTAGTCTACTTGTAACGGTTTCCACAGCTTTCAAGTTCCAAGAGTCAAGCGTAAGAATAGGCTTCAACGTGCCTCTGTTGCGCTTCTGAAGCCAAAAATATAGGAGAATGGTGTGACGTCCGTCACACCATGTGTTACGCTCGTAACACAAGGCAGCAGGGCGTGACGCTCGTCACACCTTGCGTGGCGCTCGTCACAGGTCTAGCGCTCCTGGCTTGTGATTGTGGGCTGGGCTTTTGTGGATTTTGCTTTTCATTGTCTTTTTGCACCCCCCTTTTCTTCCTTTTTCACTTATGCTTCAAATAAATTACCTGAGACAAATAAAAGGAAAAATACCGAGTAATATCGAATAAAATGAAATAAATCGAAACAAATAATAATACAATTTAATTAAATCGAGTCCAAAAATGTGATATTATTTCATGTTATCAATGTGCCCCCTATCTTGAGAGTGGTGCTCATAGTCAGAAACCTTTGTAAATGCTTATTTGCATCTTCGTTGATTTTTTTCGAAAAATATTTCCTCTAAAGTTGATTAATAATGCTAGGATGCAGCTGAAAATTTGGCACATTCACCGGTTGGCTCACAATAGTTAGCCTACCGCCCGATGCATTTGTCATCCCATAGTTATCTAACAAACTTTCCGGTGGTGGTGGATTTTCACCTATCATTTCGGCCTCTCTTTCTAGCTCTTTTTATGGCTCTGAATCTAGATTTGAATGAACGATTGGTTGTTCTTTGTCTGATTTCAATTTTGCTAATCAACCTTGTCTGAGTCTTGTCCACAAAGTTCTTTCGATTTTTGCATTAAAAGGAAACTCAGCTGAGGTCTTACCTCGCAAAAAATATCAGGGACAAATTAATTGATAAAGGTCGAAATAAATTAAATGACAGCAATAAAATTTTAGTTGCAGAGCAACACAATTTTAATTGAACTAAATTTAAACTCTGTATTTTGGCAGCCCCCGGCAACAGCGCCAAAAACTTGATCGAAAAAAAAGCAAGTGTACTATTTTGCCTTTATAGTAGTAATGAGGAAAGTTCCATGAATGTCGATCTCAGGGACTGCTCGTAAGTATTGAGTTTTAATTTTTGTTCTATTAAACAAAAACTTGTGTTGGGGGGTTTAGATTCAAATGTATAAAGATAATTGCAAATAAAATAAATAATGTTGAAAAGGGTTTTCAAGATAGAGTAATATGCTAGGGAAGGTGTGTGATATGTCCCTGTAACAACTCTGAGGCACTATTGCATCAATAAATATCAATTAATTACTATCAACTCTCAATGGTGTTTTCTCCCAAGGCCTTAGTGAGAAAACCTTTTAATCATTCAGCCATAATTCCTATTCCCATTGAAAATTTCCTGTGAAATTAAGCCTTATTATATCGAGAACAATGTGATTCCTAGAGAGTATCCCTAGTCCTAGGTAATATCTATTGTAGAATAATCTCACGAAAGCATTATCAACAATTGTCCAACCTAATTGATAATCATATAACAATCTCAATTGTTCCAAAAGAGAAAGCATTAAGCACATCACCAAAATTAAAGTAATTATGAAAAATAATATTGTCATTGCAAAAATAAACTCAAAGTCATTACAGATTTAAATCAGGGACACCCCCTAGCATCGTTGGGTTTAGCTACTCATAATATTCAAGCAAATCAAAATATAAAACGGAGATATTACAAGTATTCAGATGAACTTTGATCTTCAATTGCTTCCTGTAAGACCCCAATTTTGACCCTAAGATCCCTCATGTTATCTCATCATATGCATTAGCATGGGGATCACACCTTGGCATCCTCCTTACCCCTATTTCATTGGGTTTGTTTGGGAGAGATCACCAAGCACCATTTGATTGTACCATACTTGTATATTATCATTTTACTAACCAAAATACCAAAAACATGTCTTTGTATTTGCCTAACTTTTTTGTAGGTAGGGCATGATCACCATTGATCTATCAAGTTCATATCTAGGGTTTAAGACCCTCATGGAAAAGAGCACAATCAAATATTGATCCACAATGTCTCAAAGCATCATATATGAGTCCCAATGATCTTTACATGTGATATTGATCAAGTATTGTTCAAGAGTTTGGAGGTGATTTGCCTTGGAAACCCTAGTTTGACTAGGTATCTTAAGTAACTTCTCCAACAAGCTATCTCACCAATTGATCAATTTTCTCAAGGGACACTTAAAGTTTCATCATCTTATGCATATATGATCTACCATGAGCCTATAAAGTCAAGAGAATTGAAGGTTAACAAGTTGGTTGATGGTGGTTGGCCAGATGAATTCATCTGATCAAAATTAGGTCCCCCTAGACCCTATCTCCTACAATTTTCACCATATGAAAATGATTACAAGATCAACTTTACTCTAAATGACATTCCAAACAACTTTCATGTTGATACCTAGAGCTATTTTTGCTTGGAAAATCATTTTATATGTCAAAACATTATAGGTCATTTTGTTTAAACCCTAATTTGAAAGTCAACTTCCCAAAGCCATAATTTGCTCAATTTTTATGAGATTAAATATTTCCAAGTTGTACAATCAAATTCAAGATGTCCACTTCAACTTTGATGTTTGGAGTAGGAGCTAAATCCACTTTTATGAGCATGTGACATGAGGATACATTATAGGTCATTCTTGACCTATACCATTGAACAAGTGATTTTCCTCAACTTCAAAAATGCATAACTTTATCATTATAAATCCAAATGACACGAAATTGGTGACCATTTTGAAGGTATTTGAAAGAGTTACAACTTTTATGAAGACACGTTTCTTATTTGAAGCTCACATAAAAAGTTAAGCAAGGTGGAATATTGGGATATATGGCTTGACACTTCAAAAAAATTTCAACATGTTAAAATTTCCAAACTTCTACCTCAAAATTCACCATGATCCAAGTTCCAAATTAAAAAGTGTCCAACATCAAAGTTGTTCCCCTTGATCTAAGCTTTCCAAATAACCCAATTTCATGCATTTTAGATGAGATTTTCTAGGGCTGCACATGGTCTTAACAGGGTTGCATCATTGGAGAAAATTAAATGCCAAAAACTCCACATATCATTGCCTTGCCACTCAAGCCTCATTTGAACTTCAGAACAGTTGGATATGGATCATAATGGATTTCTTCATGAGCTTGTACACGCCCATGCAAGCTTGTGCATCACCATGTCCAAATTTAGCAATTTTTCAAGTGTGCAAATATCACTCTTAAATGCTATAAATACAATGCCTTGGAGCTCATTTCAAACACCCCTTGCACGCCAGCTTTGCCCCCCAATCCAAACCCTCACCATTCAAAGGAAAACCTGAGAATTTTCAACTTGAAAATTGAGTTTGAATCTCACTGTTTAGAGATTCAAAAACTCCAGGATCCAAAGTTTTGTACCATTGCCAAACCACTTCTGCAAGCTTCTCAAGTGTGATCAAATCAAGTTTGAAGCAAGCAAGATCCATTTCTGCACAGCATTGAAGGTAATTTTCAGAAAACTTCTTCTCTTTGATTCTCACTCAATTCTCATCAATTCTCTTGGATCTTTGGTTGTCTGAAGTCCTACCGATGTAGGCAAGAAGATTGAGTTGCTTTGAGGTCAAATCGAAGCAACTCAGTTGACATACCTCAAAATTCAACTCCTCATATCTTCCTATATATTTGGAGTTAGTTGAAATTGAGGTCAGATTCGTGCTCTACGTCATTTTTTCTTTCAGGTCATGTCCTCTTTTTTCATTTTGGTGATGGTTGAGAGTGGACCAGTCCAGTGAGGTCCACCGGAGAAGAAGACCGGAGCTCTGGCTCCGGCGATGCGTTGTCATGTCTCCAAACCACGGGATCCTTTTATTTTGTTTTAATCTTGGGCATTAGTTGTGATTACCACGCGTGTGGCGCACTGACTAAGTTCCACCATGGAACGCGTGTTTCCATCCACTTGATCTGCCACCTCAATTAATGAGGGAGATCAAGTGGTCCACGTTTTTTTGATTTTTTGATTTTCCTTTTATTTCATTTGATTTTCATTACTTCATATTAATTTTAATATTGATCCAAAAAATATGAGAGTTTCACCAAAAAAATTTAAATAAATTCCTCTTCTATATTTTGAATTAAAATTATTTTTTGGATCATTACTAATATTTTTCATGATTTAATTGATTTTGTGAATGTTTTTAATTGTTTAAAAATACTTTTAAGTCTTTAAAATTTCTGAAATTTTTTCTCCAAGGTCCTTTGACCTTGTTTGATCTATGATAAATCTCATGGCCATTTCTTTGGTGTTTTGATGAGGTTTTAGGAATTTGATAAACCATATTTAATTTAATGCACTATTTTTAGTATTTTTAATTTGAATAAATGTCATATAATTGTGTTGAGCTATTTTGATGGTTTGTATAAGTTTGACTTGTGTTGTTGGGCCTTGGTCAAGGTTGATTTGACTTTGCTAGGTTAAGATCATTGGATTTAGGGGATTGATGGAATGTACATTCCATCTCCCAAAATGAATGAGTGATCTTAATTTGGTAAAAGTCCTCCTTTGACCAATTTGAGTTTTGATTCATTCCCCTCCCTCTTCATCTAATTCCCCTTCTTTATGCATCCATTTCATTTGGTCTATGATATCTCCAAATCCTAAGGCTAGTTTATTGCAAAATCAACATAAGTATGGATGAGATTAGGCCACCTCTTTTGCATATTCTTTTTGTGTGTGGTATGTTTCATGAGCATAGTCCATTATACTATGTCTCTAACATGCATTAACACCAAAATTCTATTGCCCGACCTCAAATAGTTGTGACTTCTACATAAGTCCAATTACGATTGCTTAACATAGCGCTAAATTTTTGACACAAAAGGCATAACATTCTAGTTGGTGAGATTGTAAGTCTCCCCTCTTTCATGGTATTGTGTGGAAACTTTGCCTTTTTTCCTTCCTTTGGAAGATGTCTTGGTTCAAGGATTCATGCTTGTGATAAGTGGGTTGAGTGTTCTCCAAAGAATGACTTAAAATGAAAAGCAAAAGCAAAAATAATACTAACTTCTAACTCATTAACAACTAACATTTAATTTCAATCCATTTACATTAATGCAATTTAATTTCAAGTCTTTATTCATTTGTCATTATTCATATCATTCTAATTGTTTATGTTAATGTCATTTTCACTTTGTCCACTTGGACCATATTGTGTGATATATCTTGCTTGTGTATATTTTGTTTGTTTGTGTGGCCTTTGACCATTAATATACATAACAAAAACAAAAATCCTAAAAAACTTTTGTGTGGACTGTTGGTTTGATCTTGGACAATTGGACTTAGAATTTAGGCAACTTTCCTATGCAAAAGGACTTGACCAATGCCAACTTTCATGAAACCAAGTGCTTGCAATTTGAAAATTCATCTGATACATCATTTAAGATCTCTTTGAGTTCATCTGCAACATGATCATTGTGAAGCTGTTATTTTGAACTTGTGACTTGTGGAATTCATCTGCTACATGGGTAAATTTGAAGAAGATCATGGAGTTTATAAGCTTGGATATGGCTATCTTTATTTGATGCCTTGCTTTTCAAGTTGATATTGTGTATTGTGTGTTGCTTGATTCTAATGTCCAAGGGAATTGGGGTTTCTATATGACATTCTTGTCTATTGGATTGCTACCCATTGGTCAGATCTTTTCAACTCTGAACTTTTAATTTTGTGCTTAGGATAAGTCTCTTCATATCCTTCCCACTTCTTTAATTTCAAAATCTCCCCCTCTCTTTTAAAAATCTTCTTTGCTTGTACTAGTGTTTTTCTAAACTTAGACCTTTGCAAAGTAGAAACTTTGGCCTTATGCCATTGCATTTTTAAACTCCTTTTCTTAATCAAACTTGTAAATAGATTTAATTATACTTGACTTAAACTTTCAAAATGCCAAAAAGAACTAACTCATTCAAACCATTTTAGGCCTTTGTGCCTTTCAAACTTAATTTTTGTTTAAAAAGCAATGCATCCACTTTGAAATTTATACCACAAACTACGAGGTTTTGATCCCTCATTTTTATGTTGGTACGTAGGCATAAGTCAGAAGGTCTTGTCAAACACAAAAATATAATTAATGAATTTTTTTCTCATCCCCCATTCTATTTGTTTGTATACATCAATTTGCACAAAATACATATGCACATAAAAAAGGGCTCCCTAGGAGTACCTAGGACACTTTGGGTGCTAACACATTCCCTCTGTGTAACCAACCCCCTTACCTGTAATCTCTGACATTTTATTAGTTTTGATTTGAAAACTTCTTACTTTTGGGTTTTGTTCGTACTTTTCCCTTTTCCTTGGAAACAATAAAAGCGCGGTGTCGACTCTTGTTATTTGATGTCTTGCTTATCCATAGCTTGACGATCATGAATTTACCGCTACACTTCCACTCATGAAAAATCTCGTTTCTCCCTAAACCTTGATTTCTCCAATTCTTAATTGTGTGAATTCTTGCTCTCCAAAAAGTTGTCCCTTTATCTTGTCTGAAGACTCCCCTTTTTATAGCAAAGTCTTCTCTCTCCTCAAATAGATCCACAAAAATTCATCATATCTGCCTCACAATTTACCAAAAATGCCCCTCAATTAGGAATGACAACAAAAAAGTCAAAATTGGACTTTTTACACGCATGCCTGCTCGACCCATAGCCGGTGCTACAGGTGGCCGTAGCAGGCCACTATTTTTATGGTCTTGTCCCAGGTCCCCTGCTACGGGTGGCCGTAACAGGCCATTATTTTGGTGAATGTTTGCTTTTGTGTCAGACTCCCCTACTACGGCTCGTAGCCGGTGCTATGGGTGGTCGTAATATGTCCATGTTTGGATTGTTTTCTTCTGTGCATTCAGGGCTTCCTGCTACGACATGTAGCAAGTGTTACGGGTGGTCATAGCAAGCCTACTAGATCATGAAAACCTCTTTCTGATTTTGTTTGCTTCTCCTTGGCTTCTACTTTTGATCGTGCTTGAGTACCTGTTTGAACCTGAAACGCAGAAAAGACACATACCCAAAGCGTAAAATGCGACAAAAAATATAAATGACACAAAAAATGATGAAACAATAAAATTAACTATTGGTGAAAGAAATAGACTCAACAGAACATTAATTAAGACAAAGTAATACAAGTTACTTGGATTTTCGCCGAATAAGTGACAAAACACATAGAAAAAATAATGATTGATCTGTAACATACGTATGATATCCAAAAATATTTGTACCACATGCATTTGAGTAGAGGAGATGAATACATTACATACATAACCATATTTATGATTGATTATTATTGTGGATGATTTATGTTATTGCCGAGTGATATTATGTATACCATCCCTTGTTGTTTTATGCACCATTAACATATATGAATGTATTTTCACCATGTTTGTCTGTATGTATTGTTCTTACGCCTATGGTGCAGATACTCAGGTAGATGAGCCTTAATTATTGTTGTATATTAGAGGATGACATAATAGCCTTCTTCGTCATTTATCGCTTTCGATTTTATTTTAGTTTCCATGTGTCGCTCTGATAGTATAACACTGAGACGAGTTACCTTTCTATCTTGTGTTCTGAGAGTTATTAATCTAATTATTTTATAATTTGAAGTTGATTTTTATTTACGAGACCATAAAGTTGAGTTATAATTATTTATTTCTGCTACTATAATATGATGCTTGAGAAATATATTTATGCTGAGAAAATGTGACACCCTATTTGTGAGTAAATTATCCGCATGTTTTTATAAATTAAGTGTTTGGGTTTAGGGTGTTACAAAAGTGAGCACCCATCATAAACCTAAACTCATATATCACCCTTTGCTCATTAACCCCCAAGTATTGTACAACTCTCATATGTGCGGTCTCCTGACTTATGATAGGAGTGGTGAAGAAACTACCTGCCAGCGAAATATGGAAAAGCGATGAGACATCATCCAATGTAATCATCATCTCACCAAATGGAAGATGGAAGGAAGATGTCTCCTTGTGCCATTGTTTAACCAAATGAAAGATGGAAGGAAGATGTCTCCTTAAGAGGATTACATTCCTATAACAAACAAAGTAAAAAGAATCAATTAATTTCAAAGTATTATTATTAAATAAAGTCACATCATCGACATATATACACACACACCTCCCTATCATAATTCAAATGCCATATGATCTGCATATCCTATGAGAATAGACCAGTCACTAGGCCCACCAAGGAACCATCCATCAGTGTTTACAGATGGGTCTACCGAATCAGGAGCAGTGACATATGTCTCATGAGGAGCAGTGACATTTATATCAATATGAGGAGTGACCTCCATATCATTAGTGTTTGACACCTCAGTAGTCATATGCAGAGTAGGCACCTCAATAGCTATCTGCGGAGTAACCCCTATGGTAGTTATTGCCTTTGTCTTAGAAGGATGGGGCACCTTTGTCATCTCAGAAGTATGAGGCACCTCTGACTCTGCCACCATCTATATGTCATCCTGAACCGGTGCCTGAACATCACATGGCTCATCCTCATCATCTCTCGTCCATCCAGAAGCAGATTTAGATCCTTTACGTCTGATATTACAGGGTGCATGAAATCGGCCAGCCGCCTCCTGTGAGAACTGGTTGGTACCACTCTTCCCGCCTAGAGATGTGAGTCATCAACATCACCTCCCCTCACTCAAGCCCTCGCAGCAGCAACTCTATCATGCTTTTGACCAACAATCTTACCATTTTGCGCCTTTGGTCTACATTGCAAAAAAGAAAGAAATAATTTTTTTAAAATTACCGGATTTTACAAAAAATCAGAACTTATGGAGTTACTGCATGTTTGGAAATATTTGGTAAAGATGTAGTTTTTTAGATTTTTTAAAATATGCGATTGGTTGAACGTATGAATTTTATTCAAATTTTTTTAAAATGCGCAAAAAACATTGTATTTTTACTGAATTTATTGAAAAATCAGAAAATATTTTTGCATTTTTGTCGTATTTAAAAAAAATAGAAAAATATATGCATTTTTATTAGATTTTAAAAAAATATGAAAAAAACATTGTATATTTATCTGATATTTTCAAACATTCGATAGCAATAAAAAAAATGCTAAAAATATTGTAAAAACATAAACTTATTTATTTGTCATCAAATGAAAATATCCACGGGTGTCTATGAAATGTAAAAATTGTACTGCTTTTCAAAAAATTCAAAATGTTTTATTTTTATTTTTTGTGAGTGAAGCTATATTTGTGCAAAACTAATACGATAAAAATAGATTTAAATAGTTTTTTGATTTCTTTAAATTTAACAAGTTTTTAATTTTGATCATTGTATTTTTTATTTTTTTTGAGTCAATATAATTTATTTTTATGTTGATTTTAATCTCTAAAGATAAAATCGACAGATAAATCAATAAAAAAATCTGGAAAAAAATCCAGATAAATCTAAGAATTTTTCTACACTAAAACTAACACAAAAAAAATAAGATATAAGAATTCAGATAAAAAATACAAATACCAAAATAAAAAACTTTTTAAGTCATAGGAACTAACGAATTATTTTTATCTATAAAAATATAAGAGATCCAGGTCTGAGACAAAAATAAATATATAGAAATCAAAAAGTCAAATCAAATTGTTATATGTTCGTGTTATACTGTGGGCGAGTACAAAATAAAATTATCAATCTCCATACTATTGTATTACTTAATTCTTTCACCGAAGTTTTTTATTAAAAAGAATCAAGTAACCCTTAAATCATGTTTACTGTGTGCTTTTAAGTCATAATCCTTTAATTTTAGTCAAACAAACAAAAAATAAGGAAAAATATATTTATCCAAGAAAGAGGAAAGAACCATAAAGTTCCCTCCAAAAACAAAAAGTTCCTCTCCTACACACAACCTTTTGAAGTTGAACCGAATCGATCACTTTCATCATAATCATCATCATAATCATAATTCAATAAGATTTAATACTCTCTGTTCCTTCAATCTTTCAATATTTCCGTACCATCTATGAATTGCCTCTTCTTTAAATCCCCCAATTCCAATCACGCTCACTTCCCTCCTTTACGCCTTGCGGACATTCTCGCCAACGACGACGCCGCCGCCGCCGCCGTTAACCCCATGGACGAAGTTCATAAAAAACCGCCATATTCTTTTCATCGTTCGACCAAATGCTTTTCGCCTCGGCGGCTTCTTGCTTCTTTTCTGGCGGCGCTGAGGCCAACTAAAGAACGACGGATTCTAAAAAGCCGGGAGAAGATGCCGTCCACGCCGATAACTATAGAATTAAAAGGCAGCGAAGCGGAGTCAAGTGAGAAATTTTGTCTATTTGAATTTTGATCGATTAATTTGATAATTTCAACTTTAATTTTTAATTTGATTCATTTGTGATTATTACTGATGCTATTAATTTGATAATCTTTAATTCAATTGATAGCGATGATTATTCATGTTGTTTTCCCAAATTTATTTCGAGATAATTTCCCTATGAATAAGTTATTTGTTTGTGTTCTACAGGTCATTTAGATTGGAATGATACATCTTTTAAGCTAGGAGTTGGTTGTGGGTTGTTATATGTGATTGCAGCAACTAAAAATGAGCTTAGCAAGATGGTTGAGCTGCGGAAAGAAATGGGAATAATCCTTCAAAACATGAAAGGCGAAGTTCAAAGTAAAGACGCACTTCTTAACCGATTGAAACAATGTGATGATGCTCTTGCAGAGGTTTCAGTCGCCGATTTTCAAGAAGTTTCCTGCTCTAATAGTCAACTTTCGGTTTGTTCACAAAAATCATATGGTCAGGCAGAATTGAAAAGCAACATGGGGTGTGATGGTTTTCTAGATTATGATATTCGTGAACAAGGTGAATGTGCCGAAGAAATTAATGAGCTACAAGCGGAATTTGAATATGAGTTACAACGGTTGCAGCTGTATTTGGATGGAGAAGATGCACAACAACAAGAAAGAGTTGAGGTAAATTGTTTGAAGTTTGATTCTCATGATTATATTCAGCTGTTTATAATTTTGTCAAATGCTATCAGTTACATAAACCTTTCAACTATTGATTCAGAAATAGTCTCTTGAATCGGTTGAAAGGCAATATCCAAATGGAGTTTGATGATAATGCCCTTTTGGTATCAAGAGGACGCTACTTCTAGAAAAGGGGCACTCTAGAATTTTGAGCTACTCAAGTTATGAAAATTGTATTATAAATTTGCTGCTATATGCTGTTTTTCTTTAGACTTTGGCTTTAAGATGTCCTTTTGTAAGTTGTTAGGAACTTAGCTGATTAAATTTTTGAATTTTATTTGAGTTGTTGGTTTTTGTTACATTCTAGAATGGCTAAAAGTATGAATTGGCAGGTTGTTGTTAAAGACTCTAGTTCAAAAGGCGAGAGTTCGAGTTTTGGTGAAGTAATAATGGAACATCAAGAAGCAAGTTGTGATATTTCAGTTGGAGTCTCTCCGGTTGAACTGGAGAGAAAGTTGCATGAACTGCTTGAAGCAAGACTTCAAGATCGGATAATAGAGCTGGAGTCTGCGTTAGAGTACGCCACACAAAAGCTCAATGAGAATGAGATTAGGAGTATTTGGTGGGAAGACACGGCAAGACATATGCCATACCTTATTCCTGAAACTTGTCAATTTACTTTTCCACTTGATCCTGAGGCTGCTTTGAAGTTTAATCAAGTTGTAGGATAGCATTTGAAAATGTGAATTTAACTAAGGAATCACAATATTGTTACTGCCTCTGCCTATGTGGTTTAATGACATTGCTTTATCATATAGATTCAAATTTCTGGTTAGTCTTTGGAGTAAATGGTTTGATTTGGGTTGGTTAGGATGAAGTTATTACTAGGCTACAGTGTGAAATTTCTCTGGATATAGCAATGAACACAAATTAAAGTTTTGATTCATTGCAAGACATAAATGTGGTGACGGTGACTGTTATATTTCAAATTTTCAATTCTAGTTATTAACCAAATGCTTGAAATTCACGTGAACCCTTCACCAAGAAAATTCATAACCATCATGGCCACATGTGGAGAGAGACTGATGGTTTGTTCCTTGAGTGTGGGGTCTACACGGTACACGCGCTGCGTTCGGCATTAAGCTTCTTTCTGTCCATTTTCATTTATTTTTGCCTTTTCAAATTTCTGGAGACACTAATTAGACTTAAGAACATTCAAATGGCCATAATTAAATTCTATTATTTCTCCAATCACAATTGTAACTAAAATTGTTTTCTTTAATTTATCGAAAAATTAATGTAACTAGTTTATATTTTTGACAGTTATATTTAAACTAGCTATACTTGTTTTCTAATAAATCAAGAAAATCAATTTTACTTATAATAATAATATAACCTCAATTTCAATTTGATATCGGTAAGTTTGAGAGATTTTTAATTTAGTTCCTCAATCTTTTTTTGGAATATTAACTTTTTTTATTTTAATCCTTAAAATTAAATATTTTTGCAGATTTTTCTTTAAAATTTTCTAAGGATTTAAAAACAAAATGACTATTTAAGTCATAAATTTATTATTTTCACTTTTTATTATTAAAATAATTATTATTTTATCAATTGTGTTTATTAATTACTTCTATATATCACTTCTAATACATTTATCGTCATACGGGTTTAATTCACCATAATTTGGTTGGGATTAATTACTATATATTGTCATATATTGTAAGTGTAAAAAAATTTATACTGTTGATTCATCACCATCATTCGTTTGTATTATTTTATAGGTTTTTAAAATAAAAGTCAAATTTATTTCAATATCCAACGGATAGGATTAACAGACGTTGGATAGGATTAACTGACGATGTAAAATCCCTTTTTTACGGTGTGTCAGATGTATATCAATTAAATTCAATTTGGTTTGAACATAATCTAAGTTTTGCATCTTCTTAAAAAAGCACACACGTGATTTATTTCCTTCGTACTCCAGACATTACTTTCCATCCATTTCAATATCAGCTGGCGAGCATTATAACCTGTTCTTTCCCATCCCTATGTTCCATTTGTGCTAACAGCAACACCACCATGTTTCGATTTCTAGTTGTTGTGGCTGTAATAATAATGTTGGTGAGTTTTGCGGATGCACACAGAATGGTGAAAGCAGATGAATACACACTTGAATCGGTGAGAGAGTCTTTAATCAGACAAGAAGATACGATAATATTTAGTTTGATCGAGAGAGCAAGGTTTCCTCTCAATTCTCCTACTTATGAACGAAATTACTCTTCCATTCCCAACTTTTCTGGTTCCTTGTTTGATTTCATTCTACACCAAACAGAGGACATTCAAGCCAAGGTATAATTGCTTCTCCCTATTGTGCTTATTTGTAAAAATTCACATCTGTGTTTGTGTGTTTAGATCCTTAACAATTTGATCCACATGTATCAGCTTACCTGTTTTTTTTCTGCATAATGTGTTTTTTGAGATGAGTTGAATTAGTAGTTTAATCCTTTTAAGTGAATTACAAAATTAGCAATATTTATAAATTGAACCAAAAAGACTTATATGAAAATATAAATTCCACAAATAGTCTTAGGATAAGAATAATGTTGGATTAGTTTTTCACTATTTTTCAAGAGCAAAAGAGACTCACCACATATTCATCTAAAATATTAAAGTGATAGGTGAATGAATTTTCTCATTTATAAATTCTAAAGTCTTCATATTTCCAACCAATGTGAGACTATTATCCACACTACTCACACTTGATATATTCTCAACAAATAATAGGTCACAATTGATTATAAATATAGAGATTTGAATATTTATAAATAGGAGAATCCACACACCTATCACCTTAATAGTTTAGGTGAATATGTGATGTCTCTCTCACTTGTATGTTGTCTTTGACCAAATGTTGATGCTATTTCTCGTGACCCAACAAATTGTATCATGAGTCTTTGATTCGAATAAAGAGTTTGACTTACATGTATCAAAATGTTTAGAAAATGTGTCTAGTTGAAATCGAAATACTCAGGAAGAAGTGTATCGAAATATTTAGGAAAATGTGTCAACGGTGGTACAAGGGTAGATGGACAAAACAATTTCTATTCGAGGGGAAGTCTTGTGTACTCACACTTGAGAGAGAATCTTAAGAATAAGAAGACAATAGTGACTTGGAGTCTCATATTGATTATAAATGTGAAAACTCGAACATTTATAAATTAGAGAACTCATACATTTATCACCTTAAGATTTTAAATTGATATGTGATGTTTTTCTCACTTGTGTGTTGTTCTTGACTCAATATTGATATTCTCTTAATAACGATCCAACAAAATTAAGACTTAATTGAATATTTAGACTAAAATTTTAGTTTAGGAATTGAATGTTGACTAGGATGAGATTACTTAAGCCGGTCTAAAGAATTTTATAATTTATTTAAGTTATGATCAAACCTAATCTATTTAATAAAAAAGTTAGGTTTTATTTTTTTAAATATCTATTTAATTAAATAGGTCAGATATATTTAAAAAATTCTATAAAATCTCATAAAGTGGCTTATACATTTATAATATTAAAAAATAAACTAAATAGGTCACTCCTATATATGTATGTATAGGCTGATTTATAAAATTTTATATATAAAATAAATAATTTAAAAGCTTTAATATGAAACAAATTTTTAAATGGTCTTTCATTTTCATATTAGTAGATCAAAAAATAAAATTTATAATAAGTTATAGGTCAAAACCATATTTATTGTAGGTTTTATAAGACCTGGTTTAACTTGTCATATTTCCACCACTAATGGTGTTTAATGTGGATGATTTTTTTTGACAATTGACTTGAATTATTTATTACATTTGAGATATTATTAAAATATAAAATAAATAATTGTTAAATAGTTTATTAATTGATATTTATCATTTAAAAGTAAATAAATTGGATCTTTTAAATTCACATTTTTATTTATAGATAGATAGATATTTACTGATTTAATAAGATTCATTTATATTTTATTTTAGAGAATAAATAAATAATATACGAAAACAATTATGGATAAAAACATAATACCAGCCAAAAGTATAATAAATCAAATAACTTTTTATTGAAATTAAATGAATAACCATTAATACGTATGCATGATCAACCTATTATAACACATATTTTAATGCGTAAATAAAATTGTCATACAAGCATAGTATGTAAAGTTAAGGAAGGACAAAATTGATATTTAGAAATAACTAGAATCTTCGTAAAAATATCTTTTAACTTTAATTATTAAAAATTAATGTTTAAAGACGGACAACATACACTCATTCTTTCTCAATCGATACTTTTAGTGTTTTTATGAATTGTTTCTGAACAGAAGAATGGATTATTTGTTTATGTACAATATTTGTGATCATAATCTATATATTGGAATTCTTATTATTTTAAAATAGATCATTCACTCATATTTTGAGTCAACATCCAACTAATTAATTAATTAATATATTTTAAACAGATTTAATTAAATTTTTTAATTTTATTTAATCATTCAATTAATTAAAAATACTAATTAAATAATTAATTAATATAAATAAATATATATTTATATAGTTAGTTATTAAAATATAATAATTAAATAATTTAAATACAAAATATTTTAATATTTTGTATTCATCAAATTACTTCATGATATTTTTATCGATAGAGATAACAATTAGATTTATCTTCAGTGAATACTCACAAAAATTACTAAGATAAAAATTCACAAAATTAATATATACATCTACACGAGTAATTGTCTAATAAAATCATCGGGTATGAGCGCGAGTACGGATATCTTATTGCTCCCCCCTACTTATATCCGCATGATATATATATATATATATATATATATATATATATATATATATATATATATATATATATATATATATATATATATATATATATATATATATATATTTATATAATACATCATTATTTGGTATGTATTTTAGTATAAGTGTTATTTCTTAACTCAATCATAATATTTTTGAATTTTTTTAATATTGTTAAAAATTAAAATAACATAATAAATTATAATTGATCGATAATTTTTTATTAAAAATATAGATAAACGAATATAAGAATGAGTATTTAGATATCCATAAGATATCAGTACAATTATAAATATTGGTGTCTACACTCTATCCATTGTCTTCCTTATCAACCTTAACTATATTTACTTTTAACTATAAGAAAAATCAATTGTAAAATTTATTTGTTAACATATCATGTGCATTTGTAATATTTAATTTAATGATCGATTTTTTTAATAAGAATAAAGAATGTGAAGGAGTCATTTTTTATAAAAAAAATAATGAAAAGAAATACATAAAAGTAAAATGTTTTGTGGTCATTAGTTTGATTATGAAATTCACCTCTTTTCCATATTGATAATATATAAATTCAATTACTAAATTACTTGATAAAATGGTCAAAATATTTGTTTTAGTCAAGTCAAAAGAGCAGTGTTGAATTCACCATATTAAGTTTTAATAAAATTTATATTTGGTCTCTTCAACAAAATCATGTATGATTATAAAATACTAATATCTATTATTTCTTTATTAATAATTCGACGGGCAGACATATATTTGATTCAACTTTTTATTAAAATAATTTTTATAGTATTATTTTTTTTAAAGAATTTTAAAAAAAAAAATTTAATAAAAAATATGTTACCTTTGAGATTAACAACATAAACCTAAATTAGTAGTAATAGATTGTTGCATTTTTCCACTTTATATATCTATACAAAATGACGATCTATTATGTGTTAGACAGGAAGATACATGAACCCCGAAGAAAATCCTTATGAAGAAAAATTATCACCTTCAATTGTGTCACATTACAATTTCTCACAGGTAATTAAGCAAAGCTCTTATTTCATGAAAGTGAAAATAACCTTTCTATTTAGTTTTTGTATAAGTTTAGAAAAATATATATATCTCTTAAACTTTCTATTTAGTTTTTGTATCCTGCAGCGGCTTCAATTAACATAAACAAGAAAATAAGGAAAGTGTATTTCAACAATATACTTCCACTTTTTATTGCTTTTGGAAATGATGGCAATTATGCACAAACTGCAGCCAATGATCTTTCAATATTACAGGTAAAATTTATTGTCTAATTTCAGGTAGAATGTATTTAAAAGAATTATTTTTATAAGAGTGGAAGATTTTTATTTTCTAAATTAATTAAGCTATAAATATTTTTAAATATGATTTACAAGTGATTTAAATGATTACATGAGACAAGTTTATTCTTATTCTTTAAAATATACACAGGCTATCTCTAAAAGGATTTATTATGGAAAGTTTGTAGCTGAAACGAAGTTCAGAAAATCTCAGTGTGAGTATGAGCCTTTAATTCGTGCCAAGGTACATATAATGTTCTCATCCTTAACGACAATTTTTTTTTAATAAACAAAGCGAGTACAATGAGTACTCGAAATCCTTAAAAAGGGAACAACTTCGAACATGTTACTTGAAATAACAAAGGGAGACATTAAACTAATCAAAGAAACGGCAAGAAGATTTAAAGTTAGAAACTACCCTTAACCACTCCCAAACTTTAGTTTTAATATTCAACTTACATTCCTCAAAATCTGGAATATCTCCTTTAAATATAACTATGTTACACGTCAACCAAATGATCGATATAGTCGCCAACCAAATAACGCTTATGATTCTACGAACCTTCACATTCTTCATCTTTAAGTGGTTTAATGTAAACATAGAGAACTCCTCCGCCAATAAATTTATCTCTGCACCTAACCACTTAACCAAATCAACCCATAGTCTTCTACTGAAATCACAACTACAAAATAAATGATCCCTCGATTCGTCTTCCTTAAAACAAAGGATGCAACACTTATCTCTTTCATTAACAATAATCCCCCTTATCAGCAATCGGTCTCTAGTGGGAAGTCTATCAAGATTTCATCGTCATCCGAACAACAACACATTCGACGGTGCCAGGATTTTTCACACGAAAATGACAGATTTTCTCGCATTATCCGAAATTGTTGTTGTAGAACTAAAATTTAACACATCATGACCCGATTTGACAGAAAAATTTGCGTGCTTCTATGGTAACCACTCAACAGTATCCACTTCGTCCTTCACAATCGTGACATCCGCAATGAGCTCTTGAATATCATCCCCTAACCAAATGACATTCTCGTTCCTCCCCCCCCCCCCCCCCCCCCCTCCACACCCATCCAATTCCACTTCCAGACATCATCAATCCAAAATCCTACATTAGCAACACTGTAGGCCGGAACTGCTGCCAAGATAAAAGCTCTTGAAACGCATCCTTTAGCGGTTGATTTCCAACCCATTTACTGAACCAAAAAGATGTGTTCATACCGTCTTTAACCCTACAAAAGGTATTGATAGAAAAAATTATTATTCCCATCCACTAATGAGTCTATCAATATCAAATATCCCCGCCAAATTGAATCGCCTCAATTTATCGCACAATCATCACTAATAAACATATTTACTTCCGAATTCTTGTATCTATGCTTAATCAGACCTCTCCAAATAGTGCCCCTATCATTGACGATCCTCCACTTCAATTTCATAAGGAGACCTTTATTAAAAATCTCTAAGTTAATTATACCAAGACCACCGTAATCCTTAGATTTGCAGACTTACTCTCATCTGACCTAATGTATATGTCTTTTATCCTCAATACCACGCCACAAGAATTTTCTCAAAATGCTATGAATCTCTTTCAAGACTTTAGACAGAGCCTTATAAAAAGATAAAGTGTAAATGGAAAGAGAATTCATAACCGAATTAATTAACATAGTTTTTCCTCCCAATGAGAGGAATCTCCCCGTCCAAGATGACAGTCCAGTCCTAATGTTGCTTATCAATTCTTTCCATAACATTAATCTCCTGGGACTGATCCCCATCCAAATTCCCAAGAATTTGAAAGGAAATGTGTATGCCCTGCACGAAAGTTTTTTTAATGATGCAACCTCTAAACTCCAGTTACTAACGTTGATACCATAAATATTGCTTTTATATAAGTTCACACGCAAGCCATAGATCATCTCGAATCCTCTTAGAATGGCCTTAATACTCCAAATAGTATAACTACTACCATCCCCAATAATAATGGTGTCGTCGTTAAATTGCAAGATATCAATTGAAACATCCTCGTTGATCTTGAAAATGTTGTACTCCCCTAATTCCACTACTGAATCCATCAAAGTAGTTAACCTTTCCATAACCATAACAAAAAGAAAAGGAGTCAACAAATCTCCTTGTCGAAGCCCTCTTTCCACCTTAAAATCCTGTGTGACGTTATCGTTCACCAACACCGACATATAACTAACTGTTAAACACGCAAGCCTCCATCCACTTAATACACCTCACACCAAAACCCATATTACAGAATAAAAACCTCAAATAATTCCAACTCACATTGTCGTAAGCTTTTTCATAATCAACCTTAAGGACAAGACAACTCATCTTTTCTCTCTTTGCCAAATCCAAAGCTTTTGCTTACCATCAACACCCTATCCAGAATATTTCTACCCAGGATAAATGCAGATTGTTTGATCGAAATTAACTTCCCAATAACTTATTTCAACCTAGCAACAAGAATTTTCGCCAAAATATTATACAAACACCTAACTAGTCATATGGGTCTATATTCGTACAGACTTTGAGGGTTATTCACTTTGGTAATGAGGGCCAAAAAAGAAGTCGTAGATGCCTTAGTTAATATAGACTTACAATGGAAATCCTTAACAAACAGTAAAACATCCTCTTTTAAGAATTCCCAACAATTCATTAAAAACTTGAAACTGTATCCATCAGGACCTGCACTTTTATCACCATCGCAGCTCCAAATAGTATCTCTTATTTCTTCCTCAGAGAACTCCTTCTCAAGATGTTGTATATCTGAATCATTAAGGCCTTTAAATTTTAGATCGTCAGGAACAAGTCTATTATAACAAGCCTCCTTGAAGAAAGCTTCAAAATGACCCTTCACTGCATTCTTGACCTCCTTCACTCCCTCCATTCTACCCCCTGCCGCATCCACCATATTTATAAAGTTTCTTTTATACCTTTCTTTCAGATAGTTATGAAAAAAACAAGAATTCTTGTCCCATTCTTTCAACCACAACTGCCTTGATTTATTCCTTAACACGCTCTCCTTCAAATCCAAATTGATCCAAATATTTTCATAACTCTTTGATCTTTCATCCACCATCTTGACTATATCACCCCCATGATTTTACACTAATAAATTGTCCAAAGCTTTTAGCTCTCCCACGTGCTCCTCCACTTTAAGATCAATCCACCCAAAGACATTACGATTCCTCCATCTCAATTTAGCCTTCAAACTTTTCAGTTTTTCACATAACCTATAATCCCCTCTTCCTTTCACTTATATCTTCAATCATTCATCCTTTACGAACTTAACAAAATCAACATTCTTAAACCAATAATTGTTGAAACGAAAAGGTTTGGGACCCTAGTTGCTAGAACACGATTTCAACCAAATAGGATAGTGGTATGAGATATCTCTCTGATCAAACCATTGAGCTGTAATCTTCCATATGCCAATCAAATTATCAAACATCAGAAATATGTCTAATATGCTCATCCCAATTCCTCTACCGTTGAACCACGTAAACCTCCCACCAATGCAAGACATGTCAGTTAGCTTCATGTCGTTAATGAAACCACGAAACTCCTCCATCTCACTCTCCATGTCATTCACCCTCGAGCCTAATCTCTCATATTTATCAATTATAACATTGAAGTCTCCTCCTAAACACCATTCCTCCAAATTATTCTTACTCTTCTCCTTAATCAGATATATCCACATTGATCTTCTAATAAGCACGTTACAAGAAGCATAAATGTTATCAAAGTTGTAATTAATCCCCCTTCACTCCACATTGATCCCCACAAAACCTTCACCCTTGAAGCTGTAATTAAGCGTGAAAAAATACTTTTTCCAAAGAATAACCATACCTCCTGATGCTCCCAGAGAGTCACACGAAGACCATTCAACCTCTTTATTTCCCCATAAATCAACTTACTTGCAGTCGAACTTTTTAGTTTCCGTTTTCTGAAGAAAACAACTTACCTGATTGAATAAGATAGCTAACTCTCTTCCTCTTAATTCTGCTATCACCCGCTCTGATGTTAAGTGATAAAATATTCATAACAACCTTTTCGAGTTCGCCTCTAAATTGTCTTTCCCTTCTTTATCTCTCATTTCCATCTTCTCAAAATCGTCCACATTCTCGTCTTGCTTTCTAATACTAGAAATTTCCAATTTTGAGATAGTGTCCCACACAACTCTACTCACCTCCGAATCGAAGTTCTTTTTCATTCGATGTTGCAACAAAGAACATCTGAATCCGTCAAAGATTCACAACAAAGAACTGAGCCTCCTAAAAATCTATATTCTCCACCATTCGATTCCTCCACCGAGTCTGCTAATTTTATCGAAGTAACACCTTTCTTAGAGTTGAAACAAGCGAAAATAAGAGGGATTAATGACACCCAATTCACCCAAATCTTTCACAACCTTCACTATTTTCTTCTTGGGAATTGGTCTTCTCACCGCCTTGCAAGCTCCATCAAAAGAAATTAGGCCCAAACTAGGAAGGTCCAACAAAGTAGGCCCATTCATAATATTCTCCCCTCCTAGCTCCAAAAGTGCCCCTTCAAAATCCACCAAATCTTTCGCTACAAAAACCTCGTCAGACTTCTCCTGAAACTCCACCATCTAAAAACATGTGCCCTTGTTGACCTCCAAAATGTTGTCCTTATTCGTGACTCTCCCAGCATTGAGCATTTCCTCTCTAATAATAGTCTCAGAAATCACCTTTTTGTTGATAATTCCCAACGAAACAACAATTGGTGTAACATTCTGAACATTCTGAACCGCCTTTTCCCTATCAAACATAGCCACCTCCTTTACGCCTAGGATCTGATCACCCATCACATCAGCAACAAGAACCCTGTCTCTCTTCTCTAATGGCAAAACCTCGATAACTATGTCATCTTCTTCTTCCATGACCGAATCTCGGATACACCTTTCCAATTCAGAGTGACTACTCTCCGAATCTCTTTCATCCTTCAGATTTCTCAAAGAAAAAATATCCACTGGGCCCTGAGCTTCCTCCATCATTCTGATTCTGAACATCTTGTCGTTGATCAAAATGTTCAACACCTCATTAATCACCGAAGCACACCTTGTTCTAATCATAATTCTTGCAACATCCATTCTAACTCCCCTACTTATATTATCATCACTACAAACATAAATACCCAAAGTAGCAGATAAAAATTCAAAAAACCTCACGTTCCACACATGATAAGGCAATCCATAGCATCTTAACCAGGTAACTCTTTCTGGATCAACATCTTCTGATTTCCACTTCCTCACTTCTTTAAACCATTGCCCTAACCAAATCCCCATATCCTTTACTAAAGCTTTCACTTCACCTTCCACTAAATCTTCAAGTAAGCACAAATTGGCACCCAAAGGGGTAACTTTGACAAAAAAAATAGCCCTCTGAATGAAACATTTCCTGCATAGTGTAAGATTGACCTGGATTTTCCATCACCCCTATGTAAGCTTTTGCAAATATGGACATCTCTTCAACATTTGACTGAAACTTCATATGAGCCTTAGGCTGAACACTAGGCTCATCAGAATGAAAGCGAGTTCTTTTCCCCTTATCACCTCCGCAAAAGTTCGAAAGTTGGATCTTGTTGAGTTTCTATCGAACACATCGCTCCGCTTTCCCCCCTCTTGTCCTCCTTGTTGATTCACCTTTTTCACCTACACTTGTCTATCCATACCAAACTCTACCTTATGCTTCAAAACCTTCTGCTTTAAGTTGATCTCCTTCCTTTGAAAGCGAGGAATATTGGCAAATATCTTCCTTCCATCCAAGAAAATGTTATCCAATTTTGTAGCTAACAATCTATTGTTCTTCATGTTGAAGAATCTAATAAAACCATACATATTTCTTCTTGCATTTCTTTTGGGAGGGATGATCACTTCATCAATGTCTCTCATACTCATAAAAGCTTGGTACAGACCTTTAGCATCATTAGCATCAGTTTTATCTCCAAACTCAATAATATAAAAAGTTGTAGTCTTGTTTTCCTTATCTCTATCGCCAGAAGTTATTGCGTCCCATTTAACTCCTTTCCTCTTCCTGAAGTTATTGTCGGAAGAAACCCGCCACCGATGAGCCTCACTACTCATCTTCCCTGGTAGTTGTTAAAACACCTTAACCATAATTAAATGTGCATGGTCACTAAATTGAAGAAAATACTAGGTCTAAATCTTTTCTTTTAAGTCATGGTTATTTTTGTTTATATACTAATCATTTTCGATACTCGTTTTTAAAAGTTTTACTTGATTTTCTACGTTGTTACTTTTGTGTGAAAATAAAATTGTAAGTGATTTGGTTTTGTAGGACAGAAAAGCATTGATGAATTTGTTGGTAGATAAAAGAGTAGAAGAGATAGTTCTAAAGAGAGTTGAAAAGAAGGCAATGGTGTTTGGTGAAGAAGTGAGCATTGATTCTAAGATCAAAGGAAAATACAAGGTTGATCCATCAATAGTTTATAATTTGTATAATAAATGGATAATACCCATGACAAAAGATATTGAAGTCGAGTATATATTACGTCGTCTCGATTGAAGCTTTTTAATAACAAATATATTAATTACATTTGTAGAATTAATATGGATTGTTATCATTTTACATATAAAATGTTTGTGATAAAAGTAATTGATGTACTTAATAGTTTACATTTGAATGATTTATTAATAAATATTATATCTAATAATAACTGTATAAATTATTTAAATTTTTGTTAACAGAAGCACAAGTTAAAAAATGGAAAGAAAGAATAATAAAAGCAACAAATAATATAAATCTTTTAATCCACTCTCTTTCACACGTCAATTTTTAATAATATTTTTACTAAAAAATATATTTTGTGATGCTTTAAAGTATACAAAATAAATATGATAAAAAATTATCACACAACAATAAAATTAGGAAGAGAAAAAAATAGAAATAAAAAATAAAAGCAAGACGCGATAATAATGTATTAAACGCAACTTTTTGTTTACTATTAAATTTATGCATAGTAGCATGAAAAATATCTTTTTTAAAAATTTATTTTGCGATTCCTTAAATATGTACCTAAAAATAACTCAATAATTAGTAAACAAAAAAAATTAAAAATGAATAAAGATATAAAGTGAATAATATGTTTATAAAGGTACTTTGTATTTCTTCTATGTAAAAAAAACATAACTAATTAATAAATAACAAATGAAGTGAAAAACAAAAGGCAAAACATAGTACATTTAGTAACTTTCTTTATTAATTAATAATATTGGAACCACTTATTTTGAATAGTTATTCTAGGTTACTATAAATATTAATATTTGCTGGAAGTTTTTATAAGAGCTAATCTAACTTATGCAAGGAGAATTGGTGGGATTAGTGGATTAGTTATTCATAATTAATACCATTAATAATTAATATTAAATGAAATTAATTATAATAAATAATAGTTTATGAGTATTCTTATATAAGCTAGTGTGAGGAGAGTCAATGGAGTTAGTGGGTTCCATTAATTCTTCTATTAATTTATTAATGCAATAATGTAAAAGGGATTAAGAGATTTGCATAAATAAAAAATACTTTTATTTCTTATGCAATTTCTTCATCCATGGCATGCTAATCGTATATATTTTGTGATGCAAAGAAAAGATTTAGAAAGTGTTCCACGTTCTATCATAAATAAATAAATAAATAAATAAAGTAGAGTACAATATACTAAAAAAATGAAAGATACACCAAAAATTACAATTTATAAAAAAAGAAGCACATAAAAGAGGGATTAAGGGTATTCCTATCATCATTATTATTATTATTTAGAATAATATTCATATTTAAGTATTTGACAAAAACTAAATTTTCTAAAATTTTTATAATATTTATCTAATTTAAAAATTATAAAAAATAAAATAAATAAATAAATGTGAGTAGTAGTGCGGAGTTATAGTTAGTTGAACTTTATTCTCATGGAAATGTTGGATTTCCACCCTTTAAACCTTGGAATAAAAATAAAAGAATCATATAGAAATAAAATTCCTGAGAATAAAATATGCATTGGAATAATTTTTAAAAATTGAATCAAACATAGGAATGTTGCATTCCCATGACAATATTTCCAGAAATATTTTTTAAAACCTTGAAACAAACACACCCTAAGAAATTTGCATAAATCAAAAATACTTTAAATTCTTATATAGTTCCTTCATCCATGGCATGATAATCGCGAGTATACTTTATGGATGCAAAGAAAAGAGTTACAATATGTTTTATGATCTATCATAAATAAATAAATAAAATATATAGTATAATATATTACAAGAAATTAGAGACACGTCAAGAGTAATTACAATTTATGTTATTGTTAATTGTAATTCTTTCGGTTGAAACAGATTATTCGACAAAATAAGGAAGTGTTGAAACAGATCATTCTTTGGGTTTTTATAGTTTCGAGTTTTGGTTTTGACCAATAAGGAAGTGTTGAAACAGATCATTCTTTGGGTTTTTATAGTTTTGAGTTTTGGTTTAGGTCAAAGTTAACATAAATCTATAAATAGAGGGAGTAACATTTATTCTTGTAATAAAGTGAATAGAGTATTCACAATATTATATTCACAGTATTTTGCAGTTGCAAAGTGAATAAGAAGTTTTTTATAGTTTGTGGGCATAGAAAAACTCTGCAGAATTTGATTTTTCTTCTCCTTCATCGTTCTTTACTTTCTTTATTTCTCCATTGTTCTTTTCTGTTATAGTTATTGTGTGGGTAATAACAATTTTGCTCATCAAGATTAATTGAAATTCTCTATAGATTAAGGTGGATTTTCAACCGTTATTGCAACTTAGTCTGAAAAGGAGCACATAAATGAGGGTTTATGGTATGAACAAATAAAAAATTGCAAGCCAAATATTATTTGGAATTTTTTACAAAAATAACCTATTTTTTAAGGAAATTCCCAAAATACCCTTGGTTTCAAAAAAAAATCCTAAACTATCTCACTTTTAGGAGGAGGCGCCAATTCAATTGGCGAGTCCTCTTAAAAATTGAATGGAGGCGCCAATTGGATTGGCTAGAGAATGTGCCCTAGCCAATCCAATTGGCGCCCATGTGTATTACTTGAGAGGAGGCGCCAATTGAATTGACGCCTCAGTGTAAAATGCAATTTTTTTGTTATAAATAGATGTGTTGTGTGAGTCATTATTCCACATCTCAATTAATCATTTGACAATCATGTTTGGTGTTCGACACTGATACGGAAAGGTGATTTATGCGAGAGATAAACCTCAGATGTTGATGTTGTTTTGGAACATCACTATGTTTGATCAACTGAAGAGGGAGCTGGTTCGTTGGTTAGATGGGAAAATACCAGAAGGGAAAAAAATTAGAAGTATTGAGAGACTCGACAGTATCTTTGGTTGGAAGCGAATGAAGACTGATAAGGATGCTAGGGAAATGATGTTTGATCGAGATGACATCAATTTGATTGTTGTAATCAATTAGAAATATTTCAGTTTTCAGTATTTTTATTTTGTACTGATGTTTGTTGTGAACCTCGTTGTAACAAAAACTTAATGATATATAATGATTGAAGGTTACAAAAATACAATGTTACAAAAAGCTTAAGACTCAGATGATGCTCCTCGATTGGGACAATGTTCTTGTTGTGTCCTGGTTGACGACAAATACTACTGTCATACGGTGAACTGACTTGGGGTATTTTGCTTTTTATCGCAATGTCGCGGATAGCAAGAGTCGCCACCGACTTTTCTTTTATCCAATAAGGAAAGGTGGAAAAGAACAGGAAAGACCTCAATAGATTTTGGGTTCGGGAGGTACATTATACAAAGGGAAGGTGTTAGCACCCTTTGTATCCATGGTTATCCATGGGCTCTTAATTACTGGATCACTTATATTTTTGTCTGAAAAGTGTCGGTGAATTGCTTAAAAATGTTTTGAAAAGAGAGTTTAACTTTGTAATGATTCTCGTATGAATGTATACAAAGTGGTTATCTCGTTTAGTTTTGAAAGCTGTTTGAAAATATAACTCGGTAATGATTCTAGTATGAATGTATACCAAGTGGTGATTTTTCAAAAGAGATTTTGAAAGGTGTGAGGTGTTGAAAATATTTTAGGTTATGATCCAGTAATTGAGAGTTATACCTTCCTAAGGTCGTTATGAACGTTTCCTATCCTTATGAGGGTAAAACTGTCCTTACTATTGAGAAGTAAGTAGTTTTATCCTTTGGATGTAAAAGGGTCATCGTAGGGTCATCGATAGGTCATTGAAGGCCACAGTTGTAAGGATACCTTAGCATTCGAAGGGACAATCATCATTTAACCGTAGGCTACACCGAAGGGTCATCGAGGGACAAAATCGTATTTTCGAAGGCAACATCCGAGGGACCATGATTTATTTTATGATGATTTAACCGAAGGGTCTTTGCTAAGTGTATCCCTACATTCGCGGGACATGACCGTTATACCGTAATGTCGTAAGGCAAAAGAGAGGTCCAAGATCACATATTTAAAGGCCATATTTTAAAGTTAAGTAGGTAATTAGGATGAGCCTCCACATTAAAATCAATACATTAAAATTACATTAAAATTAACTATTAAAATTAACACATTAAAATTAATTATTAAAATTAACACATTAAAATTAATTAGGCAATTTAGGGTGAGCCTCCGCAATGGTATCCCACAAATAAAGTGGAAGACCTAACGGCAATCTTTTCCTGGGCCATATGAACCTTTGCAAAATTCAACAAACGCGTTAGCATACCAAAGCAGGGTGTAATCGAGGAGTTGCACCAAAGCAGTAATAGTATCAGGTAAACAAAGCATGGTTATAATAAAACAGGTCAGAAGGGCAAAGATCAAAACAGAACGAAAAACAGCGGCATCCATCACAACAATTCAAGGTATCCAGGCATACTTAAGTCTACATACAGAACCTCAAATATATTTATGAATTCAATTATAATATCACATGGGAATTCGGAACGTAAAGCGGCGATAGTAACGCAAACCTGTTTGCAATTGAATTGTAACCTTGAATTGGCACTCTTAGGGTTGATGCCGGATTGAGTTGAGCGGTGCCGTCGGCTTTTCCTTCAGGGTTTCCTTTAAACAACAAATTAAAACGAAGGAAATAAACTAGATCCTAACGTAAGGTTAGATTCGGTAAAAAGGTGCACAATAGTTTCCGTTGCAGAAACTATTGTGCGAAAAGAATTAACTAAATGCTAAAAAGGAAATGGGAAATTGCAAGGGGAGCAGTGTAGAACTCGTAATAAACAATGACTAAGCTACTGGAAAAGAAACTATGCAAAAGCAAAAACGGCAAAAGGAAAAAAAATATGGAAAAGCCCCCCCCCCCCCCCCTCTCTAGGTTTTCTTCGTGGCTATTTATATATGCTTCAGTAACCCGTTGCCAAAAGGTCTTCAACGTGCGCGTGGATATAGGGCCCAACATTCCTCAAGTCTCTTCAAGTCTCTGAGGCGTTACTGGCGCCCAAAAAGTAGGGGAATGGTGTGACGTTCGTCACACCATGCGTGACGTCCGTCACAGGGATGCGCAAGGCGTGACGCTCGTCACAGCCTCTGTGACGCTCGTCACAGGTGCAATACCTGAGTTCTTGTATTTTGGGTTGGGCCTTGCTATTTGGTTCGTTTTTCCTCCTTTTTGCACCTCTTTTCCTCCAATTCTACTTGTGTTTCCAAATAAGCCACCTGAGACAAATAGGAAGAAAATACCGCGTAATATCCAATAATATAAAGTGACCTGAAATAAATGATGATAAAATTTAATTGAATTAAGCCTTAAGATATGATATAATTTCATGTTATCACTAGGCGAGCGTGTAGCGAACAGGCCAGTTTGGACCATTTTCATTCGTGAGCTGAGCCTTCGTTCCTTTAAGATCAGTGCCGTAAAAATGGGTTGGGGTGCCCTGAAAAACGTCTTGAAATATTAATGGGCAAATTTTGGGGTATGACAGCTGCCCCTGTTCAATATTCTTGAACCGAGAGAGTAGAATGGTATGTGCACCATTCGTGGTCTGGAGGTGGAAGATTATTGAACACTAGAATGCCCCGAAAATTTGCGCTTGTCAATTGGTCTTGATGGAGATGGGCTTAAAGATGCCATCCAGGAAGTTTGATGATGGGAGCTTCAGACTGTGTCGTACGTTAGACGATATCTGAAGACATGGGTGTCATACCGGGTCATACACTAGACCGTATAGTGAATCCCCCGTCATGCTGTTGACTTCGCTGGGGAGTCAGAGTATGCTGTATACTGCTGGGGATAAGGGATCAGAATGGATCATACACTGGACCGTATCTGAATACCAGAGTGAGCTGTTCGTTAGGCAGATGACTTTGATGGGGATGAAAGATCAGAACGGATCGCACGCTAGATCGTTTCTGAGTTGCAGAATGAGCCGTCCGTTAGGCCGAATCTGCTTGAAGAGGGAGTAGCCGTATACTAGACTACCATTCAGAAATGTACCTGTCCGAAGGTAGCATCTGAGTAAGGGAGTAGTCGTATACCAGACTACCATTCAGGAATGTACCTGTCCGAAGGTAGCACCTGAGCAAGGGGAGTAGCCGTATACCAGACTACCCTTCAGGAATGTACCTGTCCGAAGGTAGCACCTGAGCAAGGGAGTAGCCGTATACCAGACTACCATTCAGGAATGTACCTGTCCGAAGGTAGCACCTGAGCAAGGGAGTAGCCGTATACCAGACTACCATTCAGGAATGTACCTGTCCGAAGGTAGCACCTGAGCAAGGGAGTAGCCGTATACCAGACTACCATTCAGGAATGTACCTGTCCGAAGGTAGCACCTGAGCAAGGGAGTAGCCGTATACCAGACTACCATTCAGGAATGTACCTGTCCGAAGGTAGCACCTGAGCAAGGGAGTAGCCGTATACCAGACTACCATTCAGGAATGTACCTGTCTGAAGGTAGCACCTGAGCAAGGGAGTAGTCGTATACTAGACCACCATTCAGAAATGTACTTGTCCGAAGGTAGCATCTGAGTAAGGGAGTAGTCGTATACTAGACTACCATTCAGAAATGTACCTGTCCGAAGGTAGCATCTGAGTAAGGGAGTAGTCGTATACTAGACTACCATTCAGAAATGTACCTGTCCGAAGGTAGCATCTGAGGAGATAAAGGTCTAACTTGGTCGTACATTAAACCTTATCTGAGTTGTCCGAGGACTTGACGGTCTAACTTGGTCGTACATTAGACTGTATTTGCAGAATCTGACTTGAAGGTCTAACTTGGTCGTACATTAGACGGTATTTGCAGAATCTGACTTGAAGGTCTAACTTGGTCGTACATTAGACTGTATTTGCAGAATCTGACTTGAAGGTCTAACTTGGTCATACATTAGACAGTATTTGAGTGGTATTTGAAGATTTGAAGGTCTAACTTGGTCGTACATTAGACTGTCTTTGAGTTATTGGAGGTCAGAATGGATCATACGCTAGATCGTATCTGAGTTGAAGGAGTCATGTGTTGAGATGAATCAGGATGGACCGTATGCTAGGCAGTACCTGAGAAGTGAAGGTCCAACTGGGTCGTACATTAGACCGTGTTGGAGTAGTTGAAGATCAGAATGGATCGTCCGTTAGATCGTATCTGAGTGGAAGGAGTTATATGTTGAGCTGAATCAGAATGAACCGAATGCTAGGCTATATCTGATAGTATTTGTATATGTTGTATTTGCGATAAATGTCTGGGATGAGCTTATAAATGCCATCGTTAGGAGGATGTCAGAATGAATGTTAAAATGGAGTATATCTGAAAGATGTATCTGAAGAAGAAAGTAGTCGTACGCTAGACTACACCTCGGAATGTACCATATGCTAGGCAGTATCTGAGGGATATAGTTGAATCTTGAATGTAATTGATAAAGATGTCTGTCTGAATGGGCCTTTGTTTTGACCGTATCAAGAGGATGATTAACCTGAAAAATAAAGTTAGCTTCATGCCATGTCATGATGCATGAGATGCAAATGTTGTATGCATGCGTGTGCTGTGAAATGATGTAATGAGTGAATTATGCGTCTGGAATAAATGAGAGCATTGTATACATGTATATGTTATGAAATGACGTAATGTATATGATGCGGAATGAAAATTGTATGTAGGTATGTGATGTGAAATGATGTAATGAATGCACTATGTGTCTGAAACGTTCTTCCAGGGGACTCTACTGGGGAAATAAATCTCAGTCTTCTGGTCGGAGATATTTGTATTGATGACCCTTCCTTAGCTAGGGGTATTTGACTTTTATCTGATGGCAGAGATATTCAACAGAGCCTGGCTGGGGATGGATGAGATGATCAATCTGTCTGGTGACGCCGACCTCTGTTGGGGAGTAATTGGCTGTGCCTGGGGATACTGCCATTTCTTCTGGGAAAAATAGGCTTGCTGGGGAAGAGAATTGGTAGCGGATTCATTGGAAGCATGGTTAGACCTTATCCTCGATCCTGAAGTCTTGTAGTAATTTCTATTGCTATTCTATGCATGTATTTTGGTAAACATTGGTCATATTCAAATGCATATATTAATTCAAATTAAATCAATGGACGTTTACGCAAACAAAACAGAAAAAGAAAAAACAAAAGCATCTTTTGAAAGAAGGTTGTATTGATTTTGAAAGAAGGCCTATAAACAGGCAATTTGTGTACAAGGAGACAGAAATCCTAGTAAGAGGAAATTGTCGAAAACAAAGAGAAAGCTATGTGGAAGAAGTCCTATTGATTTTAAGTCTACTACTGTCATTATGTCTTCAAGCATCTCATCCCCTGCTGTCGGATGGAAGTGATTGGCTTGTTCAGTCCCTTGAACTTGGATGAAGTTGACTGAGAACGGGACATAGTCATACGCTTTAATCCCTAATTTTTGCCTGGACCGCCTTTTCAGGTTTTCAGTCCACCAGGATACCCTTTTTGCCCAAGCCGCCTTTTCAGGTTTTCGACTTGCCGGGTGTACGTTTTTATATGTTTATCCCTAATTTTTGCCCGAACCCTTTTGGTTCGCCGGGATGCCCTTACTTTTGCCTAGATACGTCGACCTAGCGGGTCTCTTTTATGCGTAGTATTTTTTAACTATGTCCGCGTTCACAGGGTGCGGGAAATCTTCGTCGTCCATTGTAGCAAGTACCATGGCTCCACCAGAGAATATCTTCTTAACCATAAATGGCCCTTCGTATGTGGGAGTCCATTTGCCCCTGGGATCACCTTGTGGTAGAATGATACGCTTTATTACCAAGTCGCCAATTTGATACACCTGTCTCTTGACTCTTTTGTTAAATGCCTGGGTCATGCGTTTCTGATATATCTGACTATGACAACCAGCCGCGAGTCTCTTCAATCAAATTTATCTGATCGAGTCGAGTCTGAATCCGTTCCTCTTCATCTAAGCCCGCCCCTTTCATGATTCTTAGAGAGGGAATCTGAACTTCCACTGGTAAGATGGCTTCCCTTCCATAGACTAAAGAGAACGGAGTTGCCCCTGTCGAAGTGCGGTAACCATGAAGAGCAAAAGGTAACATCTCATGCCAGTCTCTGTACGTTATGTCGTTTTTTTGTATGATCTTCTTGATATTCTTATTAGCAGTCTCCACGGCGCCGTTCGTCTTTGGCCGGTACGGAGAAGAGTCATGGTGCCTTATTTTGAACTGCGTGTAGAGTTCAGTTTAGTACCATTATCAGTGATAACTCTCTCAGGAGACAGCAGGTTTCTCAGATGTATATTTGATGTAATCCATCTTAGAAATCAATAAAGTGGTATGATTCAACATATACTGTCTTAGTCGGCGAGCAGCCCAAGCCAAAGCACAACAAGCTTTCTCGAGCTGTGAGTATCTTGTTTCACAGTCGGTACCTTTTGCTAAGGCAGTATATGGCATGCTCTTTTCGACCAGACTCGTCATGTTGCCCCAACACACACCTCATTGAATTTTCTAACACGGTCAAATACATGATGAGAGGTCTTTCTTCAACTGGTGGTATCAGAATTGGAGGTTCTTGGAGATACTTCTTGATTTTGCCAAAAGCTTCTTGGCATTCATCATTCCATACCATCTCTTGATTTTTTCTCAGTAATTTGAAGATGGGTTTGCAGGTAGCAGTCAAGTGTGGAATGAATTGGGCAATGTAATTCGAGTGCCCCAAGAAACCTCTGACTTCTTTCTTGTTTATTTCAGTACCCAGATTTACAATTTCAATTAATTCCTCATGCGGCTGTATATTCTTTTCTTCTTGCAGTAGTCGGGCAAGTTCTCCAGGGACTTCACAATCTTCCTCGCTTCCATCCTCGGCTTGGTAGATCGGATTTTCAAAGTCATAATGAACAGTAGCAGAGTCATTACCAACAGGATCCAGAGTGGATATGGATCGGCAAATTGTTGCGTGAGTGTATGCAAGAAAACATAGCTTGTTTGAAAAAAATGACAGGAAAGATAAAGAGCGCAATATTTGACTGCAAAAAGTCCATTGATTTATTGAATATGAATATGCTTATGAAAATGACAAACCCTTAAAATTAGCTATTATGCCCCGGGTATAGACACAATGCTTTGAACCACAAAAATAACAATAACAATTACTCCTGACTAAAGAAAATCGGGATAATGTCTTCAGCCTTCCAATTATTGAGTCCGTCACCAATTGTTGGGAAAATCCAGCTATCCAGGTCGCAATCGCTGTCGGCATCCTCTATAGCATTAAGAGTTTTGTCATGATTAGGCAGAGGAGCAGTGATGACATTAGGAATCTCCGGAGGCTCGAACTCAATTTCCCCAGCGTCGATCATATCCTGAATTTTGTTCTTCAACAACCAACAATCGTTTGTATCGTGCCCGGGGCTATCGGAGTGATATGCACACCTGGCATTAGGATTATAACGAGGCGAAGCAGTGTTGACATTTGCAGGAGGACCTCTGAGAGTGATTAAGTTTACCTTTAGCATACTTTGCAGTGCTTGTGCTAAAGTCATATTGAGCTTGGTAAACTGCCTTCTTGGTCTGTCTGGTCTTTGTTGGAAGTTTTGAGCTGGCGGGGCTGCGATCGTCACTGCTCCAATGGCATGGTCACCATTTTTCTTGTTATGATTCTTTTGACCATACACAGCATTCGATTCATTCTTCCCATGATAGGACCTTTTACTGCTTGTAGGAGTAGCTGCCTGTAACTTTCCACTTCGAATGCCGCTCTCCACCCGTTCACCTGTCAGTATAAGTTCAGTGAAACCGGATGAAGAACTCCCCAGTAGGTGACTGTAGAATGGGCCAGTCAAGGTACCCATGAACAGGTCTACTAATTCTCGGTCAGTCATAGGGGGTTTGACCCTGCCGGCCAAATCTCTCCATTTCTGAGCATACTCTTTGAAGCTTTCTTTAGATCCCATAGCCATATTCTGCAACTGTAACCGAGTAGGTGCTAGCTCAGAATTATACTGGTACTGTTTATAAAAAGCTGTTGCTAAATCAGTCCAGGTGCGGATGTCAGAACTCTCGAGCTGATAATACCACTCTAACTGTGTGCCAGACAGACTCTCTTGGAAGAAATGGATCCAGAGCTTCTTATTAGTGGTATACGGCTGAATCTTTCTCACGTAAGCTCTCAGATGCGTCTGAGGACAAGATGCCCCATCATACTGAGTGAAAGCGGGGACCTTGAATTTGCGAGGAATGATCACATCGGAGACTAGACCCAAACTTTCAAAATCCAGACCGGGCGCCTTCTGACCTTCCATAGCTAGCATGCGTTCTTCCAGCAACTTGTACTTGCCATCTTTTGGAGAGTACTGTTCATTCTCGTAATCTTCATCGTCATCCTCAGGGTTGAAAGGATCAGCATTCTCATCTTCTGAATCTGTCTCTGTTTCCTCTTCTTGATCCTTCGGAATTCTGATTTTGATTCCCGCAGCCTGTCCTTTAAGCCTTCTTCCCGGGTTAATGTAACTCACAGCTTTCTTGTCTTTCTTTTTCTCGAGCAAGAGAGCTTTCAGTTCCTCCTGCCCCCTGGATAAGTTCAAGATCATCTCCTGGAGTTGAGCATTCTGAGCATGGAGATCCTTGACAGTTTGTTCGAGGTCCATTTTTCTGTTTGGAGGAAAACCGTGAGAACGTTGATCCCTTTAGAGTACCTGTTATGCAATGTTATGTCATGCTATGCAATGTATGAAATGTTTTCAAGGCCTTTTGGAATTTAAATTTGTATAGACTACCAAAAAAAGAAACTTTTTTTTTTGTTTTTTTTTTGTTTTTTTTTTTTTTGTTTTTTTTTTGTTTTTTTTTTTTTTTTTTTTTTTTTACAAAATAGAGCAAAGTTAAATCCCTAAGTCCTTGAAATGGTTAGTACAATGTTATGATGTCATGATGTTATGATGTTAAGTAAACAACAAGCACAAACAAGTCACACAACCATCATTCCTAGGTTTTAAGGCTTGCATGAGTTCCATAGGTAAGTACCCTCCCCACTGAAGTTTGGTTGGTTCAACCTGTCTTAGAATAGTAACCGGGTTCTAGAAGGATCTCAAATCATTGACCTTTCCTTAAGTCCACTTCAGTGCAACACCAAGTGGTTGACCGAAGCTTCCCTAAAGTCCAATCTCAAAGAGTGTAGTATCGAGTCTCAACCAACTCCAGTCGGAACCGAAGCCAGTTATCTCACTACTTTCTAATGGCCAGGATGAGTCAATTAGGGTTCTAAAGGTCTGGTTAATGCTTTTATGACACCACGCGAATGCCAAATATTTCCTCAACTAACATGAGGAACATCAGGACATCCAAAGTGCCACATTAACCGTAGCCATCATTTTGACCATTCCAGTATACGCCGGACAGTCGCGATGATCTCTTGCTACTTACCTAAGGTACACTAGATCCGGGTGTAGGATCTTTCACTCAAGCATAACATACCCAAGCAATCCCTTAAAAATAAATCAGACAAATTGAATAAGTGATCTTGTTTTTAAGGTAACCTCTCTTTTTTAAATATTTAGGGTCCCCAGCAGAGTCGCCAGTTCTGTCATACGGTGAACTGACTTGGGGTATTTTGCTTTTTATCACAATGTCGCGGATAGCAAGAGTCGCCACCGACTTTTCTTTTATCCAATAAGGAAAGGTGGAAAAGAACAGGAAAGACCTCAATAGATTTTGGGTTCGGGAGGTACATTATACAAAGGGAAGGTGTTAGCACCCTTTGTATCCATGGTTATCCATGGGCTCTTAATTACTGGATCACTTATATTTTTGTCTGAAAAGTGTCGGTGAATTGCTTAAAAATGTTTTGAAAAGAGAGTTTAACTTTGTAATGATTCTCGTATGAATGTATACAAAGTGGTTATCTCGTTTAGTTTTGAAAGCTGTTTGAAAATATAACTCGGTAATGATTCTAGTATGAATGTATACCAAGTGGTGATTTTTCAAAAGAGATTTTGAAAGGTGTGAGGTGTTGAAAATATTTTAGGTTATGATCCAGTAATTGAGAGTTATACCTTCCTAAGGTCGTTATGAACGTTTCCTATCCTTATGAGGGTAAAACTGTCCTTACTATTGAGAAGTAAGTAGTTTTATCCTTTGGATGTAAAAGGGTCATCGTAGGGTCATCGATAGGTCATTGAAGGCCACAGTTGTAAGGATACCTTAGCATTCGAAGGGACAATCATCATTTAACCGTAGGCTACACCGAAGGGTCATCGAGGGACAAAATCGTATTTTCGAAGGCAACATCCGAGGGACCATGATTTATTTTATGATGATTTAACCGAAGGGTCTTTGCTAAGTGTATCCCTACATTCGCGGGACATGACCGTTATACCGTAATGTCGTAAGGCAAAAGAGAGGTCCAAGATCACATATTTAAAGGCCATATTTTAAAGTTAAGTAGGTAATTAGGATGAGCCTCCACATTAAAATCAATACATTAAAATTACATTAAAATTAACTATTAAAATTAACACATTAAAATTAATTATTAAAATTAACACATTAAAATTAATTAGGCAATTTAGGGTGAGCCTCCGCAATGGTATCCCACAAATAAAGTGGAAGACCTAACGGCAATCTTTTCCTGGGCCATATGAACCTTTGCAAAATTCAACAAACGCGTTAGCATACCAAAGCAGGGTGTAATCGAGGAGTTGCACCAAAGCAGTAATAGTATCAGGTAAACAAAGCATGGTTATAATAAAACAGGTCAGAAGGGCAAAGATCAAAACAGAACGAAAAACAGCGGCATCCATCACAACAATTCAAGGTATCCAGGCATACTTAAGTCTACATACAGAACCTCAAATATATTTATGAATTCAATTATAATATCACATGGGAATTCGGAACGTAAAGCGGCGATAGTAACGCAAACCTGTTTGCAATTGAATTGTAACCTTGAATTGGCACTCTTAGGGTTGATGCCGGATTGAGTTGAGCGGTGCCGCCGACTTTTCCTTCAGGGTTTCCTTTAAACAACAAATTAAAACGAAGGAAATAAACTAGATCCTAACGTAAGGTTAGATTCGGTAAAAAGGTGCACAATAGTTTCCGTTGCAGAAACTATTGTGCGAAAAGAATTAACTAAATGCTAAAAAGGAAATGGGAAATTGCAAGGGGAGCAGTGTAGAACTCGTAATAAACAATGACTAAGCTACTGGAAAAGAAACTATGCAAAAGCAAAAACGGCAAAAGGAAAAAAAATATGGAAAAGCCCCCCCTCTCTAGGTTTTCTTCGTGGCTATTTATATATGCTTCAGTAACCCGTTGCCAAAAGGTCTTCAACGTGCGCGTGGATATAGGGCCCAACATTCCTCAAGTCTCTTCAAGTCTCTGAGGCGTTACTGGCGCCCAAAAAGTAGGGGAATAGTGTGACGTTCGTCACACCATGCGTGACGTCCGTCACAGGGATGCGCAAGGCGTGACGCTCGTCACAGCCTCTGTGACGCTCGTCACAGGTGCAATACCTGAGTTCTTGTATTTTGGGCTGGGCCTTGCTATTTGGTTCGTTTTTCCTCCTTTTTGCACCTCTTTTCCTCCAATTCTACTTGTGTTTCCAAATAAGCCACCTGAGACAAATAGGAAGAAAATACCGCGTAATATCCAATAATATAAAGTGACCTGAAATAAATGATGATAAAATTTAATTGAATTAAGCCTTAAGATATGATATAATTTCATGTTATCACTAGGCGAGCGTGTAGCGAACAGGCCAGTTTGGGCCATTTTCATTCGTGAGCTGAGCCTTCGTTCCTTTAAGATCAGTGCCGTAAAAATGGGTTGGGGTGCCCTGAAAAACGTCTTGAAATACTAATGGGCAAATTTTGGGGTATGACAACTACATAATATTATCATTTTATTTGTGGAATCCATTTCTGTCCTGATACGTGTGTTGTTTGGTCTTCCTTTTTTCTTTCTACGCATCTCGTCGTTGTACCAAACTATATCACCTTTATATGGAGGCCAGTATTCCTCCATTGGTAGTACCGAGAAGCTTTGATTATATACATTCATGACGGTGGCGGCCTTGTACACATCAGATAAATGGTTGTAAGCGTCTTGACGAGTATATGCGCATGCTGCAATGACATGGGAGCAAGGAATGCGGAAGACTTGAAATTTTCCACAGTCGCACCAACTTCTATTTAGTCTAACAGCATAGGCTAAATTTGGTCTCCCTGTTGGTGTAAGCCCTAGAGGCCAATACTTTTGGTACTTGTATCGAATTATTTATTAATAATAAAAGGCTTTTTCTTTATTACGTTTGTTTAATAAAGTCCCTAGAATAGCTAGTCTGTTTAATGTATCAAGTATGACTTAATCATGAGATCACATTAAACGTAAGGACACTATTCTTAAAGTATCTGTAGTCGAGCTTTAGTGTGAAGTGGGATAACATTAAAGCATTAAGACTATTATGTTTGTAGACTGATGATCACATCTCATGGATCATGGATAAAGAGTTATCAAGTCTTAAACGTAGGTATGAATATTAGGAGTAATATTTATACCGGATTGACCCGCTATGAGAGTACTATATAGAAAGTTATGCAAAGTGTCATAAGTTATTCTCATGGTGATAATGGTGTATACCACTCTTCGACCTGAAACCACTATGGACCCTAGATGTAGAGTCGAGTGCTTTATTGTTGATCCAACATTGTCCGTAACTGGATAACCATAAAGACAGTTGATGGGTACTCCACGAAGCATGCTGAGGGACATGAGTGACCTAGATGGAATTTGCCCATCCTGCATAACAGGATAAATGTTTATGGGCCCAATATTGAACTGGACAAGGATGACACGGTTTATGCCTTGTGTTCAATATAGACATAAGGGCAAAAGGGTAATTATACACATAAGTATTATCACAGAAGGAATTGTCAGATCACATGACATTTTCGTGACTTGGGTAGCAGTGATGTGTTGCTAGATACCGCTCACTGTTTATTATGTTAAATGCGTGATTTAATATAATTGCCAACGTCATGAAAACCTACAGGGTCACACACAAAGGACGGATTGATGAGAGATAGAGTAACTAAGGAATACCGTAAGGTACGGTGCCCTTAAGTGAATTATAGAACATCGTAAGGTACGGTGTACTTGAGTAGAATACGAAATATGGTAAGGTACCATGGGCTTAAGTGATTTTGGGCATATTATAATATATGGGCCAAAATACACTTAAGTGGGCCTTTTAGCTTGAAGCCCGCACAAGTGGTTCTATAAATAGAACTCTTGTGCAGAAGCATTCATTGCGGTTGCATTATTTTTCGTTTCCTCTCACTCTCTCTCTCTCACTCAAAGCCTTCATTCGTACCAGCTAGCACTGAGATTGAAGGAACTCGTTCGTGTGGACTGAGTAGAGACGTTGTCATCATTCAACGTTCGTGATCGCTTAGTGGATCTGCATCAAAGGTTTTGATCGTCACAAGAGATCTGCACCAAAGGTTTCGATCATCACAAGAGGTAAATATTCTATCACTGATCATGACCATTCGTAAGGATCTTTGAAGGAGAAAATTTTAATTTCCGCTGCGTTTTGGACCGCAATTCTCCCTTCAGTGGTATCAGAGCCACTTACGAAACCATGAATCGGATAGCTGTTTATTTTCTGTATTAATATGATTAAAAGACAGAAAGAATCAATTAATTAAACGAGTAATTAAATTTGGCATCATGAGTGTACGAGTTGGATGATTGATGTTGACTATGCTTCGGAACCGACATTAGTATGGTGAAGCAGCGATACATCGATCGTCCATAGGTTACGCAATTGAGACCGATCAACTTATATATGATATAAGTAATCCTAATGCAAAGTACAGTATATGTGATATACTGTTTCTGTTTCGTTCATTCAAACACTAAGTGGTTGTTTTCCTTTGAGCGATCAATGGTCATTTGCTTCGGAATCCGACATTAGTATGGTGAAGCAATGACCTGTTGATCAATCATACTGAATCAACAATCGAGGTGTGTTTGACGGTCTGAAATTGGCGCATTAGGGTTGGTGACGGCGCAAGGGTTGTGCTGTCAAGGAGTTGTGAATTTAGGGCTTTTTGGAAGAGGTCCGTAGACTGTTTCAAAGTTCTGTTAGTTTGGCCGCGTGAAGCTCGTGACGAGCGTAACAAACTGGATGCGTGACGTTCGTAACAGACCCATGACGGTCGTAACAAGGACGTGACGGTCGTCACGTGCTTTGTGACGGTCGTCACACTCACAGATCCAAAATTGTAGGCGTTTCTGTTTTGGCCCCGTGACGGTCGTAACATATGCCTGTGACGGTCGTAACATGCTTGGGACCTGTGACGGTCGTAACATGCTTGTGACGGTCGTCACACTCACAAGATCAGAATTCTTGGGGTTTCTGTTTTGTGACTACGCAAGGGTTGTGTTCATGCAAAACAATGTCCATTTCAAATGAATTGTTCATTAAAATTTTGGACAGGGGCGCTGCCCCTCCAACCCCGCAAGGGCGCTGCCCCTTGACCCCGTCCGCTGATCGGTCAGCGGAACCACCGCCCGCTGACCGGGCAGCGGAACCCCCGGCTAACTCTGCGTAGTGTGATTGGTCGCCGAAATTTAGTTTGGTTTTAATTAATTAAAGGAATTAAAAATTAATAGTAATAATGTGATTTTTTATTATTGCCTTGTTGTGATCAGTTATGGCCTTAGTCTTCCTTCATTTTGTTTTGGTTTTTTAAATACGACCTGCGTGTCGTGCCTCTCCTTTTGATCTCTTAATGTAACTTCTTTTCTCATCTCAAACCCTCGTATGTAAAACGAGTTTCTTCTAGAATGTAATGTTATGAAGAAAGAGAAGAAGACAATGTTATGAAGAAAGAGAAGATTTCAATATCAAAGGAGGACAACCTTGAAGATCAAATGAGGACAACCTTGAAGATCTTGCTTGGAGAAGCTTAGAGAAGAATTCAATATTAAAGGAGGACAACCTTGAAGATCTTGCTTGGAGAAGCTTAGATCGTTATTAGGTTAGCTTAGGTTCTCTCATTGGCTTGGGAGAAGAATTGCGCTAGGGGCCATAACTGTTTCATTGTGTATGTATGTTGATGCATGTGTATGTATGTTGATGCATGTGAATATATGTTGATGCATGTGAGAGACGCTTTATATGATAAATAAGCCGGTGAGATCAGAACAATTGCAATTCCCTCAAACTAAAATATTAAGTTTATGCTTTCCAAGTCTTAGCACTCATCAAGACTAGTATCGGATAATGTAGGTTTCGCCAACGCGAGGTGCATGTTCTATATTAGTAAGGTGCGATGGGATAATTGTAATATCCAATTGCTAAAACAATGGGTCAAACTTAACTAAATAAATATATAATAAGATTATATATGTTTAGAAGCAAGAGTTGGGAATGATCCATATGATGGATTGGAATAAGGAGTTATTCACCCAACTGAAATTTTCGAGAGTTGTATGAGATACAACTGGAAGGAGTTCCTACCTAAATAACCTAGTTTTGTGTAATCCGCCTACGCGGACTTAGAACGAAGTGAAATATGGATCTCGACCCACTAGAAAATCTTCCAACGGGATTTTTCGAATCAAATGATGAGGGTCATTTGTTTTGAGTAAAATAGTGGAAGCATATTTGATTAAAGGCCTAATTAAATATGTCAATGATACTTATATTTTCATTAATTCTTATGTAGATTACCATGACAACAAACACCTCTAACAACATCTTGCGATCAATACTTGACAAGGAAAAATTGTCTGGGACAAATTTCCTGGATTGGCACCGAAACCTGAGGATTGTCCTCAAACATGATAAAAAGCTGTATGTCTTGGAGACTCCTGTTCCTGAAGAGGAACCTCCTAGTTCTGCACCTAAGGCAGAAAGAGATGCTTATAAGAAGCATGTCGATGATGCCAATGAAACTGCTTGTCTCATGCTAGCTACCATGAACTCAGAATTGCAAAAGCAACATGAGAACATGTCAGCGTTTGATATGATCGAACACCTGAAGTTGCTCTATCAAGAGCAAGCAAGGCATGAGAGGTTTGAGGTTTCAAAAGCCCTTTTTCAAAGCAAGTTAGCTGAGGGAGCCCCTGTAAGTCCCCATGTGCTCAAGATGATTGGGTATGTGGAAAACCTTGAAAGGTTGGGTTTTCCCCTCGGAAAGGAACTTGCGACTGATTTGATCTTGCAATCGTTGCCAGAAAGATTCAGTCAATTTGTCCTAAATTTCAACATGAATGATATGGATAAATCTCTTCCTAAACTGCTAGGCATGTTGAGAACAGCTGAGCAGAATCTGAAGACAAAAGGGAAGTCCATTCTGATGATCAGAAATGGAAAGAGACATAACAAAAGGCCTACCAAGCAGGGTGATAAAGGGAAAGGCAAGGAAGTTGCCAAACCCAGACCCATTGTTGCTGCTTTGAAGCCTAGAGGAGGCATAGCAAAGGCAGGCACCTGCTTCCATTGCGGTAAGACCGGACACTGGAAGAGAAACTGCCCAAAGTACCTAGAAGATACGAAGAATGGAGTAGAGACTTCAACTTCAGGTATTTTTGTTATTGAAATAAATTTATCTACTTCTGCATCATGGGTATTAGATACTGGATGTGGTTCTCACATTTGTACAAATGTGCAGGGGCTAAAAAGAAGTAGAGATTTGGCAAAAGGTGAAGTTGACCTACGAGTTGGCAATGAAGCAAAGGTTGCTGCTTTAGCCGTAGGAACTTATGTATTAACTTTACCTAGTGGTTTAATAATTCAGTTAGATAACTGTTATTATGTACCTGCAATTAGCAGGAATATTATTTCCATTTCTTGTTTGGACAAATTTGGTTTTTCATTTATAATAAAGAACAATTGTTGCTCAATTTATTTGAATGATATATTCTATGCTACTGCACAAATGAGCAATGGACTGTATGTCCTTGATCTCGAAATGCATATATATAACATTAATACTAAAAGGATGAAACCTAATGAGTTAAATCCAACTTACCTTTGGCATTGTCGATTAGGCCACATAAATGAGAAACGCATTTCCAAACTCCATAAAGATGGACTCTTGGACTCTTTTGATTATGAATCATATGAGACATGCAGATCTTGTTTAATTGGAAAGATGACAAAGTCTCCATTCACAGGAAAAGGTGAAAGAGCGAATGATCTTTTGGGCCTAATACATACTGATGTATGTGGACCACTGACCAGCCAGAGGAGGTTTTCAGTACTTCATCACATTCACTGATGATTTCAGTAGATATGGTTATGTGTATTTAATGAAACACAAATCAGAGTCCTTTGAAAAGTTCAAGGAGTTCAAGAATGAAGTACAAAACCAACTAGGTAAGAATATTAAAACTCTTCGATCAGATCGAGGTGGTGAGTATTTAAGCCTGGAGTTTGATGACCATATGAAAGAGTGTGGGATCCTATCCCAACTTACTCCTCCTGGAACACCCCAATGGAATGGTGTATCTGAGAGAAGAAATCGAACCCTGTTAGACATGGTCCGATCCATGATGAGTCACGCCGATCTTCCAAACTCCTTTTGGGGACATGCACTATTGACAGCAGCTTACACACTTAACCGTGTTCCATCCAAAAAGGTTGAGAAGACACCATATGAGATATGGAGTGGTAAGAAACCACATATGTCTTACATGAAGATTTGGGGTTGCGAGGTTTATGTGAAACGACAAATTTCAACTAAGCTTGAGCCCAAATCTGACAAATGCTTATTTGTGGGGTATCCTAAAGAAACAAAAGGGTATTACTTCTACAATCCTTCTGAGGGCAAAGTGTTTGTCGCTCGAACTGGAGTTTTCCTATAAAAGGATTTTATTTCCAAAGGAACCAGTGGGAGGAAAGTAGAGCTTGGAGAAATTCAAGAATCACAAAGCATAGATACACCTATGGAGGAATTAAAGCAGGAAACACAAGACGTTGTGGAAGATCAACCTGCTCAAGTAGAACAAAACCAGCGTAGGTCAAGCAGGATACGTCAACTACCTGAGAGATATGGATATCTCATAACTGATCAAGGTGATGTATTACTCATGGATCAAGATGAGCCTGTGACCTACCAAGAGGCCATAACTGGTCCCGAGTCTGAGAAGTGGCTAGAAGCCATGAAATCTGAAATGGATTCCATGTACACAAACCAAGTTTGGACCTTGGTAGAGCCTCCTGTAGGAGTTAACCCTATAGGATGCAAGTGGGTCTTTAAAAAGAAGACTGACATGGATGGTAAGGTACATACCTATAAGGCAAGACTGGTTGCAAAAGGATATAAACAAATTCATGGGATTGACTATGATGAAACCTTTTCACCAGTTGCAATGCTTAAATCTGTTCGGATTTTACTTGCTATCGCTGCATATCATGATTATGAAATATGGCAGATGGATGTCAAAACTGCTTTCCTTAATGGAAATCTTCTTGAGGATGTGTACATGACACAGCCTGAAGGATTTGACATACCAGAGGAAGCCCAAAAGATATGTAAGTTACAAAGATCAATCTATGGATTGAAGCAAGCTTCCAGAAGCTGGAATCTTCGTTTTGATGAAACAGTAAAACAATATGGATTCATCAAGAACGAAGATGAGCCTTGTGTCTACAAGAAGGTTAGTGGGAGCATGATCGTTTTCCTGGTATTATATGTAGATGACATATTACTCATTGGAAACGATATCCCTACCCTACAACAAGTAAAGTCTTGGTTGGGGAAATGCTTTTCTATGAAGGACCTAGGTGAAGCAGCTTATATATTAGGAATCAGAATCTATAGAGATAGATCACAAAAACTGCTTGGCCTAAGTCAGAGTACATACATAGACAAAGTGTTGAGACGCTTTAATATGCATGATTCCAAGAAAGGATTCATACCTATGCAACATGGCCTGTGTCTATCAAAAACACAATCCCCTTTAACTAAGGAAGAAAGGGATCGCATGAATAAGATTCCATATGCATCTACAATATGATCTATCATGTATGCCATGTTATGTACTCGACCAGATGTCTCGTATGCTTTAAGTGCAACGAGTAGGTACCAATCTGATCCTGGTGATGCTCACTGGGTAGCTGTCAAGAATATCCTTAAGTATTTGAGAAGGACTAAGGACTCATTCTTGATATATGGAGGTCAGGAAGAGTTGGCTGTAATTGGATACACCGATGCTAGCTTCCAGACAGATAAGGATGACTTTAGATCGCAATCTGGTTATGTGTTTTGCTTAAACGGTGGCGCTGTGAGCTGGAAAAGTTCAAAGCAAGATACAGTTGCTGATTCTACAACCGAGGCCGAGTATATTGCTGCCTCAAGTGCAGCAAAGGAAGCTGTTTGGATCAAAAAGTTCATTAGTGAACTTGGCATAGTTCCTAGCATTGTGGATCCCATTGGTCTCTACTGTGATAACAATGGTGCTATCGCACAAGCCAAGGAGCCTAGATCTCACCAACGATCCAAACACATACTTAGGCGTTATCATCTCATTCGAGAGATAATAGATAGAGGGGATGTGAAAATATGCAGAGTACCTACACTTGACAATATTGCTGACCCACTGACAAAGCCTCTTGCGCAGCAGAAGCATGATGGCCATACTAGATCTATGGGTATTAAGGGTATGCCTGATTGGCTCTAGTGCTAGTGGGAGATTGTTGGTGTAAGCCCTAGAGACCAATACTTTTGGTACTTGTATCGAATTATTTATTAATAATAAAAGGCTTTTTCTTTATTACGTTTGTTTAATAAAGTCCCTAGAATAGCTAGTCTGTTTAATGTATCAAGTATGACTTAATCATGAGATCACATTAAACGTAAGGACACTATTCTTAAAGTATCCGTAGTCGAGCTTTAGTGTGAAGTGGGATAACATTAAAGCATTAAGACTATTATGTTTGTAGACTGATGATCACATCTCATGTATCATGGATAAAGAGTTATCAAGTCTTAAACGTAGGTATGAATATTAGGAGTAATATTTATACCGGATTGACCCGCTATGAGAGTACTATATAGAAAGTTATGCAAAGTGTCATAAGTTATTCTCATGGTGATAATGGTGTATACCACTCTTCGACCTGAAACCACTATGGACCCTAGATGTAGAGTCGAGTGCTTTATTGTTGATCCAACATTGTCCGTAACTGGATAACCATAAAGACAGTTGATGGGTACTCCACGAAGCATGCTGAGGGACATGAGTGACCTAGATGGAATTTGCCCATCCTGCATAACAGGATAAATGTCTATGGGCCCAATATTGAACTGGACAAGGATGACACGGTTTATGCCTTGTGTTCAATATAGACATAAGGGCAAAAGGGTAATTATACACATAAGTATTATCACAGAAGGAATTGTCAGATCACATGACATTTTCGTGACTTGGGTAGTAGTGATGTGTTGCTAGATACCGCTCACTGTTTATTATGTTACATGCGTGATTTAATATAATTGCCAACGTCACGAAAACCTACAGGGTCACACACAAAGGACGGATTGATGAGAGATAGAGTAACTAAGGAATACCGTAAGGTACGGTGCCCTTAAGTGAATTATAGAACATCGTAAGGTACGGTGTACTTGAGTAGAATACGAAATATGGTAAGGTACCATGGGCTTAAGTGATTTTGGGCATATTATAATATATGGGCCAAAATACACTTAAGTGGGCCTTTTAGCTTGAAGCCCACACAAGTGGTTCTATAAATAGAACCCTTGTGCAAAAGCATTCATTGCGGTTGCATTATTTTTCGTTTCCTCTCACTCTCTCTCTCTCTCTCACTCAAAGCCTTCATTCGTACCAGCTAGCACTGAGATTGAAGGAACCCGTTCGTGTGGACTGAGTAGAGATGTTGTCATCATTCAACGTTCGTGATCGCTTCGTGGATCTGCATCAAAGGTTTTGATCGTCACAAGAGATCTGCACCAAAGGTTTCGATCATCACAAGAGGTAAATATTCTATCACTGATCATGACCATTCGTAAGGATCTTTGAAGGAGAAAATTTTAATTTCCGTTGCGTTTTGGACCGCAATTCTCCCTTCACTCCCCTCGTTGTGGTCCATTGTTTCTTGGATGCTAAAATTTTGCCTATGACGGTCAAAGACTGTTACATCGTGTGTGCTAGCTTTGATACTCTCCTCTTTCATGCAACACTCACTGAATACTTGCCCATACATTAACACCGCACTCCATCTTTCACCTCTGGTTGCGAACGTAGAAGCCAACCTATAATAGGTCGATCTTACCAAGGCGGTTATTGGCAGATTTCTAATTCCTTTGAATACCCCATTCATGCATTCCACAAAGTTTGTTGTCATGTGGCCCCATCAACAACCTCTGTCAAATGCCCTTGTCCACTGCTCTACTGGTATGTTATTTAGCCATCTCTAAGCGTCTTCATTAGACAGTCTAATTTCATCACGATAATATTAAAATGACGGCCGAGTTAGAGCATACCCAACATTCACCACCTTCTTGCGAAGATTCTTATCTTTTATTGCACGCATGAAGTTTTGTGCAATATGTCTAATGCAATAGACATGGTAGAAGGAGGATCATGTCATCTGTTGTCATGGTTGTTGTAGGCATTCTCAATGATATCATGTCTATAAAAAATCAAACAGAGATTGTCTTGTGGAGCCACATGCGTTCTGAGATGTCAAAGAAAGAAACCTCATCCACCAGCCGTTTCAGCTTCAACCAGAGCAAAGGCAATGAGAAAGACATTGTTGTTGCCGTCTTGTGCAACCGCCATAAGCAAAGTACCCTTGTATTTGCCGTGTAACCAAGTGCCATCAATTTGAATAATAGGTTTGCAGAATGCGAAACCTTTGATGCATGGGTCAAACGCCCAAAAGAGACAGTGAAAGATTATATTACCTGTAACACAAGTTCCGTCTGGCATCGTTGTTGGCAATGTCTCCATAATTGCCACAGTTTCTGGGACATATGTTTTTAGTGCCCATAAAAACCGTGGCAATTCTATGTATGAATCCTCTCAGTTGTCGAATACCTGTTCAACAGCCTTTGTCCTCGCAATCCAGGCTTTCTTGTAAGATGGAGTATAATTATATGTTGTTCTGATATGGGATATAATTATACCCACCTTCACTGATGGGTCTTTATTAACCAACGACAGAATGTCTTGACATATCAATGCAGCGCTTAGTTTACGGTGATCTTGTTCAACGTTAGTTGCAATGCAACTGTGAGGTAAGTTTATTGAAGCGATCTCCCAAGAGTCGTTTTTTTTGTAAGACGCATCCAACCGAAACTTACAAAGGATGTTACGACATTCGATAACATACCTTCTTGAATCAGTGTGTTTCACTGTAAAATCAACAGAGTTGTTCATGTGGAATTTTTTGATAGCTCGCACACATTCTTCTTTAGTACGAAACATGTCTCCCACCTTTAATTCTCCTTCTGATCGTGGATACAGGTTATAGAAAACACCTTTGGATGTTTCATCGTCGTGCAGATCCATATTTGTCATATGTTGAGGCGGATTGTAGACGTGACTAGGAGGTATTGGTGGTGGTTGATCATCATCTTCAATGTCGTTGTTCAGTATGTGATCAACTTGTATCTCGGTCTCCTCTTCTTCTTCATCAACGACGTCCACTTTTTCTTCTGCTTCTGGGTTGACGTCATCTGACCATTGTGGATCAAATTCACCAGATTCATCCTGACTGGTTATTTGAGACTGTTGAGATGGTATACATGGTTGAAGAGTAATGTACAACTTAATACAGTTGCAGTCTGAATGTTCATGACTAACAAACATGTATTCAACATCTTCATCGTCTCGTACCTTAAGCGGGAAAAACTTGCATTGACTATTCTAAAAAAATATTGGATTTTGATACGTGATCTTTGACACAATACCCGATCTTATACAAGATTGTATTCCTTTTTTCAAATGCAAGAAGGTCGCATTTCTCTTGATCGTAAGTCTAATGGTATCAGTGTTTCGAAAACAAGAACCATATAACTCAGACTCGTATGTTTCACCGTTGCAGTGAACGTTGCAGTGAACGTCACATAGAGGAACAGTTGCAAACATAGCAACTTATGTAAGTGTTTTCTTCTTTTGTTATTTATTTTAATAGAGTCCCTTTTAATAACATACCAACTTAGTCAAGTTTTTTGTTCTTTCTTTTATAGGATGTTTCAAGGTTCTGGGCTCGTGCCCACGAATATGTCCATATGGACCCGATGATTCAACCTTATGTTGAACTCACCGGTTTTTGTCATATAAGCAAGATTTTGTCTTGGTCCGTATATAACAAATTCATTATTGCTTTATGCGAAAGATGGCGTCCAGAGACACAGATATTTTGGTTCCCAACCGGTGAGTGTACCGTGGCGTTAGAAGACGTCTACATGCTTTTGGGACTGCCCATTGAAGGTAAGGTTGTTAATGGTAAAACCAACAATGCAAATTCGATTTGCATGGACCTCTTGGAGACTGATTTGTTAGATGATAACTCAAGAGGTCAATGTATACTCCTTTCACGCCTTAAGTCATACTATAATAGTTTATACTTATATGAGCATTCTACCGAAGATGCTCGAATAATAAAAACTAGGTGTTACATTATGCTTTTAATTGGTTCATTTTTATTTCCCGAAGGTAGTGGTTCTAGCATGCATATTATGTATTTACCTTTACTTAGACATGTAGATAGAATAGGAAGTTACAGTTGGGGATCTGCTCGTCTATCCTATCTCTATAGCTCCTTGTGCAAAAACTCACACTAAGACACATCTACATTTTCTGGATGTGTTGTTTTGCTACAAGCATGAGGTTGGTCAAGACTACCGTCCCTAGCACCCGTCAACAACAACCCTTTCACATTCTCGTATGCACAAAAGTAAGTTGTTTAAATTGCTATATCTTTACTGACTTCTTTAAAGATTATTATCTCTAACTAATATTCTTACCTTTTTGGTGTAGATGGTCTGCACGTGGTATGAGTTATAACAGATGTCCTAGACATTGTATTACTCGGTATCGCAATTTGTTGGATCACCTTCGACCGACAGACGTAAGGATAATAACTTCATTATTTCGTTATAATTTGCTAACTTTTTCTACCTAGATTATAATCCTATCTTCTTTCACATTTCAGTTCATTTGGCATCCATACCTTAATTTGGATCATGATCATGAGGTCAACGCTGAAGACGCGGCCGTATGGACTGCATGCACACCGATAATACGGTTCACAACTGTGGAGATGCACAATAGTGATCGTGTGAAGTTGTAGTTTGATATGCCCCAAAACATCCCAGATCCCCCAGCAAGCCTAGGAGAATGGCATCTGCACAAAGTTAACGACCAATGGAACTTCAATCCATGGCAAAGCTTCGCAAGATCGGAGTGTCGCAAATGGAAGCACCGCCATGACCATGTCTTAACTGACGCAGACATGTAAAATGAAGAAAAACCAAGTCGTACGTATATGGCTTGGTACAGATTGGTTGGTTTTCAGTTCATCGCCGAGGATATGTACCTGTACGACCCACGCCAACAAACTTACACACCTGACACCTCAACATCAAACCCCCAACAACAGTGTCAAACCGAATACACACACACCCCTGTCCGTCAAACATTCCGTTCAACCAACACACAAACATGTCATACACTAAACCCCAATACCAAGAGCATACCCTATACCACCACCAACAAATTGACCATCAACCTGAGACCCAACATCGCTTCGCACCCACCACATCACCCTACCAAAGTCGCCTTAGCCAAAATACCAAACGATCATTCAACACCAACTGTCCCTCCTCCTACCATAGCCAAGAAGCCCAAACCTCACAAAACCAAAACATCCAACAACCTTATCTCTACCAAACACCCCAACAACCTTTACAATCTTTCCTCGACGCATCACTCACACTCATGTCTCCCTTCAACCGTCTCAGTCGCCCACCAATGAGTCAACCACAACCCAACTACTTTGGCATGGATCATGAACTCAGCTACGGCGGTACACCCTCGATGCATACTGAAGACCATGCTGAATTGTCTGACTACCTAAACAGGTCATCTCCTGTAGTTGGCAGTGACGCTCCTGGCCCCTCAGATGCTCAAACACCAGGGGTGAATCATCAACGCGGGTTAGGCCCACGAGTTAGGGTAGCTAGGGGATGTGGGACCAGAGGTTGGTTAGGTGATCCTGGTCATCACCATTAGGCTTTTTTGTGTAAACGGATAATTTTATTAATATCAATTAGTCATATTTCAAATTTATGTATCACGTAGACCATTTAGAGAAAAAAAATTGCATTTTACACTGAGGCGTCAATCCAATTGACGCCTCCTCTCAGGTAATACACATGGGCGCCGATTGGATTGGTTAGGTCTAGCCAATCCAATTGGCGTATCCATTCAATTTTTAAGAGAAGTCGCCAATTGAATTTGCGTCTCCTCTTAAAAGTGGGGTACTTTGGTTTTTTTTTTTAAACCAAGAGTATTTTAGAAATTTTCTTAAAAAAAGATTATTTTTGTAAAAAAAAATATTCTTTATGGATAATATTATTAACTTTAAAGAATAATAATTCAAAGCAAATGCAAATATATGTAATGAAGTATGTAATATAAAGGAGACAATTATTATCAAGAAATTTACATAAATAAAATATTTAAAAAAAAACCTGTTTCATATACAATTTCTTCATTCATATCATAGTGATTGGTAATCACATAAAATTTGTGACTCAAAGCAAAGAGCTACCGCACGTTTCATGCTCTATCATAATAAATAAAAAGACTTTTACTTAATAAGGTAATTTTTTTTAATGGAAAACAATTGTGATAATATTAAACGGTTGAATTACTCCTGTTGTGTGCCAATACTATTAATAATATAAATGATTAATGAGTGGTTTCTTTTGGACGTGTTAATGGTTGGTTTTTTTATTAGTTATAAATAATAATAATAATAATAATTATTATTATTATTATTATAATAATAATAGAATTTTGGAACGTGTAGGAGGGAAGCAGTTAATTAAAAAGAGAGTTTTGTAAACGTGTGTGAGAGGGATGTTGTTTAATTAATGGTTAGTTTCTATTAATTAGTGGTGCTATGAATTAGTATAATGAAAATTATTTATGTTTAATTATTAATTACTAAGTTATTTGAATTAAAAAAATTTAATAGTAATAGCATTTTTTAAAGGTAATAATAATAATTTATTAAATTATAACTATATTTACTATAAATTTTGTTGGGAAGTTTTAATAAAAAAAATTATTGAATTATAATTTAGTATTATATACGCTCATATAATAATGGTAAAAGACTATTGTTTATGTGAAATATCTCTCTAGTTTGACTTAGAGGTTAGAGCATTTAAAGTTGTTAAAATGGATTACTCGGTCATATACGAACTGACGTTGGGTCTCGAGTTTTTTAAAGTTGAATTAAAAAAAATTACATTGTAATATGGATTCGAAAATTACTATTCGAGTCTGGTCTTTGATGAACATCGAGCTATCCGACACTAAATGAGTTTGTTTTAATAAAAATTTAACTAAAAACCTCATAATATGTATTATAAATACAATTAAAAATTATATTATTTTAAACATAATAATATATTTTCAAGTACTATATTATCTTTTATAAATACTATTATGTGTTTTTAAATACAACACATGTCTAAATTGTATAAAATAATACTTGATATTTAATATAATAGAAACTAATAGAATACAAAAAAATAACTGTATAAGTTTTAAAAATAAAGAGATTAAATAGAATAGAAATAAAATAAAGTGATGTGAGAAAAATCAATGTGTTATTTTGGAGTAAGACAATATAAGTATTAATATTTTTTTTTTAATTTATAGTTATGTGGGCCTAACAGACTACTCGCGGCTCATACGGGATAGCCCTAATGGGTAGCGGATTTTTTATGCACGCCTAAAAAAGCTCTGAAAAATATGGGCTATAATTTTAAGGCTCAAACCCTATGATTTTTCGGGTTTTGCGGGTCGGTCCATACGGGTTTATCCATTTTGACAGCTCTAATCGTTAGCACTAAAGTAACTCAGTTGGTCATCTACAAGCTGCATGTGCTCGTCTGGATCTATTTTCCCATCATAATAAATTAATTTAGGTGGTTTCTCCATAGACTTTGGAATCTAACTCTCTAGTATTCCTACTGACAGCGGGTGCCTTAGTTGCATCTTTCTCGAATGAGTTTCTGCTTGAGTTGGGGAAGGTTAAGGGCTGCTCCGGTCTCCACCGGGTTGGAAGAAGGAGTTTGATGCTTCCTACTTCTATGTCGGTCCTTCGATTAATGAGCCTCATCTTTTTTTGTCCCAATTGGCTCCGGGGTGGCAACACGAGTCTTTCTTAAAGAAACTTCTTGAACTTAATTTTTCGCGAGAAGGAATGTAAAGAATTTTGATTAGTCGCTAGTTTAATACGTTTTTTACATGTTATATGGTAGTAAGTTTTAAACTAAGTGTAGACTTTCAGTTAATAATTGATTTTTTTTTTAAGTTTTACTAGTTTTTAACAAGTGTCATCAAATTCTTGATGTTTTCTGAGCTAGATAACGTCGGGGAAAAGATTTGTTAGATATGCAGAAAAAGTAAGAGGATAGCTTAAGTATGACAAAAAAAAGGACTACAAAACGCATACAGATGCCCCAGATGCATACACCAATAAACTACATTCATACAACCTAGCTAGATGCATATAATAGAAAGTCATATGCATGTATAGCAGAGCCAAATGCATACAACAGGAAGTCATACACATACCACAACTTCCAGAAGCATATGGCAGTTTTGAAGGGAAAATATGTTTCTCTTTTACAACAACGACACATATGATGTATGGCATATAAAATGCAGTACAACCTCACTCTAACTATACATATTCACTCAACAACAAAAGATGTAACATAATCTCACTCTGACTGTAACTATATATATATATATATATATATATATATATATATATATATATATATATATATATATATATATATATATATATATATATATATATATATATATTCCCTCCATCAATAGTAATTCATATCTAAAATTATGCATCTAACAACTCATCATACATGCATGTTCATCACATGTGTTCATAATTACACATAACACTCAATCAATTATATAATTTAATTAATCAACTCATATTCATCAAAATACACCAAATAATAATCAATCACTGACCGCACGATAAAACCATCCCCAAAACCTAACTCAACAGATCAGAATACATCCACTAACACGATGATAAGTAGATCATCACCAAGGTAATGTTCGTCATCCTCCCCATTCTTCAACATGTCACACTTGTGACGATCGATAGGACGGTGTTTTTCTAGAGACCATGACAATCTCCTCGTCATATACCTGATGCCTGTCAGTGCTTCGCAGTGCATAACGCCCATGGTGTCATACATGTGACGTCTTTCACCCTGCTAATAGAAGCAGAATCGCGTTCTGCTATGGCTGAACCTCCAAAACCCTCCCAAATCAACCCAAACACTTCCAAACAGTCCATAATGATTACCCACATGATTATCACACATTAGCATGTTATTTCCTATTAATCTAACATGTTATTCCATTGATTTAATCACAAAACTCAAAATTCATTCATGCTTTTGAACTCCCAATTTCATGTCAAAACTCATGTTGATGAACAAGTAGCATATGAAACAATCACTACAAATACAGTACACGAATTTGCAACTACATCATGGCAATAAATAAGATTGAAATCATATGATTCATCAAACAACACAATCAACAAAAAAGGAGAAAATCATATTAGAGGTTAAGGGAAACCTCTATACCTTTTCATGAATTAAGCATCCTTAGATGAAGAATCTCGTCTCCCCTTACCTTGTAATTCCTACAAAAATTCAGCAAAGCAAGCTTCTAATGATCCCTTTGTGAGTGCACTACTTTCGTATATATGTTTTGAATGAGGTCAAAACTCTGTCACTTAGTACTTTGTGTATATTGGATCTTACCGTTTATGTCTAGATGTACATCTTCAAATAGAACATGTAAACTCAGATTAAATAGGTCATTACAAGTTAAAAATATGATTTTCCATGGAAAATTATTCAATGGGCCGATACAAATGGCTATGTATCAATACATATTGAATGAACTTTCAAAGGAAATGTTTTTGGTGTGTAAGTATCGATACAAAGCATGAATGGGTTGATACAAATTGCGAAGGAGTCGACTCATTCTTATTTGGAGTTGACTCCATCTAAAAGGTGTTTTTAAACAAACTTATTTGTCTCGTTTGTATAGATACAATGCACCTATTTTCATACCCTAAATATTACCCTGAGTTTTTCACTCGCACCAACATAGCATAATCGTTTCATTTTATCATGCATTCTTTTAGTCAAAAGCATTCATTAGGATTTATATGAAAAGTCAGGAGTTCTGGCATTTTATCTGATATTGATGACATTCATTCAGTCATATATTGATTAAGAAGTCAAAAAAATTGGTTTATGAGTCGCAATGTATCATCAATTCCATTGCATCATGTTTCAGAGGTCCAGAGAGGGACATTCAAGAGTATTTTCGTCATCTTAATCTTTGTAGGATTTTAATTGTAGTTAGGAATTAGAAGCAAAGGGTCAAAGAGTTGATTACTTTGCATATGATTGTCTATTCATAATTCCTCAGTCAGTAAATCAATGCATTCACCAGACATTTGCATTATCTACTAATCACAACATACATTTCATCCCGTATCTATAGATAGACCAGTTGACTGACGAAAAATTTCAAAATGGAGCTTGTAGACGTCGGTATTCCTAATCTACGGTTCGCGTAGTTTAATCTGACGTGCTCGTTTTATTTTTTCGACTACTTTTTCAGTCGCATCCTGATCAGCCTGAGCCTTTTAATCGATCATTGTTTATTTTAAAATTGGATCAAAACATGTATGTTTCCGAGAAACTTATTTCGCATTAATAATTTTAGTGCATTCGTTTTAATTTTTCGGCCATTTTTGCGTCTGACTTTTATTCATTTTGAGTTATTTTATTTTTATTTCCTTGTCAAAATATTTGTAATAATTAATTAAATTTTTTACATTTTTGTTTCGATTTAATTTCGATTATTCATAATAATTTTATTTTATTCTGATTTAGCTTTTTAAAACTCATTTTTACTCTAGTAATATTCATTAAGGACTTTTTGATCATTGTAAATCTCAAAACCCTAACCAGTCCTATTATATTATATTATGTGTGGTTGATGAGAAATGGGAATATTCCAAGAGAGTCTGAGGTAGCAGATTCATATGCTTATTTGCCCATTTTTATTTTTATTTTAAAAAAAGAGGTTTTAAAAGAGGAAAAGAGGTTGATCTCTCTTTTGGGGGAAACAAAAAAAGAAAAGTCACGAACTATTTTGTTATTATTATTTTTTGTTTCTCACATTTTATTTCACACACACATGTCCGTATTTTTCGTCTTCAATCAACATAGTTTGCCCACCACAAATCTTGAATCCACCACATAAAACCAACAACTAACTCACACTCTCATCTATATTCTTCTCAAAACAAACCAACAAAACTCTTCATCTTTTTTTTCACTCTAAGACAACAGAAAACCATAACACTTCATCTCTTTTTTCTCTCTCTAAGACAACAACAACACACCATAAACCATAACACTTTCTCTTCATCAAACCAACATACTCCCATCTTCATCACCACCTACAAACAACAAAACCATCATATCACTTCAACTCTCACTTTCAACATACATCAACCTTACTTAACCACCATCTTCCAAAACCCCAACCCATCATTTTACAAACTAAAAAAAAAATCAACAAACATTTCATCTTCATCAAATCCATTTTCATCAAATAGATGAGATTGAAATTTAAAATTAAGATTCTTTAATATTGTGCAATTGTTGCTTGCTCCTGACTTTGTGAAAGGGGTGTTTTTTTTTTGTCATTCACCGTTGAGCAGGGGGGGCGCCACCGTCGATGATCGACCGATCGATCTTTATGTGTAACAAGGTGAAGGCGAGAGAGAGTAAAATGTTTTTCTCTATGTGTTTTTCTTGGATATGCGAGAGAAAGATGATGAAGAAAGTTTGTTTTGTCTTTTTTAACTTTTTCTCCTTGGACACATGTCAGATAACTATTAGGGAGTTTTTAGTGATTTTGAATTGGAAAATTTGTCCTCCCCTCTGTCCAGCACTTTGCTTTCTCCTTCTCTATTTTTTTTTTATATATTTACTTTATTTTATGTTTTGTTTACTTGTTATTATTATTATTATTATTATTATTATTATTATTATTATTATTATTATTAACTATTATTATTTACTAACTATTATTATTTATTACTAACTATTTATTATCCATATACTTATTATTATATTATTATTATTATTATTATTTATTGATTATTCTTGTTAATTATTATTATTGATTATATTATTTATAATAATTATTATTATTGTTATTATTGTTCATTATTTTTGTTGATTACTATTGATAATTATTATTATTATTATTATTATTATTGATCATTATTATTATCACTAATTATTATTACTATTATTATTGTTATTAATATTAATATTAATATTATTATTATTATTATTATTATTATTGTTTATTATCATTGTTATTATCATTTTTTAATTAATAAATTATTTTAAATTGATAAATCGAATATTGGATTGATTGTCCCATCGATTTTCAAATGCGTTGCGATTTCGAAGTTAAAAATTCAATATAACTTCATAAACTGGTTAAACGCATAAAATTTATTGACCAACCTTATATAGAGTGATTATTACATGAGTCCACTTTACAATTGTTTAACATAGCGTTAAATTCATTAGTTTAATGTCATTTTATTTTACCTTTTAAAAAAATTATCGTTTAAATTATTAAGTTGTTGGATCTTTTAAATGCATTGCGATTTTGGAGTTAAAAATTCAATTTAACTTCATAAATTGTTTAAATGCATAGGGTTTATTGACCGATCTCTTATAGAGTGATTCCTACATGAATCCGCTGTAAGATTGCTTAACATAATGCTAAATTTATTATTTTAGACTCCAATTTATTTATGATCCGTTGACTTTCTCTTGGGCCTTCTTAAATGAGATCTTTGTCTATTTACAATTTTTTGTTGAGTTTGTGTTGTTAATTGTTTCGTTATATTGTCATTTGACAAATTGTACCCCATTTTCGTAACATGCAATAATTTTACCGTTTTTCTTTATTTTTATTGTTGTTGCGTTAATTGATTGTTAACTTAAGATTAAAATTAATCACTTTTAAAAGAGAACAAAAATAACACTTGATCCAACGTCGAACCCTTTTTCCCAAATCAAATTCAAACTGAATTCAACGCGAGTGTTTGATCCAACGTCAAGTACCTCTCTTGCTTCATTCCAAATCTTTTCATAATCAACTTGCAACACTTGATCTAACATCAATTAGTTCCTTTTCAAAGCTTTTCACAATAAACCACAAGAAATTTACCAAATTGCGACGATTTGTCTTGGAAATTTACAACGGTTAGAACCGCCGCAATTTACATGTTACGACGGTTGTAGCTCCGTCCTTGAAACGTGCGTCCAAATTCCGTAACGTTCCGCGACGGTTAACCGACCTTCAATATATTATTGCGACGGTTGTAACCACCATAATTATATAATATATATTTCATTAAAAATAGCAACAGTTGTAACCGCCATAATTGTATAATATATAACAATAGCGATAGTTTAGAACCTTCGTTTTGTATTGTCTTTTTTTAAATAAAAATTGCTATGTTATCTCCTATCTTCCTTCATGTTAGTAGAATACCAATACTATTATAATATTCAATTCTAACAAAACAAAATACCATGACAATTATATTTTTATTAAACAAAACAACTATCAAGATCCACAATAAGGTCAAGAACCTATTTAAATTCACCATGATAAGATTTGAAAATCAGAAAATTATCCAGTTAACCACAAAATTATTAAAAGCATATGATGAATGTTCTACAGACTTTGGCCAAACACAAGGCCATAACTTAGAGTATTAAACTTATAAACCATATTAATACATTAAGTTATAAAAATCAGAATATATAATCTTAGTTAAGTAAGATGCACATTAATTTAAAGTGTTCTAACCACATTTACCATCTAGCGGCATCTGCCCCTTCTCATTACCATTTAGACAACGAGTTTCCTTTTTGCACCACCTCTGACCTCACTGAGAAAGAAAGACTTCTTCAAGAGTACATGAAAGAGATTTATGTGATTCCATGAGAACCATTAGTTTAGCAATGTCCATCTCCAATAACATGTCACTAATCTTTGCTGTCAGGTTACACTATTCAAGGTAGCTTAGTGAATACACTTTAAGAGTTCGAAATCCCAATCTTAAATCCCCAACAGAAGAGAATAGTGAATAGTCATACCTTGATTTTTCGGACAAGCATGTATAGATGCTCACCAAGTATCTCTTTTTACTTCTCTGGAGTAGCATTAGCAACCATGATATGGAGAATTCTGATACTTGTAAGCCTCTACCAGACTTTGAACAACCAGATGAGAATCCATATCCTTTCTCCATCTCATGGGGGCATCCACTAGGTACATACTTCACCTGTCTGGTTTTCTGCAATAAATACAAAGTTGAGAAAACAGAACTATGTATGAAAAAATGTATAGAAAGGGATTAAAGCACCGTTTTTGAAATAAAAATCAGAACATCTTCACTATTTATATCTAAGACAAAAGAATTTTCAGTTTTAAATTCAAGTGCAACTGCAAAAAAATTTAGGGTATTATGAAGTCTTGTTTAGAAAAACAAGTAGCACTGGCATATCACGAGTCCTGATAGTTGTGTAGAGAATGTGCAACTCATAAGCATTTACTGCTACATAAACTTTTTTAATATGTTAGAATAATGTTCTATTAGTGAAAAGGAGGGGGGTTGAGTACTTGACTCTCTTGAAGACATCACTGACTGAGAAGCATGTTGGGCTTATGACATCAATGTACCAGAGTGAGTCTTTCCCTGTGATACTGCATTGCCATTCATTCTGCCTCTATTTTGTCTATGATGCCTAATATTGTTAGAAACATATGAATGAGAAGCATTGATACAAATAACTCATTGAACTCCTATTGAAATAGTAGCAGTTTCTCAATGAAAAATAGAAAAAAATGAATGAAATACAGTGTTTCGAACAAAGTTGTTACTTACAACAGGTGCAGGTGATTGTTGGAATGATCTAGCAGGAGGTGCAGAGTCATTAGCCGTCAATCCTAGATTCAATGACATAGGTTGATACATTAGCCCAACCTAAGGAGGAGCATGTGAAACAATATCAATAGTTATGTAGTAGAAATGAGGATATCCCCAAGGACAATAGAAGTTGATGGCTCAGCTAGTCCTGTAATTTGTTGTGCGTATTTGTGCCTATCTGACTTCTTTCTTCTGAGCAAGAGCAACATATAGTGGTTTACCATGGAACATGAGTCTTACAGATAAAATGGTGTATGATGTAACACATACATATAAAAATGAAACAAAATTACAAAAAAAAACATACATACATAGTCACACATACATAGAAAAATGAAACAAAGTTACAAAAAAAACCCTGAAAATGACTAGGCTAGACTTCATGCAGTTATGGAATGTAACCCTAGTAATGATACATTATAATGATAAGATACTGAAAGTTCTATTAATATTTCATAGTAACTATTATATAATTTAAATTCTACATAATGAATAGGAACAAAGAACTATAAGCTTTAGCATTTCCCATATTCACTTGATGGAAAGATGCATGATGAATCTATATTTAATCTCTCAAATTCTTCCCAATAAATATAACATGAAGTTCTTACCTTCTTTTATTGGAACTAACATCATGCATTTGTTTCTTGAGGCATGGAGGGTAGAGGAAATTTTTCTACCAATAACTCTAATAAAGAATAGAGGTGGAAAAGGTTATAGTGCTTACCATGCTTATACATTGAGACCATGAAATTTCCACAAGAATCCATAATGATGCCATATTCAACACACTGCTGGTAGGGTGCCGCTTGTTTGTAGCGGGTCGAAAAACTTGACTTGCGATAGACACCGCGTAAGGACCCGAAAGTTGAACGATTCCTACAGCAGTATAGGGGTTGCCAATCAATATTTTTGTTCTCAACTCACTTAACTAGTTATTCGTCTTTCTTCGTAATAACATGATTCAGAAACGTAAAAGGAAGGCACAATGCTTCTTGATGGTAATAACATTGATAATTATTGCAGAGATGGAAGGAAGACTTGAGACACTAGTATTTGGGAAGCTGGAATTCAACCTGTGATAAAGATGACCTATCATATGTAAGGATTTGAAGATTTGAGAAAAATTAAAAATGAAACGATTTGGGATTTAGGGATTTGAGGTGTTGATAAAGAATATGTAGAAGGCTGAAGGGTTTGCGTGGTATATGAAAATGGATTTGAGCTCTACAGGGAAAATAAAAGGCTCACGATCAAAACCAGCGGCTGCTTGAACAACCATCCCGGTAGAGAATCTGAAGGTTATTTGGCAATTATAATGGCCCAATTTCGTAAAGGGGTTTTCTATCTTTGTTAATAAGTTGAGACGGTTTCCCATACCTGTCGTGGCAACTGTCACAAATATTGAAAGAGGGGCAGTTTTTATGTAAGGTCATAATCCAAGTGTCGCAAATCAATAAATTTCTTATAGTGATAAAAATGGAAGAATTTGATTAGGTTATACTTTGTCTTTCTCAAATGTTCGGATACTACTGTAGAGCTCCACGTTTGAACATTTACCTTCCATATTAAAATAAAATAATGATATAAATTAAGCATTTCTTTTATAGAAGAAAAATATTGATTGAATATTGACCTTCTCCTTCCTGATTATTTGGGTACTGCTGTAGAGCTCCCTGTATGAATAATCGTCTTTCGTTAATGAACTTTTACCTAATTCACCACACATTTTCATAATAACTCTTGAATGAAAAAAAGAGTGATTGGACTTAGGCCTTTTACTTTCGGGTATTTGAGTACTGCAGTAGAGCTCCCTATTTGGATGTCTGTCTCCACTTAAAAGTAACTCAACTAATCAAACTTGTTTTCAGCCCTTATGCGACTTTGAAAATATTTTCAGAAACGAGTATGCTTTATCCATATCGACGTGAAAAACAAACAAAGACTTCCGCCTTCAAGAGCGAGCAATAAGTAAATGTTTAGTCACTCGATATATCTAAATGACCACTCTTAAAAGCAATCAACCCAGTAGTTCTTTGTAAGTAGAATTATGTAGCCTTGAGTTATGCATAACACCTGGAGATACGTAAGAGCAGGATTTTAAAATATTGTCAGACACCCCTTTAATAAAAAATGTTTCTTTCTTTCTTTCTCTTTTCACACTCGATAAGTAGAAGATCGCAAATGATATTATGCTAACACTCATTCGCATGACTAACTAAATAGGTCCCATCGAGTACAACATATGTGAGGAGTGCTAATATCTTCCCCTTGCATAACCGACTCTGAACCCGATATAGTTGCGACAATCATCACTTTTTGTTTTTCGTGGGTTTTATCGATATTTTCCCTTCCCTCTTCGGGAATAAATAAAGTTCGGTAACGACTCTGTTTTTTTACATTTCGAGCATTCCTTACGCTCGGGTATTTTTCACACCGCGACACCTATGAGTCAATACAAGTTTCAATGTCGACTCATCCTGCATTGAAGTCGACTCCTACTGAAGCATTTTTCAAAGCATATTTTTTGCCATTAATGTATCGACTCATTGGAGCTATGTATCAACTCATTAGCCTTGTATATTGACTCATTTGAATTTGAAGTCAATACATTCAGTTCATTTTACAAAACTTGTAATTTTCACTAACAAATTGTTTTGTTTGTTATTCTTTTTACACACACACACGCACACTTATAAATATGCATTCATACATCATTTCAAGATATCGAAACCAATAACACACTTAAAATTTTCTTTTCATTTTCAATATTTTTCTTTATACATTCAACAATTACACATAACAGTTTTTGTTGATTGTTCATCTATAATATATTGATAAGGTCCAATTTAGGATTATTGTAATCATAATTGGGTTGAGTATTCTTTAGGGGGTTAGTGGATAAAACTGTTTAGTTTTTTTTCTCCAAGATCAAGGTTGATTTGGAGATTTTTGCACAAGTCTTTGCAACTTGTATCCAGCAGAGTGAAAGCTTTGAAGAACGGAGGTTCTTGCAAAGGAGTAGCGGTAACCGGAGGATCAATTGAAAGACTTGGGTTAAGATTTCGCAATTTGGATTCAGCCGAGTGAAAGCTTTGAAGAATGTAAGTTCGGTCAAAGGAGTAACGATAACCGAATGATCAATTGGAAGTCTTGTGTGACTTGATCTAGCCAAGATTAGAGGAAGAGAAGGAGCTAAGATAAACAATCAAATATAGGGTTTGGGGGGTTTAAATTTCTACTATTTTTCTTGTAAACTACTATTGCAAAGGTTAATTACAATATCTTAATTCTATTTAGAATTGGGGATAAACGTACCCATAATGAGGATAATTATGGAACTTACTAAAAAATCTTGGAGTTTTCTCTCTCTCTCTCTCTCTCTCTCACACACACACACACACACACACACACACACACATTTTATATTTTGATATTGAACTTAGGGTGTAAATTTTGTTTAGTATAAAAATTATGGTTATGTTAAAGTTTCTCAAACTGTTTTGGTAAAATAATTGCAATTATATTTTCATACTATAAACACAAAGGGAAAAAAGCTTGGTGTCGTAGGCAGCTCGATGACTTCTAGACTTTTTCTTGGTGTGTTGTCTCTTGGATTGGTATAGGTTCCGGGATAACGACTTAATTCATTCGCGACACCGTTTCTTACACGATATTGTTCCTCTGATTGACATGTTGCAAGCTCTTTTCAATTCAAAATATTCTTTCTACTAAGGTTTGAGAATTCTACTATTGCACCATGTTAGAAACATTATTCAATAGATTATTCGCTCCTTGCACGTCGAGGTTAGCCTATAACAATTGAAAGTTAGGAAGCATCTTCTGTCCATGCATCACATGCAGCGGTTAAGGTCTAAGCGAAAGTTTTCCCTAGTGGAATTGTGGAGCAAATCGAAGGAATGGAATAGGCTGGAATGCTCCTTGACTTATCTTAGGTTGGACACGATCTTGATGCAAAGGGACAACCAAAAAGGCTATCATGACTTAATCATCCTTTCTTTGAGGAATATGTGGTAGATCTTTAATTATTTCAGCAGTAGCGACAACGATTTGCCATTGAATGACGGATCTAGTAGCTTTGGAAGCCACCATTGTAGATGAATTCGAAGGAGATATGATGGAAGATATGAAGGAAAGGATATTGAAATTCGAGAGAAGCGATTGGAAAATTGAGATCTAAACTTCTGACGGAGGAGATTCGATTGAATTATGAGAGATTTGATCGTGAAAATTCGTATGAATAAAGAATTAATACCCATAGACAATATCAATGTTTCGTAACGAAATCAAATTTTATCTGTAAGTGAGGATGCATAGCTTGTTGCGGTGATTCAGAACTTCCAATATGATGGAGAAGGGTCTGACTTGTAAGGTTAACATTCAAATGTTCAAGTCAAGATGAGAATATAAAATAATAATGAATATGAATGAATTTGAATACATATAAAAAATAATGCATTTTCCCTTATAAATAAGAGAAACAATTATTCGTCAAATTGATGTAAATAATTAGCAAAGTTTTAGAGTATGGAACTTATTCTTTTTGAACATTTTCAACATTAGCTAAAGGATCAAAATAAAACTATAAATTAAATTAAGAGATACAAAATGAAGAAGAATTAAACCAGATTTAATTTTGAAAGGAATCAACCAACATATACTTTCATATTTTTATTTTATGGGAGCATAAATTAACATCTCCCTTTAAAACAAACCTATACAATTCAAGAGAAATTAGGAGAAAAAAAGGTGATATAGTTTTCTCATCCCTAGGACACATGCGTCATTTCCTAGCGGTTAAAAGTTGAGGAAAGTTAAGTAAGTAACTAATCAGAAGTACCATTGTGAAGTTGGAAATCCCACATATACCCCCTTCAAAGTAAAGTATTACCCGTAACAGTTCCGAAATGCTTATTGAGCATCAAAGAGTACGAAACGCATTTTCGTATACTCTCTCAAAATCAGTCTCACACTCACTCCACTGAGTGAGAGCAAACGAAACACTAGAAGCAAATTGTAGAAAAAAACCCTTTGTCCATAAACCCTAAATTTCCATCAAAGCAAAACCAGTGTAGAAATTGTTAACAACAATGGGTCACGTAGGATCAAGCAAAGACGTTAGCATAGCGGGGCTAGATATGAACGATTTACTCGACGACAACATCGACATGGAAATGGACATTGACCTAGACGAAGATCCATCCAATGCTGAAATCCTCAACGAGCTAGGCGATGATATGGTGAAATATTTCTGCAAAAAAGCTTCCATGATGTTCTTCAACGAGTACGGTTTGATCAGTCACCAGATCAGTTCGTTTAATCAGTTCGTCACTAGCGGACTTCAGAATACCTTCAATTCCTTCGGAGATCTCAGTGTTACTCCTGGTTTTGATCCTTCTAAGAAAGGTGATAGCGAGCATTATCGTTACGCCACGGTTAAGTTTGGTAATGTGACTCTTGATCGACCTAAGTTTTGGTGCGGTGAAAATAATGCTCAGGAGTTGAAGATGCTTCCTAGACATGCTCGTCTTCAGAGGATGACTTATGCTTCCAAAATGAAAGTGAATGTTCACGTTGAGGTTAGAAGGTTTTTCCTCATTTCTTTAGGTTTTCATTTTATCAATGTGGTTAAACGTTCATCAAAATTCTAAGGTATTTTTGTGGTTTTGTTAGAGGGATTTTTTATTCTTTGAAATATAGGGTTCATATTTGCTGTTTATGTGTTATTAACCAGAAATGATTATTTGATTGTGTTTTTGAAATGTGTTTATAGTAGAAGATGAAAAGTAAGAGAGATAGAGATTAACTAAACTGTGTGTTAATTACAGGTATATATTCCGAAGAAGGTTCGGAGTGATAAATTTAAGACTGGAAAAGAGGAGTACATTGATAAAGAGACGGTTATGGAAGAGAGCAGGGAAATAACTATCGGTAGACTGCCCGTTATGGTCAAGTCTAATTTGTGCTGGATGAGTGAAGTTGAAAAAGGTGATTGTGAATTTGACCATGGAGGCTATTTTCTGATCAAGGGTGCTGAGAAGGTTAGCTTTATTCATGATTTGCTTGCATACATTTCTGTCTTGTTTGTTACAGTTTTCATACTATTTAGGGTTAAATATGTGTTTGGGCCTATAAAATTCTAGATTGTTTGAGTTGAATCCCTACATAAATATCTGTCCCTATTTTTCATCAGGGACTAACTAAAAGCACTCTTTCGAGTAAATAGATCAAAATAGGGACTGAAGTTGAGTAAAATTAATCTAGGGACTGAATTTGAAAAAATTGTAATTTTAGAATTTTCACAATGTATTTCTATGCTGCTGTTTGTAAATTGCTTTTGTTGCAGATTTTTATTGCACAGGAGCAAATCTTTTTGAAAAGGCTCTGGGTGACAACTATTCCGTATTGGGCAGTTGCATACAAGTCACAGATGAAGAGAAATAGGATGGTTGTTAAATTAGTGGAAAATTCCACTTTTGAAGGAATCCAAAACGGGGAGAAGCTGCTCACCGTATATTTTCTGTCCGTCGAGGTTCCTGTATGGATATTGTTTTTTGCCCTAGGTGTCTCATCTGATAAAGAGATTGTTGACCTCATCGATTATGGAAAAGGAGATGGAAGAATAGAAAACCTTCTCTTTGCATCCATCCGTGAGGCGGATGAGAAGTGCAAAGCATTCCGAAGGGGAAATAATGCTCTCCTTTTCCTAGAAGAACGTATCAAAGGTGTCCAGTTTCCACCGCCAGAATCTATTAACGAGTGCCTTGACATGTATGTCTTTCCGAACATTAAAGGACTGAAAAGGAAGGCACGCTATCTGGCATACATGGTGAAGGTTCTTTTACTGGCGTATACTGGCCGCCGAAAAACTGATAACAGGGATGACTTTCGAAATAAGAGGCTTGAGTTGGCCAGTGAGCTACTTGAACGTGAGATTAGAGTGCACTTTGCACATGCTCGGAAGCGAATGGCGAAGGCTCTGCAGAGAGACCTCTACGGAGATCGTGATGTTCGTCAAATTGAGCACTATCTTGATGCTTCTATTATTACAAATGGTCTTCAAAGAGCGTTTTCTACTGGAGCGTGGTCACATCCTTTTAAAAGGATGGAAAGGATTTCTGGTGTGGTTGCAACTCTTGGCCGAACTAATCCATTACAAACCATGGCTGAATTAAGAAGAACAAGGCAACATGTTCAGTACACGGGAAAGGTTGGGGATGCTAGATACCCGTAAGTAACTTTTAACGGTCTATTTTAGTCTTTCTGTACTTTGTGAGGTTGGGAAAGTGTATAAATTTTAGTCTTTCTGTACTTTGTGCGGTGGGTGAAGTGTGTCAATGAATTTGTTTCATCTTAGCTGACTGAAAGGTTAAATATCAGCTTTATACTAAATCTTATAACTAATAATCATCAACATAAACATGTGAAGGCCCCTTGGAATATTGTTATCAACAAGAAAATCAATACTAAATCAAACTATCAACTGTCTGGTCTTTAAAACTCATGGTTCATCGATTCAATACTTTATAGTGCTGCCTATGTAGACTAGATGCCGTGTTTTTTTGGTGACTATCTTGGCCTCTTCCATTTCATTTTCAGTATCAGCTTCTGTAGAATGCCTTCATTGAGGGGATGTATCTGTAAAATTAGTAAGTTCTGATTGAAATGGTTGGTTAAGAAGTCGTGTTGAATTCTGTAATCTCTTCTTTTGTCATCAATGAGTATAACTTTATTAGTATCAACTTTCCAACCTTTACAGGGATTGATCTGGTCTCTGGCAGGGATTGATCTGGTCTCTGGCAGGGATTGATCTGGTCTCTGGCAGGGATTGTTCTGGTCTATGGCATCGTCTTAGTAGCTTTAGCTGTGTACTTGTTCTCTAGTTGAGTGATCAATGTGTGCAGTATAATGAATATTTGATTTCTCTTTAAGTTTATGGTTCAAATATGTTGTTTATATATGTTTGAACTATTGCTTTGTTTATTATAAAAATTTAAACGCATTCGTTTATTTTAATGGAAGTTTTTGGTTGCAGGCATCCTTCTCACTGGGGTAAGGTTTGTTTCCTTTCTACCCCTGATGGGGAAAATTGTGGACTAGTAAAAAATTTGTCTGTCACAGGAGTAGTAAGTACCCATGTAACTGAACCTATACTTCCGCACCTGTTTGATTGTGGAATGGAAGAACTTGTTGATGATACTACCAGTGTTCTTGGAAAAAAAGACAAAGTCTTCCTAAATGGGGACTGGGTTGGAGTTTGTTTGAATTCCGCATCATTTGTGTCAGAGCTACGAAATCGAAGACGGAGAAATGAATTGCCTAATCAGGTTCACTTTTAGTCTCATTCTACGATGATTGTGCATATCTACATTTTTCATATTTTATAATACTTATTTTTCATTTGAGTCATGGTGGAAAAAGGTTGTTGTCATATGCTATTAATTTGGCTTAATAGCTTAACATAAAGCATTTCACCTTGCAGAGAAGATGATACATTAATTAACAAATAGCATAGTTATGTATTTAAACATCTGGAAACTCAGTCTTTATTAGATATTAATTTTGCAGCTTGGTTTATGTCATATGATTAAATGGTCAGCATGATTATATTATTTGTTTGAACTTTTGCTTCCTACGGTTATTATTCAACAAGTTCATACACAATTTGAAAGCATCCCACACAATACTAATACTGAGTATGCACTGGAGTAGTGGAGTGGATCCTGTTGATTTTGTCAGAAGCTTCCAAATTCCAATACCACTCTTTTCACATTTCTTCTTCCTGTGTTACGTTTCCAATTCGGTTGACTTTGTAAGCTGTTTATTGTATCACCGTTTCCCTAATTTTGTCCCTGGTTCATATATAAAATAATGCTGTAGTAATTGCACTAAATTTGTGATTTTGTTTCTATTATTGAGCCTAGTGCTAACCATTTCTATTTAGGTTGAAATTAAAAGAGATCAAATTCAAGAAGAAGTGCGCATATTATCTGATGCAGGAAGGATTCTCCGACCGCTCTTGGTTGTTAGTAATCTGCTCAAGATTAAAGAATCTAAGTCGGAGCATAAATCTTTCCAGTCCCTGTTGGATAATGGCGTAATTGAGCTGGTTGGTCCTGAAGAAGAAGAGGACTTCAAGACTGCTTGGGGTGTTCAGTATTTATTTGGCAAAGAGGGAAAATCTTCTGTGAAGTACACGCATTGTGAGCTTGATATGTCGTTCTTATTGGGTATAAGCTGTTCAATGGTTCCATTTGCTAATCATGACCATGCTAGGAGAGTGTTGTACCAATCCCAGAAACATTCCTCACAGGCTATTGGCTTTTCTACGACAAACCCAAATATAAGAGTTGATGCTTTGTCTCACCAGTTATTCTATCCTCAAAGACCGCTATTTCGGACAATGACATCTGATTGTCTTGGAAAACCTGGATATCTAGGTCAAAGTAAAGTTCTTCCAAAGTCTGAATTCTATAATGGGCAGAATGCAATTGTAGCTGTTAATGTACATCTCGGATATAATCAAGAGGATTCCTTGGTGATGAACCGTGCTTCTTTGCAGCGTGGTATGTTCAGATCTGAGCACATCAGGAGTTACAAAGCTGAGATTGAAAATAAGGAATCTTCAGAAAAGAGAAAGAAACCTGAAGACATTGTGAATTTTGGAAAGATACAGAGTAAAATCGGTCGAGTTGATAGCCTTGATGATGACGGCTTTCCATTTGTTGGTGCGAATTTGCAGAGTGGTGATATTATTATTGGGCGGTGTGCCGATTCAGGGACAGACCACAGTATAAAGTTAAAACACACTGAAAGGGGTTATGTTCAAAAGGTTGTGCTGTCCTCAAATGATGAGGGGAAGAATTTTGCTACTGTTTCGTTAAGACAGGTAACTTGTGAATCCAAAAACTGCTTTAATGATGACTCATGTTTCCCTGTGGATGAATTTTTAAGGGTTACTGCACTGGTCAAACATACTGGATGCATGAGTGCAGGTGGAGATAGACATGCAAATAAATAAGTTTGTACATCATCTGAACATGAATGTTTTATTTGTGTTCCACAACTGAAATCTTTTTATTTTTTTTTATTTTTTTTACAAAGTTGTATTTGTCACTATGAAAAAATGTTATTTAATAATATTTGCAGGTTCGAAGTCCGGTTCTTGGAGATAAGTTCTCTAGTATGCATGGACAAAAGGGTGTTTTAGGATTTCTGGAGTCTCAGGAGAATTTTCCTTTCACTAAACAAGGTATTGTTCCTGATATTGTCATAAATCCGCATGCATTTCCCTCAAGACAAACTCCTGGGCAACTCCTAGAGTCTGCTTTAGGAAAGGGTATTGCTTGTGTTGGCTCATTGAGAAATGCTACCCCTTTCTCCACTCCTTCTGTTGAAGCCATTACCGACCAGCTTCACAGGTAATGTTTCATCACAACTTAATTTACTTTAAATACAGTTTAGGTTTACTTGTATTTCAATTTTTGCTCTTGCTTACTGTATGACTGATGTTTCTTGTTTACCAATAATGTCTTTCCAGTTGTAGATCCTTTTCTTGCATTTGCTCCAGGCTCACTTTAAATTTGTCATTCCAAAGTTTCACCTTTAAGTTGTCATGTTTTTTCGTTGTACTGAACCCTATTTTATGTTCTGTATCTGACAGAGCTGGCTTTTCAAGATGGGGAAACGAACGAGTATACAATGGGAGGACTGGTGAGATGGTTCAATCACTAATATTTATGGGCCCAACATTCTACCAGCGACTACACCACATGTCCGAGGACAAAGTGAAGTTCAGGAACACCGGCCCAGTTCACCCGCTAACCCGACAGCCAGTTGCTGACAGGAAGCGATTTGGAGGTATCAAGTTTGGTGAAATGGAGCGTGATTGCCTGATCGCCCATGGTGCATCTTCCAACTTGTATGAACGTCTCTTCACCCTGAGTGATTCGTCTCAGATACACATTTGTAGTAAATGCAAAAATGTTGCGAATGTGATCTTGCGGCCGGTATCTGGTGGCCGGAAAATACGAGGTCCCTATTGCCGATTCTGTGAATCAGCTGATGACATTGTGGTGGCCAGTGTTCCATATGGAGCAAAGTTACTGTCCCAGGAGCTGTTCAGCATGGGCATTAACCTCAAATTTGACACCGAGCTTTGCTAGACAACTACTATTCAACATGTCACATATCTAATGCTTTCCCTAGACTAGTCTTTTGAACTTGCTGTACATATCTGTACGGTTCCTGGTGTTAGAAATTCACTTTTCTTTGGCTTATTTTAATCAAACCTTTGGCTATCTAATTTCTAATATATTAATTTCTAATATCTTCTTTTGAACTTATAAATTCTAACTTTTGCCCAATTTCACCCATGTTTGAACTTGAGTGCTAACCACTCTCCAAAATGTGCTTTACTTTTTCGTTTATTCTCTTTTTATATCTTCCTCTATTGTTCGGCTATGTGACTAGCACCCAATGGCGGGTCATAAGTGGGCATCCATAGTAATTTTAACAAAGGTACCAAGATTGAAGAATCTGGTTTCCCATAAACCAGGATGCATTTTTCATATCTACAAAGTAAGCAAACAAATTCTATGCGAGATTTCAGTCAATTCTATGACATAATTTTTTATTACATGTTTATAATTCAAAGCATTTAATTGAATATCCCTTAATTATATGAATTAAAAATTTATGAAACAATTTTCTCCAATAGTTGTGTTACTACTTTACTTTGATAGCTACATTACTTGGACATCTAGAAGTAAAATTGTCTTTTGATAATATGTATATTGAGCTTCTTCCATCATATTTTATTTTATTATTATTATTATTATCTTTTTTAAATCTTGGTCTTTCGTTTTGCAACCGATTATTCTAAGAGTATTCTAAGAGGATCAATTCTACCATTTATGAATTTGATCCTATACAAAAATAAAATTATTTGAGATTCAACCATAGCAAATTTATAATCGGTGGAATCCAAATTCTGTCCTTTTTAAAATGTTTGAGAATTTTTAATTAAATTAATTTTTGATGAATTCTTATTAACTCACGTTTTTTTTACTCTATCTTTCCATTTAGTCCTTTCATTTTTTATAACTTTCTGATGATAAGATTCTTTAATACTCAAAATCAATACTATCATTGGATTTTTATTAGAATTGTGGAATTTTTAAAAGCTGGAGCACCATTTTCACCTCATAACAATATCAAGAAATTCAACATTATAAAATGGTAATGTCCATATCCCAATGTTATCTTTAAAATAAAGTCACTTTCAATTAGACTATAAATTTGATAAGTAAACAAGTTTCCAACATTATATGATAGTAACTCATAAGGATACATTGATTTATTCAGTTTTTTCTTTCATTTGTCCGATTTTATCTATTTGAAAGTAGAAATATAGACTCGCTCTCCAGCTCTTGAATAGGAACAGCATAGGGAGAGTTCCAATCAGCATCAAAAATTTCCCTAAGTTGAGATACAATGGCAGTGTTGTATGTCCCAAAGCTAACACCTGCTGTTGTATAGAAATAGTCCCATACAAGGTTACTTGTCCCAATGTGTGCCCTTACATTGCTAACTACATATTTTCCATGATTCACTCTTGTAAAATCAGGGTATACATTTCCTGTACTAGTTCCATTCTGTAATGCAGATCCTGTCTTGTTGAAACCCGGTACCATGTAATATTTGATCTCAACTTTACCAGCACATTTGTTGTATTTTGAAGAAAAGCATAGAGTGTTGGTGTAGTGTAGATACTTCAGATACTCATCTGTGCCATTGATGAAGTGTGCCCAATAGGCTACCAATATCTTTACCGTTGCATTCTTTGAAAACACAACCTGTTTGTTCGGTTGAAACAACGTGAGAAAATGTTGCTCTGGATAGTATAAATTATGCATTGTGTAAAAAGTCTAGTTACCTCAGATATTGCAGACGATAGCGATGACCAGTAAATTGTTTGGTCTGTATATTGTGATTGACCTAGCCAGTCCATGGTATTGATTCTAACCGTCTCTCTTGCTCCAACAGATTTAATTGTATCAATCCATGCCTGTTCATCACTCTGATAACTGCCAAATGATAGCTGCAAAACACCGATAATGCTAAGATCCAAGAAAACTCATAATTTTAACTCTCCAATATTAACTTCAACAAAGTTTGATTGTACCTAACAAATAATAAACATTACCTCAGGAGGAGCAAAGGAGAGATAGTTAACTTGGGGAAGTTTTGTTGAATAATTACTCCCAGGAGTTTGAGTTGAGGCTTCAAACATATAAGGGTCGGATAGAATAGGATACCCTGATACATGACGAGTCTTCACGTATCGAGGAAGAGGTGATCTATGACACACAGTTAGATACGATGATAAATAAAAATTCAAAAATGTTACACAGCACCGTAACTTTAGATCGAAGATTTATAGGATGTTCAGTAAGTAGAAATTTCTAACCAAGCAAACTTATATATACCATAAGGCTTGGATACTAGACTTACTTGCATCTCTCTTTAGGTTTGATGAAATGTGACCAACAAGGAACCTTTCTTTCAACTTGCCATTGTTGATCCATCACTGTTTTTGTGTAAGCTGAAGAATTCAGAGATGCTAGTTTCCATAAATTGTTAAAGTAAACTTCAACCTTTTTAGCTATTCCATGACAACCAGCAAGATAAATTCCAACTTCCTTGACCTAAAGCAAACAAGTAATCGGTAATGAAACAAACATCAATGCATGAACAGATAGTAAATTTTACTCTCGGAGTTTATGACATGTCCATAAACATCACATTAGATAAATAATCCAAAAAACAAATGAAACAGATATCATGTTGTGTAATCAAACCACACCTGTGTAAGAGATTTCCAATCATTATTTGCAGATCCAATATACACATCTCTATTATCAGATATCCAAACTTTAGCATGGACAATGCCAGAGCCCCACCAATCCTTGAGTAGCAAAGTCACATTCTTAACATTTGGCCTTCCAGAAGCAAGTTTGGAAGGTTCTAAGTTGAATGTCGGATAAATCCCAGAGTGAGACAGTAACCTAAATGAAACATATGACAAGAATTTAATGTATTCAGTGTCCACTATTGTTCAGTAACAACAATTAAACTAAGCAAAATTGAAACATACCTAATACTAACATTACGGTCTGCAGCATCATCCAATGCTTGATAAACTGCAGCACCTTGATGAGCACCAAATTCCTGCATCTGCTCTCGAGTGTAACCATAATCACCCGTGCGAGGATCGTCCGGCGAAGCTAGTAATTGCCAATACTGAGCAATTACGTCGAGTCTCCGCGTCGAGTTTGCAGCCAGCCACCGGAGCACATCGCCTATAACATGTCATACAAAATTTACTACAAATTATTACTACTAACAACTAATTACTAACAATAAAAAACGTACCGGTGGAGAGGACTCCGGGAACTTGGGAGAGGTGAGGCATATCGGTGGGGATGGATTGGACCAGCCATGCTTTACAAGATGAGTTAGACTCACAAAGTTTGTTTAAGCTGAATAATGTTAAGAGAAGAATTATCACAGTGAATCTCATGATTGATAAATGATAATCCTATAGTTTAGATTATTATGATAAGGTTAAAAATCAAATACATGATGATATAAAGCAAGTACTATTCTATTTGACTTTGAATGTGAAACTGTTATATTTTGATCTCAGACTCTTGGAATATACTGTTGGAAATATCCGTCATGCTTGGATCGAATGCAGTTCACATACACTCCTAAAATAATTTTTTCTTTTATTTTTGGTAAAAACCTAAAACAATATTTTAATATATAATCATATAAATAAATTTTGAGTATATTAAAATATCGTTTAATTTGTCAATCACATAAATGATATTAATAATATGGATCCTCATATAATAAACTATAAATATCATACTCAATTAAAGATGATTTCATTGTAAATTATTACTATACAAATAAATCAATTTTAATCATACTCACTTTTACATTGAAACATCAAATATAAGCTGACTTTTTTTTTTACAGAAAATATAAGCTGACAAAGGATTATATATTTGGATTTCATGTGAGTAAAATAGAAAATACTCGACCTGTATTGTTGATCACAAGATGATTTTGCGTGCTGATTTGTAAAAAGGGAATGAATTTACTCATATATCTTCTTGGATATTTATAAACGTTGTTGTCTTGTTTATTAGAGAAACTGACACCAGTTCTAATGTCCACAAACTCGACTACACGTTTATGGGCTTTGACTCACTAGTAGGAAGACTAGGGTGAGTCATCCCTTTATTGCAGAAGGTTGAGTGATAGAGAGAATTCAACACATAAGAGGCGGGGCGAGCTTGATAACGTGCTCGCCACGTAATCCCGCCCCATTATGTCATTTAAGATTTGGAGAGCGGGGCGAGCTTGATAACGTGCTCGCCACGTAATCCCGCCCCATTATGTCATTTAAGATTTGGAGAGCCGGCATGCCGAGTGTTTTGTCCTTTTAATGGACTCGTTTAATGATAGTTAGATTTGACTAAAAATATTCCAGTTCATAGTCCCTCAAGCACAAGGCCTATAAGGGCGAAGTGAATAAGTGAAGAAATTTTATTTTATAGTTCCTCAAACATAAGGTATGTGAGGGCAATGTGGTTAGAGGCTTATTCGATGACGACGACTAACATGTTGATTGTCACATGCACTATTTTATAGTTCCTCAAACATAAGGTATGTGAGGGCAATGTGGTTAGGGGCTTATTCGATGACGACGACTAACATGTTGATTGTCACATGCACTTGGATTTGATTCGTGGAGTTTCAAAAGGAGTTAAGGTGATTTGATGTGGGTTAACAACTAAACCTTGAGGATAACGATGCAATGAATATAGTGAAATGATTAAAACTTCCTTGGGAATGACAAAATAATTTGGATTGTAGTTTGTCTACACACTTGCTATTAGGACCCTTAATGTTGTGTCACAACAATAATGACTAAAATGCTATTTATGGTTACTTGGTATAGGGATGTCAGTCTTCCTTTATAAATGCATAACACTCGATGATTCCTTTTCCATCATCTCTCAATATTCTTCCTTCTTGTACTAGCAATCACATTTTCTTTCACTAGCTCGTGAATCCAACATTTTCTCATGTGAATCTTTATTGTAGGTATTTAGTTTTTCTTCTCTTTTATATTTTTCCTTTTTAAACATCTAGGATATGGTGTTCATTAGAGAGTACGATGAGAAAAATGATTTAATAAAGCCTAAAATGCGTGAGGAGATATGTAGGATATGGAATCATTGTCTAGCGAATTCAAGGCGATGTAATGGAAAGGTTGATTGGAGGCTCAATGAGATAGGGGTGTTTGGGAGTTACGCCAGTAGTTCTAGTAGCTCTTATTTTGACGATAGAAATGACAATGAAATTCGTTTTCCCTCTTCTTTCTCTAAACATTATCGTTGATGGAGACTATGAGTGCCACTTGCTTCAGTGGCGGAGTTGAAACCATTAACTCAATTTTTGATAGAGGGGTCAATGTGCCTTCATTTCATAAAGGTCTATTCATATCCACCATAGGAGATGAAGAAGATGTTTTGTTAGAGCCCTTCACTAAGGGTAATAAAGCTAGCCTAATAATGACGCGGGGGGTAGGAAAAAATATTTTATATGTGCGGAAGAGATAACATGGACATGGGAGTGGGAGTCGCATTTATTATATTTGAGCTTGATGTTTTGAAGACCATTAATATCTACTCCTCTGAACTAATATGAATAGTTGGGATTTTATTAGGGGGTTTAAGATGTTATGTACGGATCTCAGGGTCATGCCTAAGATATGCATTTTCTTTCCTTTCTATGGTATAAAAAAGTGTCAACAAGGGTGATTGGGTTTAAATAAGGGCCCTGTCCAACAAGAGCATGCTCACCCTATACTCATCAAAATACAAGAATTAGAAAGATAAATTTCTACGAGTATGCAAAATGTTCAATGGTCATATTTGAAGAGACCCATAAGTATCAAATTATTTTATGTTGTTCCTTTGATTGGGTGATTTAGGTAAAACAACATGGTCAACACAAGATGTAAAATGTGAAGTAGTGAGGCAACCCCTTAAGTCTTTGATCCTTGATGTTGTCAAAAATGAGATCACGTTCACGTTCGACACTTTTACTTATAGAAGATTCTTATTTGATCTAGGAATAGAAAGGGAAGACACTGATGAAAAATTCAAAGACAACGAACAACGCCTTAAGGTATTCTATGAGAGCCCCATATTGGAAGAAGAAATTGTAAAAAAGCTCTCATTGGGAAAAGCTACTTATTCAGTCATCTATCCATCTTGACTCTTTCAATGTTTTCTTCCCCCCCTCCCCCTCTCTCTTTCTCTATAAAAAAGTGTTGTTTTAGCCTCGACAAAAAATCCTCGCTAATAGTTAAAAAAACGACACTACTAGGTGTTAGCGTCGGCCTAGCATCAGTGTCGGGTAAGGGTGTTCACGGGTGGGGGCTGACCCACGAACCAGCTGACCCAACCCAACCAACCCATAAATTACCCGAACTCATTCATTTACGGGTATACCTAACCAAATCCATAATAGCCCGTATAGTTTTGGTCCGGGTATAGGATTTGAATTTTGCAACCCGCAGATCCATTGACCCAACTCATTGATGTGACTTTAGTAATTTATTATTATTTGTATTATTGTTATTTTTATTATTATTTTAAATAAAAATATAAAATTAATATCTCACTAATAACTATAATTTTTCTTTAAAAAATTATTCTCCACCAATAATATTACTAGACCAACGGGTTTACGTAATTCTAAGATTAAATATTGTTTCTTATTTTCTTTTGTATCATTTTCAACTTATGTATTTTATGAAAATAATGTGTCTTGTTGAATTTTATACTCTTATAAAGTTTTATGTCGTGAAGATGAATTTTATTAGATATTATATGATGTGTTTTATTGAATTTGAGTGTTATAAATGAGTATGATTGTATTGAGTTGTGTTACATTATTTTAAAACCGACAAAAAGAATCATAAAAAATATATATTTTATTTAAAACACAACCCGCGAATACAACCCAACCCAACCCATTGATGAACGAGTCGGTTCAGGTCGATTTTGATACTGGAATTGCGGGTTGGAAGACAGACCCAACCATTGAAGTTTGAACGAGTTAGGTAACAGGTTAGTCCAAACCCGATCCAATCCAACCCGCGTACACCCCTAGTGTCGGATGGGAAGCCCTAAAGTTTGAAGTTAATGTAGCGTCAAGTCGACACAAATATCAATACAAATAAATTTAAAACAAATAAAATTTCGCATCAGCTTAGGCCGACGCTAACTTTAATTAGTTTAAAAATATAATATAACAAATGATTTAATCAGTTAGTGTCGACCTTGAGAGGTATATTGTCAACGCTACTAGCATCGACCTTGAAGCTAAATCATGATTTTCTTGTAGTCTCTCTCTCTCTCTCTCTCTCTCTCTCTCTCTCTCTCTCTCTCTCTCTCTTTCTCTCTCTATCTCTATCTCTATCTCTATCTCTATCTCTATCTATCTATCTATCTATCTATCTATCTATCTATCTATCTATATCTATATCTATCTATCTATCTATCTATCTATATATATCTATCTATCTATCTATCTATCTATCTATCTATCTATCTATATATATATATATATATATATATATATATATATATATCTATATATATCTATATATATCTATATATATATATCTATATATATATATATCTATATATATCTATATATATATATATATATATATATATATATATATATATATATATATATATATATATATATATATATATATGAATTAGTTGATGAAAAATATTGTGACTTACGCTACTAGCATCGGCCTTGAAGCTAAATCATGATTTTCTTGTACTCTCTCTCTCTCTCTCTCTCTCTCTCTCTCTCTCTCTCTCTCTCTCTATCTCTATCTCTATCTCTATCTCTATCTATCTATCTATCTATCTATCTATCTATCTATCTATCTATCTATATCTATCTCTCTCTCTCTCTCTCTCTCTCTCTATATATATATATATATATATATATATATATATATATATATATGAATTAGTTGATGAAAAATATTGTGACTTATTTTCTGCTGATTTTCTATCACTGTCGAACTTTTATGATACTTACTTTTGTGATGCATATCCTGACACTCATCTTTGTTCTGTTTGTGTTGAGATAGAAGTCGCCTTGTAGGTTGATATTACCTATAACTCTTCCATAGACACCTATTTTTGCAATGTTCCTATAGATGAAGCTCTCAATATTCCGGCCACCCGAAACAAATCATCCATTGAAAATCCACCTTCTTTAGAGCATAAACCACTTCCTGAAGATTTAAAATATTCATGAAATCCTAAATTTGAGCAGGAAGAGAATTTTGACAGGAACATAAGAAAGGAATTGGATGGACCATGACTAACATTCCTGATATTAGTTTATCCATGCATATATATAAGATCTTACTTGAAGACGAACCAAAAGCAGTGAGGCAACCCGTTAGCCCTTAGATCCTTGATGTTATGAAAAATGAGACCACGTTCACGTTCCTATTCGACACTTTTACTTATAGAAGATCCTTCTCTGATCCTGGAATGAAAGTGAAGGCACTGATAAAAATTTCAAAGTCAATGGACACCACCTTAAGTTATTCCATGAGAGCCCCATATTGGAAGAAGAAACTGTAGAAGTGATCTCATTAGGAAATGATGCTTATTTAGTCATCTACCCGCCTTGACTCCTCAGACGTGTTATTTCCCCCCCTCCCCCTCTCTCTCTCTCTCTCTCTCTCTCTCTCTCTCTCTCTCTCTCTTACTTACTTTAGACTGATTTCTTTCATTGAGGATAATGTGTGTTAAGTGTGGGGGAGGGATGCCATTTACTTTTCTTGCTTTGTTTCTTCATTTATATTTGGTGTTTTATTTTCTTATAAAAAACAAATAAAAAAATGCATGTTTTTCTCTATTTTTTGGGGTTGCAAGTGTAAGTAATATTTTGTTCTCTTGACTAAAGACTTGTGGTGCAATGTGAGTGATTTTCTTTGTTTTCTTAGTATGATAAGTAGGACTAAATTCTAAATTGTGCATCATTTATGGTTGATGAACATCCTTTGTGATATTTTGAGCCTTATAATGGATAAGTTACAAAAATCCATTTCTTTCTTCTTTCTTGTGTGATTTTACTCATGTTTGTTGGTTACTCTAGAACTTGACTTGACTATTGTTGAAAAAAATTGTTTACTTGTGCACACTGATATGATAAAGACAATTTGTTTTTGTTTTATTTTTAGCCACTTAGTAAAAAATACAATCCTAAATTATCATCCTTTGTTTGAAACCCCTTTGAGTCTATTTATCCCATTTTTTTTGTTTATAACTCATTATAAGTCTAAAAGTGAAAAAGAATGGCATCACACTATTTAAGAGGATGAAATAGTCTTGTTTTGAGTTGTGTTGGGTTAAATTATAGTTGTGCTATGATATTTCAAAAGTTGACAAAAAATGCCGAAAGAAAAGAAAAAAATAGAAGGAAGAAAATTCATATTACTATTTCTTCTAGGATAAAAACAAAAGAAAAAGAGAAAAGATAATAGAAAATACATGCAAAGAACTTGTTGGCAAGTGAATAAAGTGATGATTAGCTCAACTAATGTTATTTCTTTCAATTCTCTTTTACCCTTTTAAATATTAGCCTAATATCCCTTAGAATTTATCTCACCCTTACATTAGCCACGTTACAACCCAAATAAAGTCGTTTTGATATTTGTATGTATGTATTTTAAGTGTTAATGTTAGATTTATTTCAAGTTTATGGTAGTGTTAACTTTCATGATGTGCTTTGAGTGTAAACAGATAACCTAAACACTCGAGAGTTGATAGCATTTTATCCTGTGAGGATCTTGCCACTTATAATGTATTCTTTGGTAAACTGCCCGCTAATTTGCTTTAGTGTCAGAAGAAGTTATTCACTAACACCATATTCCTTAAAGATTAGAATGGGAATTTTGCTTACCCCGTTGTGATCCTGAAAATCTTTGAAATTGCATGTTCTGTTTTTACTCTGTTTTGAAACTTGATTTTAGAGTTTTACACGGAGTGCGAAACTTTAAGTGTGGTAAATTCACTAGTGTAAAAAGAAGAATATAATTTTAAAATTTACACCCGTTATACTTTAAGGTTGGTGTAAATAAGAAACGTGGTAGCAATTTTGTAAATAAAGTGTCATTTTAAGTATTAACATATGATAGTATACACCCTATTTGTTAAAAACATGTGTAAATTTAAAATATTATTATAATCAAATCTCTATTACTCCCGTTAAATTTAAAACGGGTGCAAATTTAAATGGACTGTTTTTTTATAAATAAATTTTATAACCTAAAATATTAATCTAGTAATTAATTAAGTGAATAGAATTGATTATAAATAAATAAAAATAATTTAATAAACTTATTAACTTAAATTTATTAGTTGGAGTTGTATATTAAAATATTTTATTAAATTTTATTAAATCATTCTTTGACCATCACACTTAAGAATTTTTATATTAAAAGAAAAATAAAACCATCTAAGCCCCAAGTTAAGTAGGTGACTTCTTCCTTCTTTCCTTCGTTCCACTAGAATACTTATAAAAAAAGAAAAACAAATAAATTTACATCCCATTAAAAAAAACAATGGCCGCAATGGGGTGGGGTAGTGACTCAATAGAAGTAACACCATTTGGAGTTGAATCAGATCTTTTGTGATTGTGAGAGTGATTCATCCTATACACCCCAAGATTTTATAAGAGATGATACTTGTTATTTTCTTAGTATTAGTTGGGCCCATATATATTTGGTCTAGGAACTTGTTTATAATAAATTGGTGTATATTGATGGTTATTGATTTCACCATGTACATGTTCCTGCAGATATATTAAACTATTTGGTGAAAGAGCGAATTGTATAGTTGGATGGTAGACATTTTTGGGTTCATACTTTAGATTCTAGATTCAGCTAATTAATAGGTTGCTATTTTTTTAATTTGTTACTAATGTGCTCCATAGAGATATGATGAATGTCCGTACTTTAGATTCTAGATGCAATTAATTAGTAGGTCACTATTTTTCAGGAATGCATATAATCCGTCTTGAAGGTTTTACTTAAGCTAGTTGTACACCTCATTAATCCAATTTTTTTTAATTGTTTTTCTAGTGTCAAAAATTTCAAAAGTAGCATTTTTTATATCCTTAGTCCTTACCCATTTATTTTGAATACCCTTTGAAACAGAACAATCATGCTAGGAATTTGGAAGTTGAAATATGGCATGATCTTGCTTATGTATACATAAGTATGTAACAGTGGCATGATGTAGAGGTGTGTATTCCAAAATCTATGGGCATCAAATTATACTATTCTTTTAGATGCCATGTAATAGGTAAGTATATGATTTGGTTTATCTTTTGAGTTATCTGTTTTTTAAAAATTACGTCAACTTTCTATAGTCAGTTGAAAAGAATTGCTAGATATTTTTGAAACTCTAAATATGTATTGTGTATTTATAGTTATGTAATAAGTTGAATGCAGGAGTGTTGTGCCAAGAGACCACAATCATTATTTAGATGATATAGGTCGACACGTACGTTGCAGTATTAAAGTTTGTAGATTATGTTTCATGTGCTGAGTCTTCAGGTTGATTTATAAGCAGCACATAACCTTACAGGTCGACACATGACTTAAATAGGTCGACATATTACTCGTATAGGTCGACCTATTGATAAAATTCTTTGAAAAATTGTATTTGTTTCAATTCCTTTTGCATTCATTTTGCTTCTCATGAGTCATATATATATATATATATATATATATATATATACTTGGTACATGCATCATTCTCTAGTAAGATTTCTAGGGTGAGTAAAACCTACATGAATCCAGGATTTCAAAGCATTTCATCATCTTCAATTCAATCTATGCATACACACAATCAAACTACACATAATCATTTTTTGATTTGGTGTCATCTAGATTATGATTGATAAAGTCCAATTAGATTTGTTGTATCGAGAATATTGGATTGAGATCTTTGAGAGATTCAAATCAGAAAACCGAGGTGGGGTTTTCCTTCAAAATATTTAGGGTTTTAAGGTTTTGGACAATACTGTACAATTCAGATCCGATCGAGTGAAAGACTTGGGACTAGGTGGGTCGTGCAAGGGAGTAGCGTGAAATAGTGGATAGTGTTGATAAATCATGGGTTCAATAAGTGTGCGTTTGGGATTAATTCAGTCGGGTGAAAGCCTTGAGACAAGGAGGTCGTGCAAGGAAGTAGCAACAACATGTGAATTGAAGCAAAATTGTTGGTGTCTTGGTCAATCTTTGATCAAGGTTTTTGGAGGTGTTAGAGTCAAGAACAAACTTAGTGTTTGTGAGATTTGATCTTTCATCTCTTGTATACATACATTTGTAAAGTAAGATTAATTATAATAATATCTCAATTTGAATTCTAATTAAGGGCAGACGTACCCATAACGAGATCGATTGGGGAACTGCCTAAACAAATTCTTGTATACTCTCTCTCTCTCTCTCTCCTCTCTCTCTCTCTCTCTCTCTATATATTATATATATATATATATATATATATATATATATATATATATATATATATAATATATATTATATTATATAATATATATATATATATATATTATATATATATATCTTTTTATTTTTTGGTTCGCAAATTGTCGATTACTTTGATCTCTTTATCAACATTGTTTGGATGATAATTTTTGAATCATTTGTGAAATTTGTGTTGTTGTAGTAATCTCATACCATTTGGTAGTGATTGGATTTCTAAGAACTACAAACACTATACAAACATCCAAACTTTGTTGATCGCACGCAAAGTGTTCGACAAATTGTTTCAACTAGTTTTTTGTGTGTTGTTATCATTGGAGATAGACCTTTACTATAATATAGTATTCAATTTGTTATTTAAAGTGTTGTTAATCAACTTCTGAATTATTATCATACCATTGACACCTTTACGCATATCCAGTTTGTTCAATAGTAGGTTCGGTTAGACGATTTTTGATCCGGGAAATATTTGAAACTTGCTTCCGTGCCATAAGTTTTTCTAAGTAAAATTTTTGAATAAATTTTTGACTTGGGGTCTATTCACCCCCTATAGATCTAGGCCTATCGTCTAACAAGTGGTATCATGAGCTTTGGTTGTTTCCAGTATTAAGATTTGCTTATTAGATAATGATTACCCAACCTAAAGGGACCTATAGTAGAGCATCTATTTTCACCGACAAAAATTATGGCTATTGGAAAGCTTGAATGGGTATCCATGTCAACTTTGTTGACAAGGGTGTATGGTATGCAATCATCAATGATCCAAATGAAATTACTATGACTAATGGTGAAGGTGTCACCATACAAAAACCGGAAAGTCAATGAAATGATAATGATAGGAAGTTATGGTCTCATGATTGGAAATCACAAAATATTATCATATCCGCATTAGGTGTTGATGAGTATTATTGTGTTTCTCATTGTGAAACCGCCAAAGCTTTGTGGGACGACTTAGAAGTTTCCCATGAGGGAACTAATAAGGTAAAACAAGGTAGAATCAACATATTAAACTAAGAGTTTGAACTCTTTCATATGAAGCATGGTGAAACCATTGTCGACATGCAAAAGAGATTTACACATTTTATTAATAGATTGAACGATCTAGGTAATCCTATCTCAAATGCTATTGCTACTAACAAGGTTTTAAGATGTCTTAATGGGAATGAAAACTCAAGGTCACAACGATTAAAGAAGCGAATGATCTTAAAGCACTTGATCTTACTAGTTTGTTTGGTAAATTGGAAGAGCATGAGAAAGAACTCACTTACTTGAAAAAACATGAAAAAGAGTATGAAAAGAAGATGAAGAAAGAGAAAGGAAAAGACAAGGAAGAGGTGAAGAAGTCTATTACTCTAAAGACTTCTAGTTTAAAATCCTCAAAGAATAAGCTTAGTGATTGTGAAACTAAAGATGAAGAAGACTCTGCTGAAGAAGATATGGGGTTGTTCATCAAAAGGTACAATAAATATATGAGGAAATAAGCAAATAAGTACTCGTAAGAGAAGTATCATAGAAAATCCAGAAGGTTGTCAAATTCCTCAAAGGAAGATGAGAAGAAGAAAAGTAAGGGTAGAAGTACATGCTATAATTATGGCAAAAAATGTCACATTAGGCCGGAGTGTCCTAAGATCATGAAAGAAAAGGAGAGAGGTTATCACAAAAGGTCCAACAAGTCTAGAAGGGCTTGTGTTGCTTGGGAAAGCGAAAATGGTTCTTCAAGTGGAGAAATTTCTAGCTCAAGCGAAAGTGATATTTGTATGTATGTATTTTAAGTGTTGATGTTAGATTCATTTCAAGTTTATGGTAGTGCTAACTTTCATGACGTGCTTCGAGTATAAACAAATAACCTAAACACTCGAGAGTTGATAGCATTTTATCATGTGAGGATCTTGCCACTTATAATATATTCTTTGATAAACTGTTCTCTAACCTGCTTTAGTGTCACAAGAAGTTACTTACTAACACCATATTTCTTGAAGATTAGAATGAGAATTTTGCTTACCCCATAGTGATCTTGAAAATCTTTGAAATTACATGTTCTGTTTTTACTCTGTTTTGAATTTTGATTTTAGAGTTTTACTCAGAGTGTGAAAGTTTAAGTGTGGGGGAATTCACTAGAGCAAAAAGAAGAATATGATTTTAAAATTTACACCCGTTATACTTAAAATGGGTGTCAATAAGAAACGTGGCAGCGATTTTGTAAATAAAGTGTCATTTTAAGTATTAACATATGATAATATACGCCCTATTTGTTAAAAACAGGTGTAAATTCAAAATATTATTATAATCAAATCTCTATTACTTCCGTTAAATTTAAAACGGGTGTAAATTTAAATGGATTGTTTTTCTTTTTATAAATTTTATAACCTAAGATATTAATATAGTAATTAATTAAGTGAATAAAATTGATTATAAATAAATAAAAATAATTTAATAAACTTATTAACTTAAGTTTGTTAGTTGGATTTGTATATTAAAAGATTTTATTAAATCATTCTTTGACCATCACACTTAAGAATTTTTATATTAAAAAAATAAATAAAACCATCTAAGCCCCAAGTTAAGTGGGTGATTTCTTCCTTCTTTCCTTCGTTCCAATAGAATACTTATAAAAAAAGAAAAACAAATAAACTTACATCCTATTAAAAAAACAATGGTCGCAATGGGGTGGGGTAGTGACTCAATAGAAGTATCACCATTTGGAGTTGAATCATGTCTTTCGTGATTGTGAGAGTGGTTCATCCTATTGTTGAGTGTAGTTTGAGTGTCGGGTTTTTGTTATCGTCTCCACAGGGATTGTGAGATATCTCCGCCGTTCGATAGTTGTTTAAATTCTTAACTCGTAGTAACAAGGGGGGTTTTGGTTTTAGTCACGGTAGCTTGCATAAAAGTGTAAGAAAATGCGGTAAAAGTTTTGGTTTTTCTATTTGAGAAAGATTGTCAAAGTTAGGGTTCGACGATCACTTTGCATGCATATGTTCGATCAACAAAACTCATAAACTCCTTTAGATGATAAATTATTTCACAAAGTCCTCCCAATGTGTTTATCTCTAACACAGATTGTGGGTTTTCCCATTTTGATCCATTGTTTATCTCTAACACAATCTATCAAAATGACAACTTTTTGGTTCAACTTTATCGTGAACAAAATCATTCATTACTATCTCTAGCTAACAAATAAGATTGGATGAAAACCTAGGTAAAGAGTTGGTAAACATCTCTCGATCATAAACCAACACAAAAAGTTATCAATAAAACAAAGTTTTCACCATATATTCATCATTAAAGAGTTTACAAATGAAGATCATCCCATTTACACACAAAGCTAATGATCCTCTACATCTAACCTTGACAAAATGAAGGACTTAGCTACTCATTTTCATGGTAGCTTGGTCAACAAGTTTCGGAAGAAGGTTGATCAACATCCGAGTCGAAGAATCGAGATTGGATGGGAATCCACCTTCTTTTTGTAAAATATTGCTAAGAGAAGATCAAAGATGAAAAATGGATTTCTAGGTTACAAAAAATCTCTAGAACAATGCTGGAAAATATCTAAGTCTAAAAGTAAAAAAGTACTCTCTCCAAAAAGTAGCCCCTGCTACTTATAGTGCTTCTGTCTGAGCTGTCATGCTCGCTAGGCGAGCAGAATGGTTCGCCCAGCGAGCCCCAAAATAGGCCACCAGAAGTGCCTGCGCCCAGAAAATATCTAAGTCCAGATTTCACATGTTCGCTAGGCGAAGAAACCTTCGCTAGGCGAAGCCCACGCTTCCACCTTCGCTCCAACGAGTTTAGATGGTTTTGCTACTGGAATTGCTCGCTGGGAGCTCGCTAGTGGCTCGCCTAGCGAGTAAGTGCTAGCTGTGGATTTGTCCAAATCTGGGAGTGTTCGCTACCTCATTCGTTGGGTGCTCGCCTAGCGAGTTTGCTGACTTTGCTATTGTAAAATTCTGGGGATGTTCGCTGGAAACTCGCTGGGTGCTCGCCTAGCGAGCACTTCGCTACAGCACTCGCCTAGCGAGCATGCTGATGAATGCTTCCTTTCTTGGTCCCTTTGCCATCATTCATGTGCCTTTGTTTTCTATTCTTTCATGCCTAATTTCCGCACAATAACACACAAATTAAGGGTACCAAGACCATTTAACATTGTATTGCAAATCATCAAAGGCAAAGACGGTTTCGAACACTTTAACGACAAAAAAGAGTGAAAGATGCCCACATTTGATAGCTCAAATAAGCACTTTTGGGCATCTAACAAATCTCCCCAACTAGATTCTTGCTTGTCCTCAAGCAAAGTATGCCTCTTGAAGGACAAGAGGATTTGCTTTAAGAAAAAGGTTTCTCCGAAATCGGATAAAACGACTCAAACACAAGAAAATCAACCAGGCACAAGTTCCCAATGGTTAGAATAACATAATACATAAGAACTAAAACTTTATAGCAATGTAAAACATGTAACAATCCAAAACAATATTATCTTGAATGAATCACCCTATCTCTCCTCTTCGAATAAGGATTGAAGAAATTTCGCATTTGCAACCGCGGGAATAATATCACTCTCCAACAAACAATGAAGAAATCAATTCAATTCATACAATGTCTAACAATTATAAATGAAAATGCGGAAGCGCAAAGATCACTAAGGACTTTTCCGGTTATAGCTTGGTTAGGTTTACAAACAAGGGTCATATCTAAGGCCATTGAAAATGAAATTACCGATGCAAAAGAGACATTCACTGTACATTATTCACACATCTCAACTTCGTTCCCTTTGTTTCTCATTTGAAACCTTCACAACTCTTATTTCACAACTCAATTTTTGTTTTTCACTATTTTTCTTCCAAGCAAGCATTCATTTTCATTTTCTCTATTTTTTTCTTTTCTTTTCACATCGTATTCACAAAACAGATGTTTCTCTTTTCTATTTTTTATTTTTATTTTTTTCAATGCTTGCTCGGTTTTTCAAGAGTTGTGGCACTTACCGATTCTCTTTTTCGTTCTCCCCAACTTATTTCTTACTCACCCTAAGTGAATGCTCTTGACTTTTTACGGCAAAAGAACAATTATCAAAAAATTTCGGGTTTCAAGAAAAAAGATTTTTGACATCTCACTTTATTTCAAGCTGAGATTCAACTGTTTAAGCTCAAAGGGGTTAACGAATACTCTCTCTGCTCACGGGTAAGTTGTATTTGGAACTGGTTGTGCTCGAAAGAAAACAAGCGCCTTGATCATTTCTAATTGCTTCCACAAATTCACAATAATAAAAGACCAAGCATGAATCAAATGAATCAACAAGGTTTATTAGAATCCAACATTTAAGTGTACAATGGAGGTTTCCTCACAATTTGTGGTTTTAAGTCCTAGATGAAACATTCATTCAATTATGTTGCAAAAAGAACAATATTCAATTACAAAAAAGAGTAAAGTTCTTAATGCATTCTAAAATTATAACCGGAGGTAACCATGTACCTTAACATTATTCGCTTGTTTATTTTTATCATTGTCATCCAAGCTCGGATGCACCTTCATTGGATACTTCTTTGAGGAGAAACCAATCTAGAAGGTTTGACACTCAACAACCAAAAATTTATTAAACAAAAGAAATTTAAACAAAACACACAAATTAAAAACATAAACAATAACTATTACTTAAAAAATTTTAAAATGTGCGTGGGGGACAAAACACCCTAAAAGTACATAACCAAAACCAAAATACAATAAAATAAAACAAACTTAGCCCTCAAAGGACTCAGAACCCTCATCACTACCGGCTTCAGAACCGGTAGCATCATCATTATCATCATCATCATCATCACCATCCTCAGCACCAGCAGAAGTATCAGCACCGACACCCGCCCCCTCTCCGAACACAGGCCTGTCCACAGGCCAGCTAGCGTGCTGCAGAAACTGCTCACGTGTCATCATTGAATGTTCACCGGAGGGGTCACGCACCTGCAACTGCAACAACTGCATAGAATCATGAATATTAAGCATGGCGCACTGAGTTGCCGCCATCCAATCCCAATTATAGTTGCAGACAGCCTGCTGGAAAGGATCGGATCCCTGAGCAAAACTACCAGGACCATCAGAAGCCCCGGTAACATCAGCAGCTGAACTACTCCTTAAGTTCTTCGATTTGCAGTACTTGGCCACATATATGTCATCGATGGCTGGCGGGATCCTCACTTGACTCCGGGAGGGTAGCTTCACCCTCGAATGTTGGCACAATGCCATGATGAGACACGGGAAAGCAAGGGGACAGTTAACTCGTGCCCCCGACTTTAGCCTGCTCTCAATCACGGACTTCAACTCTAAAGCAATTATCCTCACCACATCAATCTGGATATTCGTGAGAATGCAGTGAACCAAGTGTGCCACTGGGATCGGCACGGTTGAGGTGTGAGACTTGGGTTTTATATTTGTCAGAACCAACATAAGGATCAGTTGAGCCAAGGGAATCATGTCTTCCCTATGGTATCTCATCGGAACCCCAGATGGGTTCAACTCAACTGATTTCCCTTCAAATAGTAGGGCGGCAGAAATAGAGTCGGTATCCCGGTGAAGCCTCAAATCACGGTGGTAAGCGTCCCTCTCATTTGCCCCCAGATGGAGCGGTTCACCCAGCACACGGTTGATTGCATCCCGATCGAAAGCAACCGGACGGCCGGACACCCTTGTCGTCCATGTGAATGGCTCGTCGTCGTTAGGCAGTGTGTTCGCGTAGAACTCACGCACTGTCTCGATGTCATAGCTCTCAAGGGGAGATATCAATCGGTCCCACTTCTTGCTATGAATCAACCCGGCAAATGTACGGTAGTCGCCTTCGGGGTTGATTATAAATCTTTTTTCTGGAATTTTTTTTCTCTTTTCCAAAGCCACATAGCGAGCAGCTTGTTTTGCCCCGACGAATTTGTCGGTGTCGAACTGTATGGGCACGGTACGGGAAGTGCTCCCGACCTTTCTCTTTTTCGAAATGCTGGACCTGGATGCCATCTATAAAGACATAGAAAAGAAACAACACAAACACAAAACAGATTAGAGAGCAAAACAGGAAAAACCAACTACTGTCATGGTCGCTGCTGCTTCGCCTAACGAGGACCTAGCGAAGCTTCGCTACAGGTTCGCTTAGCAAAGTGGCAGCGAACGCTCGCCATAGATTCGCCTAACGAGATGCTATCAAATCTTACGGGTTTTGGGTTCTGCAATGTTTAACAACCAAATTCCAGAAAACCCTAAGTCTCATGGTATCCCTTTCAGAAACAAAATGATTTATCATGCAAAGAATCGTTCTAAGATACATGCAAATCTAAACCCACATGCACAACCTAATGATACCCACTCTCCCAAATTTACCCTAAATGTGATATACTTCAGAAATTTCAAGCAAATTGGAAACATAAAGTAATGAAGAAAGGGCAAACCTGATTTGAGAGATTGATTGAGTTTGAAATGCACGGTTAGGTTTGCAATGCAATGTTAGGGTTTGAGTGAGATGGAATTGATAGAGTGATTGTGAGTTCTGGTTCAAACTACAACACTTAAAAATGGTTTTTGGGCCCAAAAGAGTGGCCTGCTGAGAATTAAATGAATTTCTGCCACGCAGCGCTCGCTACTGCTTCGCCTAGCGAGCAGCTAGCGAATCAGCTCGTTACTGCCTTCGCCTAGCGAGCAGCTAGCGAGCATGACAGCATTTTGATTTTTCAAAACAGCATTCCAAGCACATATCAGCAAGGTTTATCAATTTGAACCCCCATACCACACAACAGAAAGCTTTTAAATACTTACAATGTTGGGGTGCCTCCCAACAAGCGCTTGTTTAACGTCGGATAAGCTCGACGGTTCGATGCTCACAGAGGAGCATCCAAGGAGATAACACAGCTCCCGCGATCGACATGACCGCCGAGATAAACCTTCAAACGTTGGCCATTAACCGTCCAACTCTCTTTCTTTTCCATGTCCTCAATGACAATAACTCCATATTCCTTGACTTCTTTGACCCGAAATGGGCCGGACCATTTAGACTTCAATTTTCCGGGGTATAACTTCAACCTGGAATTGAACAATAGGACCAACTGTCCGGGCACAAATTCCTTCTTTCGAAGCTTTTTGTCATGATACTTTTTTACCTTTTCTTTGTACAACCAACTCGAGTGATATGCGGCATTGCGCATCTCTTCCAACTCAAGCAGTTGCACTTTCCTTTTCTCACCGGCCAAATCCTTATCAAAGTTTAAAAATTTCAGAGCCCACAAGGCTTTGTGCTCCAATTCGACCGGAAAATGGCAAGTTTTACCAAACACCAATTGAAAAGGAGTTAGCCCAATTGGAGCTTTAAAAGCGGTACAGTATGCCCATAACGCTTCATCCAATTTTTGTGACCACTCTTTTTTCGAATTTGACACAGTTTTCTCAAGAATTCTCTTAATCTCACGATTAGAGACTTCCGCTTGACCATTAGCTTGTGAGTGATACGGAGTCGCCACTCTATGTGATACACCGTAATGTTTTAAAATGCTCTCTAACGGTGCATTACAAAAGTGTGACCCTCCGTCACTAATCAACACTCGGGGGGTTCCGAAATGGGAAAATATGTTTTTCTTCAAAACAATTATTACCGTTTTTGCATCCGCCCGAGGTGAGGCAATCGCCTCAATCCACTTAGAAACGTAATCAACCGCCACAAGCATATACTCGTTACCATAAGAGGGTGGGAAAGGTCCAACAAAATCGATACCCCAACAATCAAATACTTCAACCTCTTGGATGTTTTGGAGAGGCATATCGTCTCTCTTACCAATCCCACTGCTTCTCTGGCAACTATCACAACCTTGCGCATGAGCATGTGCGTCTTTGAAAATAGTAGGCCAATAAAATCCTGACTGAAGGACTTTAGTGGCCGTTCTTACCCCATTATAGTGTCCGTCGTAAGGCGAGTTGTGACAATGCCAGAGAATGCTTTGTGCCTCATCGCCGGTAACACACCTTCTCAAAAGGTTGTCACCACCCAACTTAAACAAGTATTGGTCATCCCATACGTAGTACTTGGCATCCGAGAGAAATTTCCTTTTTTGGTTCGAAGTTAGGTCGGGAGGCACCAAACCACTAGCCTTGTGGTTCGCAAAGTCCGCAAACCACGACCTAACTTGAATTTTAAAAAGTTTTTCATCAGGAAACTCTTCCCGGATTTCCTTCTCGGAAGCGGTAACCTCCACATTAACTAAGCGAGATAAATGATCTGTGTCATACGGTGAACTGACTTGGGGTGTTTTGCTTTTTATCGCAATGTCGCGGATAGCAAGAGTCGCCACCGACTTTTCTTTTATCCAATAAGGAAAGGTGGAAAGGAACAGGAAAGACCTCAATAGATTTTTGGTTCGGGAGGTACATTATACAAAGGGAAGGTGTTAGCACCCTTTGTATCCATGGTTATCCATGGGCTCTTAATTGCTGGATCACTTATATTTTTGTCTGAAAAGTGTTCGTGAATTGTTTAAAAATGTTTCGAAAAAGAGAGTTTAACTTTGTAATGATTCTCGTATGAATGTATACAAAGCATTTATCTCGTTTGATTTTGAAAAACAGTTTAGAAAAATATAACTTGGTAATGATTCTAGTGTGAATATATACCAAGTGGTGATTTTCTAGGATTTGCAAAGTGTGAGGGGTGGAAAATGTTTTAGGTTATGATCCAGCAATTTAGAGTTATACCTTCCTAAGGTCGTTATGAACGTTTCCTATCCTTATGAGGGTAAAACTGTCCTTACTATTGAGAAGTAAGTAATTTTACCCTTTGGATGTTTAAGGATCATCGTAGGGTCATCGATAGGTCATTGAAGGCAACAGTTGTAAGGATACCTTAGCATTCGAAGGGACGATCATCATTTAACCGTAGGCTACACCGAAGGGTCATCGAGGGACAAAATCGTATTTTCGAAGGCAACATCCGAGGGACTATGATGATTTATGATGAGTTAACCGAAGGACCGTTGCTAAGTGTATCCCTACGTTCGCGGGACATGACCGTAATACCGTAATATCGTAAGGCAATAGAGAGAGGTCCAAGATCACATATTCAAAGGCCATGTTTTACAATTAATTAAGTATTTAAGATGGGTTTCCATCTTATAGTCATTTAAATAATTAAGATACATATCCACATTAAAATTGATTAGGCAATTAGGATGAATCTCCTCCTTAAAATTAATTAGGCAACATTAAAAGTGATCATGTAATTCCAAATCCATCTCCATAAGGGGTATCCCACAAGTAAAGCGGAATACCTAGCCGGCCACTTCTTCGAGAATATGCAAGCTTTAACACAATTTAAACACACGGGTGAGAATACCAAGTTAAAGCGCAATTGAAAATTGCACTACAGAATGAACACAATAGTCATAAGGCCAAATAATGCATGATTACAATAAGGCAAACATAAAACGAAACATAAGAACAGCTACTGGTACGTTCGCCTCTGCTTCGCCTAGCGAAGGCTTAGCGAATATTCGCTACAGGCTCGCTTAGCGATGTGCTAGCGAGCGGCCACGGATTTTGAACTTGGCAATCGTACCGTCTCCGGAACCTTGAATTTTATGACATTGAATTACAGGCACAGCATGGATAGCCTTCATGATGTTCAGGCATACTTAAATTTGCATGTGAAATCAGATTACATATCAAAATTTAATCATGATGCGTTATGTATGTAACGATTATCAATTGGAAGCATATAACAGTGATAATACGCAAACCTGTTTGCAATTGCTATGTTGAACGGGACTGATCACTCTGGGTATCGGATTGAGCTGGGCGGTGGTAGCTTCGAGGCGGGTGAGCGGCCTTCAGGGTTTCCGTCTTCCGAATTCTCTGGATCAGCAGGGTTTCTGTGCCAGGGTTTCCGTTCTTTTCCGTCCGTCTCGGTCTGTCCATTTTCGTGGCTGAGGTGCCTGGTATTTATAGTGATGGTGGTGACCTAATGGGCTTAAAATGAGGTCCAAAACTTCAGATTTTCGCAAGCTTCGCTAGGCGAGGGAATTGCTCGCCTAGCGAGCAAGCTATTCTGGGCTTTTTTTCTGGATCTGATGCTTCGCTGGGCGAGTGTCATGATGAAGTGTTCGCTAGGCGAAGTAATTGCTCGCCTAGCGAGCAAGCTGTTTTGGGCCACCTTTGGATTGGGCCCGTTGTGAGCTGGGCTTTCGTTCCTTTAGAGTCGGTGCCTTGCAAAACAAGTCGGAATGCCTTGACAGATGCCTTGTAGTATCAACGGGCAAATTTTGGGGTATGACAGCTGCCCCTGTTCAATATTCTTGAGCCGAGAGGGTAGAATGGTATGTGTCGTTCGTGGTCTGGAGGTGAAAGATTATTGAACACTAGAATGCCCCAACAATTTGCGCTTGTCAATTAGTCTTGACGGAGATGGGCTTAAAGATGCCATCCAGGAAGTTTGATGAGGAGATTTCCAGATTGTGTCGTACGTTAGACGATATCTAGAGACATGGGTGTCACACCGGGTCGTACGTCAGACCGTATAGTGAGTCATCCATTATGCTGTCGACTTCGTCGGGGAGTCGGAGTATGCTATATACTGCTGGGGATAAGGGATCAGAATGGATCATACACTGGACCGTATCTGAATACCAGAGTGAGCTGTTCGTTAGGCGGATGACTTTGCCGAGGATGAAAAATTAGAATGGATCGTACGCTAGATCGTCTCTGAGTTGAAGATCCAAATGGGTCTTATGATAGACTGTATTGGAGTTGCAGGATGAGCCGTCCATTAGGCTGAATCTGATGATAAAAGGGGGTAGTCGTACACTAGACTACACTTCAGAAATGTACCGTACACTAGGTAGCATATGAAGAGACGAAGGTCTAATTGGGTCGTACATTAGACCGCCTCTGAGCAGAATGAGCCGTCCATTAGGCTGAATCTGATGATAAAAGGGGGTAGTCGTACACTAGACTACACTTCAGAAATGTACCGTACACTAGGTAGCATCTTAGGAGACGAAGGTCTAATTGGGTCGTACATTAGACCGTATCTGAGCAGAATGAGCCGTCCATTAGGCTGAATCTGATGATAAAAGGGGGTAGTCGTACACTAGACTACACTTCAGAAATGTACCGTACACTAGGTAGCATCTGAGGAGACGAAGGTCTAATTGGGTCGTACATTAGACAGTATCTGAGCAGAATGAGCCGTCCATTAGGCTGAATCTGATGATAAAAGGGGGTAGTCGTACACTAGACTACACTTCAGAAATGTACCGTACACTAGGTAGCATCTGAGGAGACGAAGGTCTAATTGGGTCGTACATTAGACCGTATCTGAGCAGAATGAGCCGTCCATTAGGCTGAATCTGATGATAAAAGGGGGTAGTCGTACACTAGACTACACTTCAGAAATGTACCGTACACTAGGTAGCATCTGATGATATCTGTATATGTTGTACTTGCAATAAATGTCTGGGATGAGCTTAAAGATGCCATCGTTAGGAGGATATCGGAGTGTTGTCAGAATGAATGTTCCCATGAATGGTATCTGAAATACGTATCCGAACTTTGTACATAATTGATAAAGGTGTATGTCTGAATGAACCTTTTACTTTGGCTATATCAGGAGGATAATTAACCTGCACAGAAACGTTAACTTCATGCTATGTCATGATGCATGAGATGTTTCGTGTTATGCCAAGAAATAAATGTGAATGTTGTATGCATGCGTATGCTGTGAAATGATGTAATGAATGAGTTATGCGTATGAGAAGTTCTGCTTGGAGACTCTACTGGGGAAAATAAATCCCCATCTACTGATTGGAGATACTTGTAATGATGACCCTTTCTCGGCAGGGGGTTGTTGATTTCGGTCTGATGGTGGAAATATTCAACAGAGCCTGGCTGGGGATGGAAGAGATGATCAATCTGTCTGATGATATCGACTTCTTCTGGGAGATAGCTGGCTTTGCCCGGGGAATAATGCCAATTTCTCCTGAGGAAAAACAAGCTTGCTGGGGAGAATAAAATTGGTAGCGAATTCATTGGAAGTATGGTTAGACCTTCTCCTTGATCCTGAATTCGGGTAGTGATTGCTATTGCTATTCTATGCATGTATTTTGATAAACATTGATCATATTCAAATGCATATATTAATTCAAATCAAATCAATGGACATTTACGCAACCAAAACAGCAAAAATAAAACAAAAGCATCTTTTTGGAAATGAATTGTATTGATTTTGAAAGGGGGCCTATGAACAGGCAATTTGTGTACAGGGAGACAGAAATCCTAGAAAGAGGAAATTGTTAGGCAAACGAGGAAAAAGCTATGCAGAAAAAGTCCTAGCGATTCTAATCCCACTACTGTCATTATGTCTTCAAGCATCTCATCTCCTGCTGTCGGATAGAAGTGATTGGCTTGTTCAGTCCCTTGAACTTGGTTGAAGCTGACAGAGAACGGGACATAGTCATACGCTTTAATCCCTAATTTTTGCTTGGACCGCCTTTTCAGGTTTTCAGTCCACCAGGATACCCATTTTTGCCCAAGCCGCCTTTTCAGGTTTTTGACTTGCCGGGTGTACATTTGTATATATTTATCCCTAATTTTTGCCCGAACCCTTTTGGTTCGCCGGGATGCCCTTACTTTTGCCTAGGTACGTTGCCCTAGCGGGTCTCTGTTATGCGTAGTATTTTTTAACTATGTCCGCGTTCACAGGATGCGGGAAGTCTTCGCCATCCATTATAGCAAGTATCATGGCTCCACCGGAGAATACCTTCTTAACCACAAATGGCCCTTCGTATGTGGGAGTCCACTTGCCTTTGGGATCCCCTTGTGATAGAATGATACGCTTGATCACTAAGTCGCCAATTTGATACACCTGTCTCTTGACTCTTTTGTTAAACGCCTGGGTCATGCGTTTCTGATATATCTGCCCGTGACAAACAGCCGCAAGTCTCTTCTCATCAATCAAATTTATCTGATCGAGCCGAGTCTGAATCCATTCATCCTCGTCTAAACCCGCCTCTTTCATGATCCTTAGAGAGGGAATCTGAACTTCTACTGGTAAAACAGCTTCCGTTCCATAGACTAAAGAGAAAGGAGTTGCCCCTGTCGAAGTGCGTACTGAAGTGCGATAACCATGAAGAGCAAATGGTAACATCTCATGCCAGTCTTTGTACGTTACTGTCATCTTTTGTATGATCTTCTTGATGTTCTTATTAGCAGCCTCTACGGCGCCGTTCATCTTGGGCCGATACGGAGAAGAGTTATGGTGTTTTATCTTGAACTGCGCGCAGAGTTCCGTAATCATCTTGTTGTTCAAATTAGTACCATTGTCGGTGATAATCCTTTCAGGGATACCATACCGACAAATGAGATTATTCTTGATGAACCGTGCCACCACATTCTTGGTGACAGAAGCAAATGAGGCGGCCTCTACCCACTTTGTAAAGTAATCAATAGCGACAAGGATGAAGCGATGTCCATTAGAAGCAATAGGTTTAATCTCCCCAATCATATCAATGCCCCACATTGCAAAGGGCCAAGGTGCGGTCAACACGTTCAATGGAGCAGGAGGCACATGTACTTTATCCGCATAGATCTGACACTTGTGACAGGTTCTGGAGTGATGGTGGCAATCAGCTTCCATGGTAGACCAATAATACCCTGATCTCAGAATCTTCTTGGCCATTGTATGTCCATTAGAATGAGTCCCAAAAATACCGTCATGCATGTCTTCCATAATCCTTTCTGCTTCCTTTTTATCCACACAGCGAAGCAAAGTTGAATCATGATTACGTTTGTATAATACTCCATTACTCAGAAAGAATTTAGCGGAGAACTTCCTCAGGAATTTTTTGTCGTTGACGGATGCCCCTTCAGGGTATTCCTGATCTTCTAAGTATCTTTTTACGTCGTGGAACCAAGGTTTCTCCTGTACCCTCTCAGTGTTAAGTTTATAACAGTATGCCGGTTCATCTAACCGTCCAAGGGTAATCATGGGAGCTTCGCTGCCCCATCTGACTCTGAACATAGATGACATGGTAGCTAATGCGTCTGCCAACTGATTCTCCTCTCGTGGAATATGTTCAAATGTAATCTCTTCAAAGTATGGGATTAATGTCATCACCCGCTCTCGATAAGGGATGAGATTTGGATGTTTAGTATCCCATTCTCCTTTGATCTGACTGATTACCAAGGCTGAATCTCCGTACACGCTCAAAAACTTGATTCGCCGATCTATAGCAGCTTTGAGTCCCAAAATACATGCTTCATACTCAGCCATATTATTGGTGCAGTGAAAACACAGTCTGGCAGTGAAAGGTGTGTGGTAACCTCCGGGAGAAATGATTACAACCCCGACACCATGGCCCAATGCATTAGAAGACCCATCAAAGACCATAGTCCATCGGGATCCCAATTCGGGTCTTTCATCTGGTTTGGGTTTTTCATCATCAGTAACAAGCATGACATCCTCATCTGGGAACTCAAAATTCATAGATTGATAATCGTCCACCGCTTGATAAGCCAAATGATCAGCGAGCACGCTTCCTTTGATGGCCTTCTGGGTAGTATACTGGATGTCGTACTCTGTTAAGATCATCTGCCATCTCGCTATTCTTCCGGAGAGGGCAGGCTTCTCGAACATGTATTTGATGGGATCCATCCTAGAAATCAGCAAAGTGGTATGATTCAACATATACTGTCTTAGTCGGCGAGCAGCCCAGGCCAAAGCACAGCAAGTTCTCTCGAGCAGTGAGTATCTTGTTTCACAGTCGGTAAACTTTTTGCTCAGGTAGTATATGGCATGCTCTTTTCGACCAGACTCGTCATGTTGCCCCAATACGCACCCCATTGAATTTTCTAACACGGTCAAATACATGATTAGAGGTCTTCCTTCAACTGGTGGTATCAGAATCGAAGGTTCCTGGAGATAGTTCTTGATTTTGTCAAAAGCTTCTTGGCATTCGTCATTCCATATCATCTCTTGATTTTTCCTCAGTAATTTGAAGATGGGTTTGCAGGTAGCGGTCAAGTGGGAGATAAATCGGGCAATGTAGTTCAAGCGTCCCAAGAAACCTCTGACTTCTTTCTCCGTATGAGGAACTGGCATTTCTTGAATAGCTCTCACTTTAGCCGGGTCAACCTCAATTCCTTTACCACTGACAATAAAGCCCAAGAGCTTACCGGATCTTACTCCAAAAGTGCATTTGTTCGGGTTCAACCTCAACTTGTATTTCTTCAACCTCTCGAACAGTTTGTATAAATGATCGAGATGTTCCTCCTCAGTATGAGATATGGCTATCATGTCATCCACATATACTTCTATTTCATGATGGATCATATCATGGAACAAAACCACCATAGCACGCTGGTACGTTGCCCCGATGTTCTTTAGACCGAATGGCATTACTTTGTAACAGAAAGTTCCCCATTGCGTCACAAACGTAGTTTTCTCCGTGTCCTCAGGTGCCATCTTAATCTGATTATAACCCGAGAATCCATCCATGAATGAGAATACTTTGTGTTGAGCGGTGTTATCTACCAGAACATCAATGTGCGGGAGTGGAAAGTCATCTTTGGGACTCGCTTTATTCAAATCTCTGTAATCTACACACATTCGCACCTTACCATCTTTCTTCGGTACCGGTACCACATTAGCAACCCATTGAGGATAAGAAGTAACGGCTAGAAAACCGGCATTGAACTGTTTCATAACCTCAGCTTTGATTTTCTCAGACATTTCAGGACGCATGCGGCGAACCTTCTGCTTAACAGGACGACAATCCTCCTTCATCGGCAGACGATGTACTACTATGTCAGTATCCAATCCTGGCATGTCTTCATAAGACCAAGCAAAGATCTCCACATAGTCACGCAACATCTGAATCAACCTTTCTTTGACGCTATTTTCCAAGCCTGCTCCTATTTTGACTTCTTTTCTGTCTACTTCAGTACCTAGATTTACGATTTCGAGTGACTCTTCGTGTGGCTGTATAGTCCTTTCTTCCCGCAGTAACAGTCTGGCAAGTTCTCCAGGTACTTCACAATCTTCCTCACTTCCATCCTCGGCTTGGTAGATCGGATTTTCAAAGTCATAATGAACAGTAGTAGAACTATTGTCAACAGGATCCAGAGTGGGGATGGGTCTGCAATTCGTTACGTGAGTGTGTGTAAGAAAACATAGCTCGTTTGGAAGATGACAGAAAAGATAAAGAGCACAATATTTGAATGCAAAAAGTCCATTGATTTATTGAATATGAATATGCTTATGAAGATGACAAAACCCTTAACAAATTAGCTATTGTGCCCCGGGCATAGACACAACGCTTGGAGAAGTTCAATTGTAAAAAAAAAAAACAAAAATTTGCAACACTAAAATAGACAATAACAATTACTCCTGACTAAAGGAAATCGGGATAGTGTCTTCAGCCTTCCAATTATTGAGTCCGTCACTAATTGTTGGGAAAATCCAGCTATCCAGGTCGCAATCGCTGTCAGCATCTTCTACAACATTAATTTGACTCTTGTCAGGGCTGAACCCCAGGCCAAATTTGTCAGACTTGTATGGTACGTCGATCAATTGACCCCAGCCAGTACGACCACCATCTTCAACCACGGCTTGAGCGTCCTTCAGAGAAATCATAGCAGGAGGAGCACGAATAACCTTGGGTACACAGGAAGTTGGCTTAAGGACAGGAATGGTCGGAGGAACTACTTCAAATGACTGACAAGGAGTCTCAATGAATTCACCATCCATCTCGACGTATCTGAAGGTATGCACACTACTGACAATGTACTCTTCTTCTCCACACACGGTGACAATCTTACCCTCTATCGGATATCTCAACTTTTGATGGAGAGACGAAGCTACAGCACCTGCCCCATGAATCCAAGGGCGTCCCAGTAAGCAGGAGTAGGCAGGACGAATGTTCATTACATGAAAGGTAGTGTTGAAGACTTGAGGTCCTATCTTGATAGGGAGGACTACTTCGCCATGGACAACACTCTTCGCACCATCGTAAGCACGTACCACAATGTCACTAGGTTTCAGTTCAATGCTTTTACAATCCAGCTTATCCAGCACAGCTGTCGGCAGCACATTCAAGGAAGAGCCATTATCGATCAACACATGAGACAAAGTGATTCCCCTACACTCAATGGAGATATGCAGGGCTTTATTGTGATTCTTTCCTGCTGGTGTCAGATCAGCGTCGGAAAAGCCTAGGCCATTGTCAACAGCCAAGTGAGCAACATAATTTTCGAACTGATCGACAGATGTTTCCTGAGGCACATGAGCAGTCTTCAAGAATTTTATCAATGCATTGGCATGAGATTCAGAAGATAACAGCAAGGATAACATCGAGATCTTAGACGGGGTATGCCCCAACTGTTCTACCACATCGAAATCACTCTTGCGGATGATTTTCAGCACTTCTTCCATTTCCTGTTTGGCAACATCTTCGGGAGTAACTTCAACCGGTGTCTCTGACTGGGAAGGGTTGACTGGTTCCTTTCCTCGGGTTTCAAGGACAGGAGGTGAGATTTCTGGAGAGAAGATCCTTCCGCTTCGAGTAATTTTACTAGTCCCAACAATGCCACTAGTATTAGCAGCATTATCCACTTGCTTCACGCCATGGACGTAAACATCACCGCCATAATTCCACGGAATAGCTTTGCTTGAGGAATACGGGATCGGGCCAGATGCAGTGATGATTAAGGGAGCAACCCTGGGCTCAGCAGTAATCCTCACAGGCGCCCTGGTAGCGGTAATCTTCACTGGAACTTTGGACCTAGAAATCACAGATATTTCTTCAATAGAGTTTTCCGCCTTAGGAATCCTTTCGAAGAGAACTGTACGATCGTCCATCAGCCGTTGAATACCATTCTTCAATTTCAAACAGTCCTCGGGCCGGAGTATGCAGAGATTGCAATCTTCAGCACAACCTGGAAATAAACCAGCTTGCAATAAACTCCTCTTTATGATCGGAAGGGGAGATGTTAAGTCCGCCATATTGGAAATGTGAGAACCGTCATCTACAGCATTAACAGTCTTGTCATGGTTAGGCATAGGAGCAGTGATGACATTAGGAGTCTCCGGAGGCTCAAACTCAATCTCTCCAGCTTCGATCATATCCTGAATCTTATTCTTCAATGGCCAGCAATCGTTTGTATCGTGTCCGGGGCTATCGGAGTGATATGCACACCTGGCATTGGGATTATAACGAGAAGAGGAAGTGTTGGGATTTGTAGGAGGATCTCTAAGGGCGATCAACTTTGCCTTTAGCATTCCCTGCAGTGCCTGTGCCAAGGTCATATTGATCCTGGTGAACTGCCTTTTTGGCCTGTCTTGTTTGGGCTGGAAGTTTTGAGATGGTGGTGCTGCAATCGTAACTGCTCCGATGTCATGGTCACAGTTTTTCTTGTTACGACCCTTTTGACCGTACACAGCATTTGATTCGTTCTTCCCCTGGTAGGACTTTTTGCTGCTTGTAGAGGTAGCTGCCTGTATCTTTCCACTTCGAAGGCCGCTCTCCACCCGTTCACCTGTCAGTATAAGTTCAGTGAAACCTGATGAAGAACTCCCCAGTAGATGGCTGTAGAATGGGCCAGTCAGGGTACCCATGAACAGGTCTACTAATTCTCGGTCAGTCATAGGGGGTTTGACTCTGCCAGCCAAATCTCTCCATTTCTGAGCATACTCTTTGAAGCTTTCTTTAGATCCCATAGCCATATTCTGCAACTGTAGCCGAGTAGGCGCTAATTCAGAATTGTAGTGGTACTGCTTATAGAAAGTTGTTGCTAAATCAGTCCAGGTGCGGATGTCAGAGCTCTCGAGCTGATAATACCATTCCAACTGAGTGCCAGACAGACTTTCTTGGAAGAAATGGATCCACAGTTTCTTATCAGTGGTATGCGGCTGAATCTTTCTCACATAAGCCCTTAGATGCATCTGAGGACAGGATGCACCATCGTACTTAGTGAAAGTGGGGATTTTGAATTTGCGGGGAATGGTCACATCGGAGACCAGACCTAAACTTTCGAAATCTAGACCAGGCGCCTTCTGACCCTCCATGGCTAGCATGCGTTCCTCCAGCAACTTGTACTTATCATCTCTCGGAGAGTACTGTTCATTTTCATAGTTCTCATCGTCATCCTCAGGGTTGGAGAAATCAGCATTTTCTTCCTCTGAGTCATTCTCCGCCCCCTCTTCTGGACCATTCGGGATTCCAAATTTGATTCCCGTAGCCTGTCCTTTACGCCTTCTTCCCGGGTTAATGAAACTCACAGCTTTCTTGTCTTTCTTCTTTTCGACCAAAAGAGCCTTTCGTTCCTCCTGCCCCTTGGATAAGCTTAGCATCATCTCCTTGAATTGAGCGTTCTGAGTCTGGAGATCTTTGACAGTTTGTTCGAGATCCATTTTTCTGTTTGCAATTAAGACCGTGAGAACATTGAACTTGTAGAATACCTGTTATGCAGTGTTATGTTATGTTATGCGATGCATGAAATGTTTCCAAGGACTTTTGGAATTTAACTCCGCATACACTACCAAAAAAAAGAAAGGACTTTTATTAATAATTTTTAATCAATGTTTATTACAATAAATGGTAAAATACAATAAAAGCTAGGTCTCCCAGGGACGGCTTCTTTTCGGGCGAAGATATGCATTGAGTCTCTGTTCCTCATTAAGCTGGCTGGTGAGCTCTAACACTTTCTTCCTTGCAGCACAGAACTGGGCTTCAAAAGTATCCCTTTCCTCTCTCAACTGGATCCAGGATTTCTTCAACTCTTCAACATCGGTAGGCATATCTGGATATGGGATGATCTGAGGAGTGCCTCCTTCGACTTCTGGTTCAACCGCCAATGGTCCGACCGCAAGATATGGCATGACAAGTTCACGAGCTCTTACGCGTACCCATCTGAGATAAGGCTCCATAGGAATAGAGTTTTTCGGTCCTAGAATGCTTCTTTTCACCATGCCCCAAGCCCGTACAAATCTTTGACGGAGACCTTGGGAATCGTTGTCATAGTCAAACACAGTGCCTTGGATAATTATCTCATGTGGACCATCTCTTCGAGCACAACCAAACTGACGTAGGGCTAGAGCAGGATTATAAGTAATACCTCCTCTTATCCCCATGAGTGGTACATTAGAGAATTCTCCACATCGGTCAATGACGATAGCATTTTCTTTGAGATGAGGACACCAACGGATATCTGAATGGGAGAGCGACATTATCCTTCGAGACCATTTCAAACCCTGCTCATTCTTCAAGACTGATGGAGGAAGGTGCGAAATAAACCACCTAGACAGTAAAGGCATGCAGCACATGAGAGTCCCTTGCCTTTTCATAGTACGAGTGTGAAGGGAATGCAGGATGTCTCCAAGCAAGGTAGGCACAGGATTATGAGTGAGAAATATCTTAATAGCATTCACGTCTATGAACTGGTCTGGATTAGGGAATAACACCAAACCATAGATCAGTAATGCCAGGACATCTTCAAAAGCATGGACATTCATAGCTTTTAGGAATTCTCGGGCCTTACCTACCAGAAATTTGGCAAGTAAGCCCTTAACTCCACTTCTTGTTACCCAATTGGTCTCAATGTCAGACTTTGTCATGTGTAAAGTTGCAGCAACTTTTTCGGACTTCGGGACCTTTTCCAAACCACTGAAAGGTATTTGATCAAGAACAGGTATCCCAAGTAGCTTGGAAAATTCTTCTAATGTAGGTATCAACTGATAATCTGGGAATGTGAAGCAATGATGTTTAGGATCGAAGAACTGGAACAGGACTCTCATCATATCTTCTTTGAAACCAGTGGTAACCAAATTGAGGAGAGAACCATGCTTCTGGATGAACTGAGCCTGATCCGGGAGTTCTGACACTAAATCCTTGAGTTGAGGAGAAATGACTGCAAAATTGATCTGGATGGTCTTCCTGGGAGCCATAGCCTTACAAAATAGAGCCAAGTTAAATCCCTAAGTCCTTGAAATGATTAGTGCAATGTCATGATGTTATGATGTTATGATGCTATGATGTTATGATGTTATGTAAATAACAAGCACGCACAAGTCATACGACGGTCATCCCTAGGTTTTAAGGCTTGCATGAGTTCCATAGGTGAGTACCCTCCCCACTGAAGTTTGGTTGGTTCAACCTGTCCTAGTATAGTAACCGGGTTCTAGAAGGATCTCAAACCATTGACTTTCCTTTAAGTCTGCTTCAGTGCAACACCAAGTGGTTGACCGAAGCTTCCCTAAAGTCCAATCTCAAAGAGTGTAGTATCGAGTCTCAACCAACCCCAGTCGGAACCGAAGTCAGTTATCTCACTACTTTCTAATGGCCAGGATGAGTCAATTAGGGTTCTAAAGGTCTGGTTAATGCTTTAATGACACCACGCGGAAGCCAAATTTTTCCTCAAGTGAACATGAGGAACATCAAGACATCCAAAGTGTCACATTAACCGTAGCCATCATTTTGACCATTCTAGTATACGCCGGATAGTCGCGATGATCTATTGCTACTTACCTAAGGTACACTAGATCCGGGTGTAGGATCTTTCACTCAAAAATACCCAAGCAATCCCTTAAAAGTAAATCAGACAATTTGGAATAAGTGATCTTGTTTTTAAGGTAACCTCTCTTTAAGTTGTCCCCAGCAGAGTCGCCAGTTCTGTCATACGGTGAACTGACTTGGGGTGTTTTGCTTTTTATCGCAATGTCGCGGATAGCAAGAGTCGCCACCGACTTTTCTTTTATCCAATAAGGAAAGGTGGAAAGGAACAGGAAAGACCTCAATAGATTTTGGGTTCGGGAGGTACATTATACAAAGGGAAGGTGTTAGCACCCTTTGTATCCATGGTTATCCATGGGCTCTTAATTGCTGGATCACTTATATTTTTGTCTGAAAAGTGTTCGTGAATTGTTTAAAAATGTTTCGAAAAAGAGAGTTTAACTTTGTAATGATTCTCGTATGAATGTATACAAAGCATTTATCTCGTTTGATTTTGAAAAACAGTTTAGAAAAATATAACTTGGTAATGATTCTAGTGTGAATATATACCAAGTGGTGATTTTCTAGGATTTGCAAAGTGTGAGGGGTGGAAAATGTTTTAGGTTATGATCCAGCAATTTAGAGTTATACCTTCCTAAGGTCGTTATGAACGTTTCCTATCCTTATGAGGGTAAAACTGTCCTTACTATTGAGAAGTAAGTAATTTTACCCTTTGGATGTTTAAGGATCATCGTAGGGTCATCGATAGGTCATTGAAGGCAACAGTTGTAAGGATACCTTAGCATTCGAAGGGACGATCATCATTTAACCGTAGGCTACACCGAAGGGTCATCGAGGGACAAAATCGTATTTTCGAAGGCAACATCCGAGGGACTATGATGATTTATGATGAGTTAACCGAAGGGCCGTTGCTAAGTGTATCCCTACGTTCGCGGGACATGACCGTAATATCGTAATATCGTAAGGCAATAGAGAGAGGTCCAAGATCACATATTCAAAGGCCATGTTTTACAATTAATTAAGTATTTAAGATGGGTTTCCATCTTATAGTCATTTAAATAATTAAGATACATATCCACATTAAAATTGATTAGGCAATTAGGATGAATCTCCTCCTTAAAATTAATTAGGCAACATTAAAAGTGATCATGTAATTCCAAATCCATCTCCATAAGGGGTATCCCACAAGTAAAGCGGAATACCTAGCCGGCCGCTTCTTCGAGAATATGCAAGCTTTAACACAATTTAAACACACGGGTGAGAATACCAAGTTAAAGCGCAATTGAAAATTGCACTACAGAATGAACACAATAGTCATAAGGCCAAATAATGCATGATTACAATAAGGCAAACATAAAACGAAACATAAGAACAGCTACTGGTACGTTCGCCTCTGCTTCGCCTAGCGAAGGCTTAGCGAATATTCGCTACAGGCTCGCTTAGCGATGTGCTAGCGAGCGGCCACGGATTTTGAACTTGGCAATCGTACCGTCTCCGGAACCTTGAATTTTATGACATTGAATTACAGGCACAGCATGGATAGCCTTCATGATGTTCAGGCATACTTAAATTTGCATGTGAAATCAGATTACATATCAAAATTTAATCATGATGCGTTATGTATGTAACGATTATCAATTGGAAGCATATAACAGTGATAATACGCAAACCTGTTTGCAATTGCTATGTTGAACGGGACTGATCACTCTGGGTATCGGATTGAGCTGGGCGGTGGTAGCTTCGAGGCGGGTGAGCGGCCTTCAGGGTTTCCGTCTTCCGAATTCTCTGGATCAGCAGGGTTTCTGTGCCAGGGTTTCCGTTCTTTTCCGTCCGTCTCGGTCTGTCCATTTTCGTGGCTGAGGTGCCTGGTATTTATAGTGATGGTGGTGACCTAATGGGCTTAAAATGAGGTCCAAAACTTCAGATTTTCGCAAGCTTCGCTAGGCGAGGGAATTGCTCGCCTAGCGAGCAAGCTATTCTGGGCTTTTTTTCTGGATCTGATGCTTCGCTGGGCGAGTGTCATGATGAAGTGTTCGCTAGGCGAAGTAATTGCTCGCCTAGCGAGCAAGCTGTTTTGGGCCACCTTTGGATTGGGCCCGTTGTGAGCTGGGCTTTCGTTCCTTTAGAGTCGGTGCCTTGCAAAACAAGTCGGAATGCCTTGACAGATGCCTTGTAGTATCAACGGGCAAATTTTGGGGTATGACAATCTGCCACCAAATTTTCCGATCCTTTCTTGTCTTTGATTTCAACATCAAATTCTTGCAACAAGAGGATCCAACGGATGAGCCTTTGCTTCGAGTTCGGTTTGGTGAGCAAATATTTAATCGCCGAGTGGTCGGTATACACTACGACTTTGGACCCTATAAGATAAGACCTAAACTTTTCAAGCGCATACACTATCGCAAGTAATTCTTTTTCAGTGGTGGCATAGTTAATTTGAGCCTCATTAAGAACTTTACTTGCGTAATGTATCGCATGAAAAATTTTCTCTTTTCTTTGGCCTAATACCGCTCCGATTACATAGCCGCTCGCATCACACATGAGCTCAAAATTTAAATTCAAATTTGGAGCGACTATAATTGGAGCGGTAACCAATTTTTCCTTTAAAATTTCGAAAGCTTGTAAACACTCATCAGTTAAAAGAAATACCTGGTCCTTAGCTAGCAAATTACTCAAAGGCTTAGCTACCTTTGAGAAGTCTTTGATAAAGCACCGATAGAAACCGGCATGCCCCAAAAAGCTTCGGATTCCCTTCACATTCACCGGAGGAGGTAACTTTTCAATCACTTCAACTTTAGCACGATCAACTTCAAGCCCTCTTGAAGAGACTTTATGGTCAAGCACTACCCCCTCGGTCACCATGAAGTGGCACTTCTCCCAATTAAGCACAAGATTGGTCTTCACATATCTTTCAAGAACCATTTCCAAGTTTGCCAAGCATAGACTAAAGGAACCACCAAATACTGAGAAGTCATCCATAAAGACTTCCATTGTCTTCTCGATAAGGTCGGCAAAAATAGCTTGCACACATCTTTGGAAAGTCGTCGGTGCATTGCACAACCCAAAGGGCATTTTACGGTATACAAAAATTCCAAAGGGACATGTGAAAGCCGTCTTTTCATGATCGGTCGGGTCAACCGCAATTTGGTTATACCCGGAATAGCCATCTAAGAAACAATAGTATTGTTGCCCCGAGAGTCTTTCTAGCATTTGATCCATGAACGGGAGTGGAAAGTGATCTTTTCGAGTTGCGGTATTCAACCGCCTATAATCAATACACATACGCCACCCTGTTGCAACTTTTGTCGGGATCAACTCATCTTTTTCATTTCGAATCACGGTAATGCCACCTTTCTTCGGAACCACATGTACAGGACTAACCCATGGACTATCCGAAATCGGGTAAATCATTCCCGTATCCAACAACTTAACAACCTCCTTTCTAACAACTTCCTTCATAGTAGGATTTAAGCGGCGTTGTGGTTGAGCTACCGGCTTAAAGTCCTCTTCCATTAAGATCTTGTGCATGCAATAGGAAGGACTAATTCCTTTGAGATCGGAAAGAGTCCAACCCATGGCTTCTTGATTCTTTTTCAACACATTGATCAAACGAGCTTCTTCATCCTTTGACAAAAGGTTGCTTATGATGACCAACTTTGCTTCGGTCTCGTCGAGGAATGCATACTTCAAAGTAGAAGGTAACATTTTCATTTCAATAGGCGATTTTTCTTCATTAACCTCCTTCTTCAAGTCTTCCTCCTCAACTTCCCATGGATGCAACTCTTTTAGACTATCAAGTTCCCTTAGACATTCATCAAGAGCTTGCTCTTCTTCAACTGTGAAAACTTCAAATGAGTCATCAAGAGCTAACTCCATAGGAGATATCTCATGAATATGCTTAGAAACCTCAAAAGTTGCTTCTTCGATCACATCAATGCGAAAGCTATCACTTCTATCCTTTGAATGCTTCATGGCTTCAAATAGATCGAAAGTAACTTCTTCATTTTGGACCCTTACCTTCATCAAACTGTCGTCAACGTCAATCATCATGCGTGCGGTTTTCATGAACGGTCGGCCAAGAATGAGCGAAGCATCGTCGTCCTCTTCCATATCAATCACAATGAAGTCAACCGGGAAGAAAAATTTATCAACTTTGACCAAAACATCTTGGGCTACGCCATGAGGATGGGTAGTCGACTTATCGGCCAATTGCAAAGTCATCAGGATGGCCTTCATTTCAATGTTGCCAAGCCTCTTCATAATAGACAATGGTATTAGATTAATGCTTGACCCCAAATCAATTAGTCCTTTTCCGACATAGACATCACCAATTTTAACCGGCAAAGTAACTCGGCCCGGGTCAACCTCTTTTTTTGGAAGCGTCCTTTGAATGATTGCACTACAGCTCGCATCTAGGACAATGGTCTCCGGTTCCGTGTACCTCCGCTTTTTAGTAAGTATGTCTTTCATGACTTTTGCATACTTAGGAATTTGCTCCAATGCTTCGGCAAACGGAATGTTCACTTGCAGTTGTTTAAAAATATCCATGAACCAGGCGTAATGCCGTTCATTCTCCCTCTTAGATGGAGCATGTGGATACGAAAGGTTTTGGATTGGAGTAGCGCTCACTACCTCCTTTACTTTAGCAACTCTAGATCTCCTCGCTCTTTTCTTTTTCACTCCCTCCACCATCACTTCATCATTCTTATTCTTTTCGACTTCCACACTTCCTTTATTTTCAACTTCACCATTTTTTTCATTCTTTTCAACTTCTTCCTCACTCTACTCCCCAACTTCACCATCAATACTATCCTCTATTATTTTCTCCTCATCATTTTTTTCTTCCTCTCTTTTTTCACTCTCATCTCTTTTTTTATTCTCACTAATCAACTCCCTTCCACTTCTCGTCGTTATCGCTTTACAATGCTCTTTAGGATTCGTTTGCGTGTTCGCCGAAAAAGATGGACCGGGTTGTTGTTCCGCTAGTTGTTTAGCAAGTTGTCCGACTTGAGTCTCTAGATTTTTGATTGCCGCATCGTTACTCTTTTGATTAGCCATCGACATTTGCATAAATTGTGTCAATGTCTCTTCCAACTTTGAAGTCACGACCGGCAGTTGTTGAGGTTGGTAAGGATTTTGGGGAGGGTTTTGATGGCTAGAAGAACCACCCCCATAACCTTGGTTATGGTAATAGTTAGTCCTTGGTTGGAACCCTTGATTCCCTTGAAAGTGTTGTTGTTGATTTGGAGGATGTGGTTGATACGGTTGTTGTGGTTGTTGCCTCGGTTGGTAGTCTCGTTGGTTCGCCATGTAATTCACTTCTTCGAACCCGGGAGGTGGATAAAATTCGGTGTCATGCTCACCTTTGCAAAGCTCACAACAAGCTATTTGTTTAGCTTTTGAAGGTTCTCTCAACTCTTTTATTTGTTGAGTTAAGAGTTCAACTTGTTGTGAAATGAGTTTGTTTTGGGCAAGAATAGCATCGTTCGTCCCAAGTTCAAGCACTCCCGGTTTCTTCAAAGAGTTGCCTCTACTTTGAATTTGAAGGTCATTTAGGGCCATACGGTTAATGATATCAGTAGCTTCTTCGGTGCTTTTAGTCAATTCGTCAAAACCATGTCTTTTGCACTTCCGAAGAATGGATTTGAATCTTTCCCACACCTCATTCAATGATTCGTTGGTCCCTTGTGAAAACACGGAGATTGCCGTTTTGGATTCCATGTGGGAGAAAAATATTTCAATGAACTTCTCTTCCAACACGTTCCAATCCGTCATGATTGCAGGTGTTTGATCCAAGTACCAATCTTTTGCTTTGCCGAGCAAAACGTGGGGAAACAGTCTTTTGAACAACGGTAGCTCTTGAGCTTGATCAACTCCGGCCGCCAATGCTATCTCATAAAATTTTGTGAGAAAAGCAAAGGGGTCTTCATGGTCCATTCCGGTGAATGGACTTCCATATAGCAAATTAAGAGTTCCCGTCTTCATCTCGGCTTGCCTTCCTATGTGGTTGGCAAACTGAGCAGTATTCCTTGGACTGTTGACACATGGTGTGGAAATGGGCGGTGGTTGTGGTGGTTGATCCATGATAGGTGTGAAAGGTGGTGGATGTGTTGTAGAAGAACTTTCTCCTTGTTCTTGTCTTTGTCTAGCTTGTTGCCTCCTTCGTCTCGTTCTGCTATTCAGTCTCCTTGCGGTTCTTTCGATCTCAGGATCAAAAAGAAGTTCGTCCTCAGGAACCTGCCCTCGCATAAAACGAAAGCTGCACACTAAACCAAATAAATTACAAGCACAAGTCAAAAATTCAAAAGTTAAAAATTAAGCAACTATTGCGATGCTCGCAATATCAATTCATAATCCCCGGCAACGGCGCCATTTTGTTGAGTGTAGTTTGAGTGTCGGGTTTTTGTTATCGTCTCCACAGGGATTGTGAGATATCGCCGACGTTCGACAGTTGTTTTAATTCTTAACTCGTAGTAACAAGGGGGGTTTTGGTTTTAGTCACGGTAGCTTGCATAAAAGTGTAAGAAAATGCGGTAAAAGTTTTGGTTTTTCTATTTGAGAAAGATTGTCAAAGTTAGGGTTCGACGATCATTTTGCATGCATATGTTCGATCAACAAAACTCATAAACTCCTTTAGATGATAAATTATTTCACAAAGTCCTCCCAATGTGTTTATCTCTAACACACATTGTGGGTTTCCCATTTTGATCCATTGTTTATCTCTAACATAATCTATCAAAATGACAAATTTTTTGTTCAACTTTATCGTGAACAAAATCATTCATTACTATCTCTAGCTAACAAACAAGATTGGATGAAAACCTAGGTAAAGAGTTGGTAAACATCTCTCGATCATAAACCAACACAAAGAGTTATCAATAAAACAAAGTTTTCACCATATATTCATCATTAAAGAGTTTACAAATGAAGATCATCCCATTTACACACAAAGCTAATGATCCTCTACATCTAACCTTGACAAAATGAAGGACTTAGCTACTCATTTTCATGGTAGCTTGGTCAACAAGTTTCGGAAGAAGGTTGATCAACATCCTAGTCGAAGAATCGAGATTGGATGGGAATCCATCTTCTTTTTGTAAAATATTGCTAAGAGAAGATCAAAGATGAAAAATGGGTTTCTAGGTTACAAAAAATCTCTAGAACAATGCTGGAAAATATCTAAGTCTAAAAGTAAAAAAGTACTCTCTCCAAAAAGTAGCCCCTGCTACTTATAGTACTGTTGTCTGAGCTGTCATGCTCACTAGGCGAGCAGAATGGTTCGCCTAGCGAGCCCCAAAATAGGCCACCAGAAGTGCCTGCGCCCAGAAAATATCTAAGTCCAGATTTCACATGTTCGCTAGGCGAAGAAACCTTCGCTAGGCGAAGCCCACGCTTCCACCTTCGCTCCTGCGAGTTTAGATGGTTTTGCTACTGGAATTGCTCGCTGGGAGCTCGCTAGTGGCTCGCCTAGCGAGTAAGTGCTAGCTGTGGATTTGTCCAAATCTGGGAGTGTTCGCTACCTCCTTCGCTGGGTGCTCGCCTAGCGAGTTTGCTGACTTTGCTACTGTAAAATTTTGGGGATGTTCGCTGGAAGCTCGCTGGGTGCTCGTCTAGCGAGCACTTCGCTACAGCACTCGCCTAGCGAGCATGCTAATGAATGCTTCCTTTCTTGGTCCCTTTTCCATCATTCATGTGCCTTTGTTTTCTATTCTTTCATGCCTAATTTCTGCACAATAACACACAAATTAAGGGTACCAAGATCATTTAACATTGTATTGCAAATCATCAAAGGCAAAGGCGGTTTCGAACACTTTAACGACAAAAAGGAGTGAAAGATGCCCACATTTGATAGCTCAAATAAGCACTTTTGGGAATCTAACACCTATACACACCTAAGATTTTATAAGAGATGGTACTTGTTATTTTCTTAGTATTAGTTGGGCCCATATATATTTGGTCTAGGAACTTGTTTATAATAAACTGGTGTATATTGATGGTTATTGATTTCACCATGTACATGTTCCTACATATCTATTAAACTATTTGGTGAAAGAACATATTGTATAGTTGGATGGCTAACACTTTTAGGTGCATACTTTAGATTATAGATTCAATTAATCAATAGGTTGCTATTTTTTTGTTTGTTACTAATGTTGAAATGTTTGGCGAATGAATGTGCTCCATAGAGATATGATGAATGTGCATACTTTAGATTCTAGATGCAATAAATTATTAGGTCACTATTTTTCAGGATTGCATATAATTTGTCTTGAAGGTTTTACTTAAGCTAGTTATACACCTCATTAATCCAATATTTTTTTATTGTTTTGCTAGTGTCAGAAACTTCAAAAGTTGCATTTTTTAAATCCTTAGTCCTTACCCATTTATTTTGAATACCCTTTGAAACAAAACAAAAGAGATCATGCTAGGAACTTGGAAGTTGAAATATGACATGATCTTGCTTATGTATACATAAGTTTGTAACAGTGGCATGATGTAGAGGTGTGTATTCCCAAATCTATGGGCATCAAACTATACTCTTCTTTTAGATGCCATGTAATATGCAAGTATATGATTTGGTTTATCTTTTGAGTTATCTGTTTTTAAAAATCATGTCAACTAGTTGAAAAGAACTGCAAGATATTTTTGAAAATCTAAATATGTATTTATAGCTATGTAATAAGTTGAATGCAGGAGTCTTGTGCCAAGAGATCACAATCATTATTTAGATGGTACATGTCGATACGTACACTGCAATATTAAAGTCTGTAGTTTATGTATCATGTGTCGAGTCTTCAGGTTGACCTATAGACAACACACTTCCAAACAGGTCGACACATGCTTCCAAACAGGTCGACACATGACTTGAATAGGTCAACACATTACTCGTATAGGCCCACCTATTGATAAAATTCTTTGAAAAATTGCATTTGTTTCCATTTCTTTTGCATTTCTTTTGCTTCTCATGAGTATTACACATATATATATATATATATACTTAGTACATACATCATTCTCTAGTAAGATTTTTAGAGTGAGTAAAACCTACATGAATCCAGGATTTCAAAGCATCTCGTCACCTACAATTCAATCTATGCATACACACAATCAAACTACACATAATAATTTTTTGATTGGGTGTCATCTATATTAGGATTGATAACGTCCAATTAGGTTTGTTGTACCGAGAATATTGGGTTGAGATCTTTGAGGGATTCAAATCAGAAAATCAAGGTGGGGTTTTACTTCAAGATCTTTAGGGTTTGAAGGTTTTTGGACAAGATTGTGCAATTCGGATCCGATCGAGTGAAAGCCTTAGGACTAGGTGTGTCGTGCAAGGGAGTAGCGTGAAATGGTGGATCGTGTTGACAAATCTTGGGTTCAACAAGTGTGTGCTTAGGATTAATTCAGTCGGGCGAAAGCCTTGATGCAAGGAGGTCATGCAAGGAAGTAGCCACAACAGGTGAATTGAAATGGAATTGTTGGTGTCTTGGTCAATCTTTGATCAAGATTTTTGGAGGTGTTAGAGTCAAGAACAAACATAGGGTTTGTGGGATTTAATCTTTCATCTCTTGTATACATACATTTGCAAAGTAAGATTTATTATAATAATATCTCAATTCGAATTCGAATTGAGGGCAGACGTACCCATAACGAGGTTGATTGAGGAACTGCCTAAACAAATCCTTGTGTACTCTCTCTCTCTCTCTCTCTCTCTCTTATTTTTTAGTTTACAAATGGTTGATTACTTTGATCTCTTGATCAACATTGTTTGTATAATAATTTTTGAATCATTTATGAAATTTGTGTTGTTGTAGTAATCATATACCATTTGGTAGTGATTGGATTTCTAAGAAATACAAACATTATACAAACATTCAAACTTTGTTAATCGTATGCAAAGTGTTTGACAAATTGTTTCATCTAGTTTTTTGTGTGTTGTTATCATTGGAGATATACCTTTACTATAGTAGAGTATTCAATTTGTTGTTTAAAATGTTGTTAATTAACTTATGAATTATTGTCATATCATTGACACCTTTACGCATATTCGGGCTATTCAATAGTAGGTCCGGTTAGACGATTTTTGATCCAGGAAATATTTGAAACTTGCTTCCGCACCATAAATTTTTCTAAGTCAAATTTGTTAGGTCTGTGCTTTTATGATTGGCAACAATTTTTTTAAAACATGTATCACAACAAGATGTTGAGCAAAATGTCGTGACATGTTGATCAGACATCTTTGCATGTTTTATTTTACTTCTTGAAAGACATATTTTATTATGAGATATTTGAAGATTCTATGAATATTTAACTATCATATCTGACTGTCCAAGAAGGTTTTTTTAGGAACTCTTGTTTTGTTTCCAGCATAATGGATGTTGAGACATAAAAAGGATGTTGAGACATTTCAAGGAAACATTATATCAGATTTGATTTAATTCTGCAGAAGATTGTGCATACTGAATGTCGAAACATTTAAGGAAACATTTGATTTGATTATGCATAATGGATGTTAAAACATTTAAGGAGACATCATATTTGATTCTGTAGAATGGATGTCAAAACATTTAAGGAGACATCAGATTTGATTCTGCAGAATGGATGTCAAAACATTTAAGGAGACATCAGATTTGATTCTGCAAAACAAATGTTAAAACATTTAAGGCGACATCAAATTTGATTTGATTTAATTTGTTTTGATATACTATTATTTTTATTCCAAAACCCATGCTTACCAAAGGATATTTAAAGAGGACGTTACTAAACCTAAAATACAGAAGAGAGAGATACGCTTGAGCATTGGAAAATTAGGGTTTTAGTGTTCTTTGTTATTTGTGAGTCACTCTTATATCTCATTGGTATTATAGTTGGACTGTGTCTTTAAGTTGTAATCGTTAATCACTCATAAGCTTTTAAGCAAGAATGGATTATATGTTTTGGAAGAGTGTCTTCTATTATTTGATTAAAGTCATTATCATTGTGTGTGATTGAAGGGAATTGAGAGGGGTCTCATATCTAGGAGATTCTTAGATAGAAATTCTAAGGGTAGTGATTAGGTGAGAAGTTTGTAAAACCAGAGGTTGTTTAGAACTTCAAACTAATACTATTATAATGGATTTCCTTCCTGGCTTGGATGCCCCAAGATGTAGGTGACATTACACCGAACTGCGTTAACAATTTACCTGTGTTATTTACTTCCTGTTTTTTACACTATAATTATTTCTGGTGGGTCTTGAACTTGGTGTCGTGACATCGTATACGACATCTGTTACATGCGTAATCATTTTTGGTGTGACATGTTCTAATCATGGTGTTGTGACATCGTATACGACATTTGTTATTTGCTTACTATTATTGTTGTGTGAAGTCATGATATTAGTGTCGTGATATCGCTTACGACATCTGATATCTGCATACTAGAATTTCAATTGGTATCAGAGCCGACACCCTGTTCTGTTTTGGGTGATCTCTAGGGAGATACTTTCTGGTACCGTGGAAGGAGGATTTGTTAACATACCACCCATCTTAGATGACACCAACTATGACTATTGGAAGATACATATGGTGGCATTCCTAAAATCTATGGATAACAAGACTTGGAAAGTTATCATCAAGGGTTGGGGACATCCTATTGTGAAGGAAAAAGATGGAAGGCTACTACCGACTTGAAGCCTGAAGAGGATTGGTCTAAGGAAGAAGATGAATTGGCTCTTGGGAACTCTGAAGCTTTGAATGCTCTATTCATGGAGTTGGCAAAAACATATTCAGGTTAATAAACACCCGTACCATGGACAAAGATACATGGGAGATTCTCAGAACAACCCATGAAGGAACATTTAAAGTGAAGATGTCTAGACTTCAGCTTCTCACTACCGGATTTGAGAATCTAAAGATGAAAGTTGACGAGATTATTCATGATTTTCACATGAATGTTATTGAAATAGAAAATTCATCTAGTGCCTTGGGAGAGAAGATGTCAGAAGAAAAGTTAGTTAGAAAAATTCCCAAGTCCCTACCTAAGAAATTTGACATGAAGGTCACAACTATTGAAGAAGCCCAAGACGTTTGCAACATGAGAGTGAATTAGCTTATTGGGTCACTTCAAACTTTTGAATTGGCTATCAGTGATAGATCTGAAAAGAAGAATAAGAGCATAACTTTTATCTCCAATACTGAGGATGAAGAGGATCGGTGTGACTTAGAGTCCGGTGAAGGAATCTATAATGCTATTGTGCTTCTTGGGAGGCAATTCAATAAGATTTTGAAGAAAATGGATAGGAAGTCAAGACCTGATGTTAAGAACATGTCATTCAACATCAGAAAAAACAATGATTCTCAAAGAAAAGAAAGAATAGAAGAAAAGTCTAATCAAGGAAAATGTATTTAGTGTCATGAATGTGAGGGTTTTGGTCACATTAGATTAGAATGTCCCACGTATCTCAAGAAACAAAATAAGGGCTTGTCTCATGATTCTAATGATGAAATTGCTAAGCATGTTACAGCTTTCACCGGTAGATATGAATCTGATGAAGATTATTATGACGAGGATATCTCTTATGAAGAATTGTTCACTTCCTACAAAGAGCTTTGTGTCAGAAGTGAAGAGGTGTGTGAGACAAGAGAAGAGTAAAAGATAATCATAGCTAAACTACAGGCTGAAAAAGAGAAACTTTTATCTACTGTCACTGGTCTTGAAAATGAGGTAAATCTATTGTCTTCTAAACTTGAAAACATGACCAAATCCATAAGAATGTTGAACAATGGGTCTGATATGCTAGATGGAATTCTTCAAGTTGGAAAAGGTTCTGAACACTTAAAAGGTATAGGTTTTAATTACCAATATAAAAATAAACAAGGAAAAACACATGTGACAAAATTTATTCCTCCAAAAAGGAAGTATGAGCCCATGATATTTGACCAAATGATACAACATTCTGCCAGACATCAGGAAACTCCAACTAAAGTCAAATTTTTGCCTTGGAAATGTCATTATTATGGTAAATATGGACATATAAAGCCTTTCTACTACAAAGTGTATGGTTATCCAAAATATCCAACATATCCTAGGGCTAATCATGTAATGATTAAAACTAGAAAGGAGTGGAAACCTAGGGTTGTTCCACATGAAAATACTTGTTCTTCCACATGCCTAATGTCCAAGGAAGATGAATTCAATTTATGGTACCAGAAACTTGGACATCTAAATCTCATAGGGATATCTCTTGGTTACTCTACAAGCAGTAGAGCTTACAGGGTATTTAACTCCAAAACCAAGGGCATGATGGAATCCATTAATGTTGTGGTTGATGATTCAATTATTATAAAAGGGACTGATGTCGATGAAGATGTTAGAACATCATCTCAGCAGACTGATGCTTTAGAAAATGTGGAAGACATTTGTTAGACGGTGTGGCTAGTGATCGAGAGGGGGGGTGAATAGATCACCTCTTTGAAAATAAACAGATTTCAAATTTTATTAGAGTTTTTGAACTTGGCGGAAAATTTCAGTCCTGAATCGACTTCCGTCTATTCTGAACCGCTACTAGAAAACCGGACACGCGAATTTATTGCTGGATTTGAATTAGAATGACAGAAGTTATTAACACTGGAATCTTATCAAATTGAATGCACTTATCACTAAACCCTAATTCCAATGAATAAAATTCAGCTAACAGTTTTGTCAAATAGTTGGTGTGTATGTGATCAATAATGAACAACAGTGGACTTTAGTTAAAGAAGTTTTCTTGCCACTATTGTATCACAAAAAGTGCAGCCACAACACACTATCTGAAATTACGAAACTGTTGAAAACATAAAGAAAGATAAGGAAAGAATATGATACGCAGAGATTTGGTAAGGAAGTTCCCCACATCGTCCTCGCGTGTGGGTACGTCTCCCTCTCAATTTCAAATGAAATTGAGAACTTTGATTATCAATAATGCCGAATTCGTTGATACAAGGTTACGATACAAAGATAGAATTCTAAATCCCAAGAACTTCTTCTTGTATGAAACCTCCACTTGATCTGAGCACGATCAAGAGTTTCCTGCACGAAATTGCAAACAATTCACCGGTTCCACGACCTGTTTGCGAAATCCCCCGATCTCCAAACGCAACACTGCGGCTGAATCTGTTCTGCAAACGTGACTGACAAACCCGCAAGAACACTCCAGTTCTTGAAGGACAAACCAATTGGTTTTTCCTCAAAACCCCCTTCAATCTTCAACTCAGCTAGATCCTTGATTGTTACCACTGAACGTTATCTCTTTGATCCTTTAATCCGAAGAACAAGAATGATTATGTGTTGATGTTCTTGAAGAAAAGAGATTGAGAAGAGGGAGAAGATGAAGTCTCTTTCAGGTTTCTAATTGCTCAAACAATAGCTGCTACACACTCCTTTGATTGGTGTCTCAACTCTTTTTCCCTCTCAGAATTCTCTTGTTTCACTACTGTCACAACATTTCTTATATATGCCAAAACAGGAGCTGTTAGAACATAAAACAGACTTATGTATTGATACATGAGGTTATGCATCGATACATACTGTAAGATTAATGAGTTTTTGGGGAATTTAAGTAAGCATGGATCGATGCATAATTCGTATGTATTGATACACATGACTTTTCAACTAACATGGATCGATGCATAATTTGTATGTATTGATGCATAGGACATTTCAACTAACATGGATCGATGCAAGGCTCGTATGGATCGATCCATAGAGCATTTTGCCTGTCCATGTATCGATACATGACTCGTATGGATCAATACATACTGAACAAAAGAATTTTATGGTTTACAACATACTGTATGGATCGATGCATAGGATTATGTGTTGATACATACTGACACAAAATAGATTTTATGAGTTCTTTTAAGAGATGTATCAATGTGGGTCTTTATGTACAGTCATGCAACAATAGAATGGGATAAAAACACAAATGAATCATGTAAGATAATGCATAGCCAACATTTGGATGATGATCACACAATTTGCTATCATTCAAAATTTATTCAAAGTAAAGAATTTGCTCACAAACTCCCCATTTTTGATGATGGCAAATTTTTGGCAAGATGTGTGATACTCCCCCTGAGTTTGTGCATATCTGCATTTCTCCCCCTTTGTCAACATCAAAAAGAGGAAGAAACAGGTTTATCAAGGCAACATGTTGTAGCAGGACATGGCAAAAAAATAGATAAAAAAACTAGCAATCACAAAGAAGGAAGCTTCAAAGTAAAGAATCACTCACAAAGAATGACAAATAAGGGCAATAACAATAGAGGTAAACAGAAGTGAAAAACATTTAAGGAGTAGAAAGAGTTTAAGAATTACATAAGCTAAACCATATATTGTGCAACAATTCAAATAAAACTTGAGCAGCATGAGATGAAATGCAGTGAAATGAAATGATTGGTTAATGGGGATTGTGGCCACCACAGGATTCCTCATCATCTCTATCAGGATCTCTGAAGCTTGGCGGAGGCGGAGGAGGAGGCATTGTGTCTGGATTTTGGCCCATGAAGGAGTAGTGCCTAAACCGGTCCTGAACTTCAATACTTCTAAATCTGTCCATAATACCAGGATTTTCACGGCAGTCGTCCATAAAGCCAGACATTTCATTGTAGAAAACTTAGTGCCACTTAACCAAGTCTAGGTGACATGAGTGTTGATTCTGATACATCCGTGTATGCTCATCATGCCAGTCACGATGCTCCTTATGCCACTCATTTTGTTGTACATGCCAATGTCGTGCCTCTTCATGACGTTCTTTGTTGGCAAGTTCCATTTGTTGAAGCATATGAGTGATGTCCGCAGTAGGTGTTGAAGATGAAGTACCACCGGAGAACGGAGGAGCCGTAGGTTCAGGCACATAGTTGGTTGGAGACCACCTTCGTGGCACCCAATCACCCCAACCAGCATTGTCCTCAGCTGGAGGCACATCTGCTTCATGCGCATCCTGCATTTCTTCATCAGGTTGGTCTTCAACAACATGGATTCGTTCAGAAGGCACATCAAAATTGTAGATCCTTGTTTTGGATTTTCTTTCAAAGAAGTAGAAGCATTTACGGTCCTTGTCCCACCGATATCCCATATGCGATAAAGTGGAGGAGTCAAACTCTTGAGCAGCAGATGGAGATAGGAGAGGAAGTAGAGAGATTGCAACATTCCAAGACTTAAGAATTTTCATTATTTGAGAAGCATAACCTAGAGCAACATTCTTGGAGCTGTTGCGCACGAAAAATAGATGTTTTACAAAGTAATTTGCCTAATTCAAGGGAACCTTATTTTGCAGAATGTAGAGGAGATGCATGCTTGCCCTGTCCAACCGAGAATGTCCATTGTTTGCCGGACGCAAAATGTGTGAGATTATCCAATGAAGAATACGCGGAGTTTTCTTAATCATTCCAGACGTGACATGTTCATCCTCACTCAGCGGTCTGTCTAGTTTTAAGATAGATGGAGTAAACTCCTTCATGTTAAATTCAGTATCAAAATGCAGGTCATGCCAGGACTTGAAATTAAGCGACGGAGACGGAATTTGAAACACTGTTTCCCAATCAGTAGCTTCAAAAGTATACGTTCTGACACCGATAGAACACCTAAACATATAGCCTCTACCAAATTGTAGGCCAGCATAAAAAGCTCGGGTGAAATCCTCATGGTAATCATCCTTTGTAGACAAAAATGACCCAAGTCTTTGTGCATGTAGGAGTTCAACCACATCATTTAGATGCAGATGAATAGCATCAGTTTTATCAAAGACATGGGGTTTCATAACTAACCTTGTCTTGAAGGAGTCCTCAAACTCATTTGCAATTGCAGGATGAAGCAAGTCTAAGGCATTTGGAGTAATGTCTGGTGGCTGCTGAGAAGTACCCACTGGTTCCTTTCCTTTGCCTTTTCCCTTTGCTCTAGCTGGAATGGTTCGTGGAGGCATTGTGATGAATGGGTGAGGGAAAGTGGAATGAGTTTAGGGTTTTAGATTGAGTGATGATGAGGGAGATTAGGGTTAGCCGCTGGTTTTGGGAGGTATGGGTACTGCTGATATGAAGTCTTGAGATAGGATGTGATAAGAGTGGCTGATGTGTCGATCCATGAGAGAGAAAAAAATGCATTTAATTCAAATAGCATCAGTATGTGTCGATGCATATGGCCATGGATCGATCCATATCATGTATTTATGTTTTTAACAGGTCTATGTGTCGATACATGCGACGGATGGATCGATGCATCCTGAACCAGTTTTGAAAAATTTGAAATGCAGAAGATATGAATCGATGCATACATGTTTGGATCGATACATACTGATGCCAAACCAGATTTTAATGAATTTTTATGCAGTATGGATATGCATTATGAAGTATGTCATGGTAGTTATGCCCAAGTATGATTCATAAATCAGTTTCTTAATGTTCAAACAATATATGCAAAGAAATTTACATACACGAGAGTGAGGAATTTTGTTCTAACATACACATAGTTGTAAAAGAAGTGTAGAAAGGAGTGATATTACCTCTGTTGGTGTAATCTTGTGATGTATACATGATAGCTAAAACAAAACTCATCAACCAAGGTGAGGCATAATATAAATAAGAATAAACATGCTTAAGACATCAATTGAGAGAGATCTAAGATTCCTAATTCACGACGAATGTTGAAGAACGGTTCCGTTGCCAAAGGTTTAGTGAATATATCAGCAAGCTGATTTTTAGAATCAACATGCTCAAATACAACGTCTTCTTTTTCAACATGGTTGCGAAGAAAGTGATGTCTAATCTCTATGTGTTTAGTGCGTGAGTGTAAAACAGGGTTTTTAGTAAGGTTTATGGCACTAGTGTTGTCACACTTTATTGGAATACGTTTGAGTTGAATGTTAAAGTCTTGTAGTTGTTGCTTTAGCCACAGAATCTGAGCGCAACAACTACCGGCTGCAACGTATTCTGCCTCTGCAGTTGACAAAGCCACAGATACCTGCTTTTTGCTGTGCCAACTTACCAAGGAGTTTGAAAACAGGTGACATGTACCACTTGTGTTTTTCCTATCTGATTTGCAGCCAGCAAAATCAGAATCGGAGTAACCTACTAAACTACAATCACTTCCTTTGGAGTACCACAACCCATATTTAGGTGTTCCATGAAGATATCTAAATATGCGTTTAACAGCTTTTAGGTGTGATCCTTAGGATTTGATTGATATCGTGCACACATACAAACACTAAACATGATGTCAGGTCTAGAAGCAGAAAGATACAGAAGAGATCCAATCATACCTCTGAACGTTTTGACATCTACGCACTTACCATGCTCATCCTTATCCAGATTTCCGTTGGTAGGCATAGGGGTGTCAATTGATTTTGAGTCATTCATTCCAAAGCGCTTGAGTAGTTCTCTGCAGTATTTTGTTTGATATACTGTTGTACCCTCATCAAGTTGCTTTATCTGCAGTCCTAGGAAGTAGTTCAGCTCCCCCATGAGACTCATCTCAAATTCACCCTGCATAACCTTAGAAAATTCTTCGACCAAGTGTATGTTAGTTGAACCAAAAATTATATCGTCTATATAAACTTGAACTAAAAGGATGTGCTTTCCCTTATGTTTAATAAAGAGAGTATTATCCACTTTACCTCTTGAATATCCATGATCAATTAGAAATTTGCTAAGTCTTTCATACCAAACCCGAGGGGCTTGTTTGAGACCATACAAAGCTCGTTTTAATTTGTAAACATAGTCTAGATTTTCAGCATTCTCAAAACCAGGAGGTTGTGAGACATATACCTCTTCATTTATGACACCATTTAGGAAAGCACTCTTTACGTCCATTTGGTAAAGCTTAAAATCGTTAGAACACGCATAGGCAAGCAAGAGACGTATAGCTTCAAGGCGAGCAACTAGAGCATAAGTTTCCTCATAGTCTATGCCCTCCTCTTGGTTATACCCTTGTGCTACTAAACGTGCCTTGTTCCTAGTTATCACTCCGTTTTCATCAAGCTTATTTCTAAAAACCCATTTAGTACCTATGATATGATGATCTCGCGGACGAGGGACAAGTTCCCAAACGTCATTTCTTTTAAATTGATTAAGCTCTTCTTGCATGGCCATTAGCCAAAATTCATCAATCAAGGCCTCTTTGGCATTTTTAGGTTCCACTTGTGAAACAAAAGCGAAGTGAGAACAAAAATTACTTATCTTAGAACGGGTCATTACTCCCTTTGAAATGTCTCCCAAGATGTTGTCGATAGGATGGTCTTTTGAGGACTTCCAAGCTGTTGGAAGCTCATTCACTTCAGTTGTCTTTTCTTCCTCATCTTCTCCATGACTAGTATCTTCCTCCTTCTCATGGGCAGCTGTTTTTGACTGATCAGTTTTCTTAACAGCCTCCTTGAGTATGTCTTCTGTAGATACACCTGCGTCATCAAAAGAAATACCTTTTCCGACATTTTTCGGATAAGACTCATCAAAAGAAACATGGACAGATTCTTCAACAGTAAGTAAACGCTTATTATACACTCTATATGCTTTACTTGATAGTGAGTATCCAAGAAAGATACCTTCATCCGCTTTTGCATCAAACTTCCCAATATTTTCCTTACCATTATTCAAAACAAAACATTTACAACTGAACACGTGAAGATGTGACAAGTTTGGCTTTCTTCCTTTTAAAAGTTCATAAGGGGTTTTATTTAAAATAGGACGGATTAAGATCCTGTTTAAAACATAACAAGTTGTGCTAACAACATCAGCCCAAAAGTATTTTGGGAATCCACCCTCATTTAGCATTGTTCTTGCCAACTCCTCTAAAACACGATTTTTACGCTCCACAACGCCATTTTGTTGTGGAGTTCGAGGAGCTGAAAAATTATGCTCAATACCATACTTGTCACAGTACTTATCAAAGTGATAATTTTGAAATTCACCACCATGATCGCTACGGATTGTAACTATTTTGGAATTCATTTTGTTTTGGGACAGATTTGCAAAATTCTTAAAAGCAGAAAAAGTTTCATCTTTGCTATGAAGGAATATAGTCCAAGTAAATCTAGAATAGTCATCAACAATTACAAAACCATAGTAATTTCCACCTAAGCTCTTTGTCCTAGAAGGTCCAAAGAGATTCATATGGAGAAGCTCAAGAGGTCGTGAAGTTGAGATTATATTTTTTGATTTAAAAGAGACCCTCGTTTGCTTTCCCATTTGGCACGCGTCACATAGGTGGTCTTTTGAAAATTTTATTTTTGGAAGACCGACTACTAGATCCTTAGATACAACCTTATTAAGCAAATCGAAATTAACATGTGCTAAACGTCTATGCCAAAGCCAAGAATCATCATTCAAGGTAACTAGACATTTAGTA